>NC_044981.1:113156802-113517962 GCF_008728515.1 Papio anubis | reverse complement strand
AATAATAATAACCTAAATGATCATTTTGAGTGTAGATTTTGCAATCAAAATCTTGACCACATTTTAACATTCTCCCTCCAGTCTTCTACTTCTCAGTCAGAGGTCATCATTGTCACTTTGTGGCTTGACTTTGCAGCCACGTCTTCCGAAGGCCTGTTGTCTTCTCACCCCGGCACCCACAGGACGTCTGCAGGGAAGCCATGTTGCCTCCTAAGGGCCTGCAGGCCTGCTGTGATCCAGCACCATCAGAGCCAGGTAAGATTTGCATTGTCTCTTCATCTGGTCACAGACGGGCTTTTCCCTTTTTGTAAATCTGACACACAATAAGCTTTGAGTGAGACCAAAATCAAGGAACCCAACATGTGTACCAGAGGGTCATTTGAGAGGGTCATTTGCGTCAGGGCATGGGTTTAAGAGTCCTACAGCTTGGAGGCAGGTCCTTGCTCTTGTTCAGGTCAGAAACCTGGTAGTTCTTCACTCCCAGCAGGACTGTAAGGACAAAGAATTCAACTGTTTTGACTCTACAGTTTCAGAAATAGAGTTTTCCTTTTCAGAGAGAATAGTCATAATTCTCTCTTATCTTAACGCTTTCACTTGGCCTTTTTGTGTGTGTGCTGTGCTGGCCTGATTAGAGTCTGTTGTCTTTAAGCGTTTTTCTGAAACGTTTACTCAGGAAACACATGGAATGCACTCTGACAACTAAAGCCCACGTCTCCATTTACTGAGGCTTTTTGTTTTCACATATTAAATATCTCATACCTAACCCAATACTTTATTCGCCAATAAAGACCCAAGGCTTCAGGCGCAAGGAAAGGAAAGGGAACCAGTGGAAATCAGTGGAATCCCAGTAAGAGGGGAAATATTTCATGAACTTTATTTTTAAAAGCAGGTTTTTAGGGGTACTAGAAAATTCCCCTAGACTTGTTTCATTAGAAAGAAAACACAGTATGTGTCAGGGTATGAAAACAGGAAAGGGTGAGAGAGTAGCCGTTGTTTGATCATCTCAATCAAGGGGAAATTTGTCTGAGGTAAACAGTTCTCAGAAACAGCAATAGTTTCACAGATTTGATTTTTAAAATAGTTTTGGTATCCTCCAAATCAGGCCTAGACTAAAAGTCTGCACTCCTTAGGACAATGAAGGCCAGTGTAAGTCATGCAATAATTAGGACTTGCAATAATTACCTTGGAACCCAAAATGGTGATGACTTATTTTTTTATCATGGAGTAACTTAGAGATAACAATGTCTAATTTGTGGAGATGAGAAAATAAAAACCAGACTGAGTTAAATATAGCTCTTACCTGCTGACAATAATAGCATGTAAATTGATTGAGAGGTAATTGAAGGAAAAGCATATGGATATATTTAGATTATTCAAAAGAATAAAATATTTATTAACATTAGACACATTGATTAAATATACATGATAAAATTCTAGGGATACACTAAAAGACTAGAAATAAACTGCACAACTTCCAAACTCATAGAGGGAAAAAAAGAAGCAGTACAGATAAGGCAACTTATTTTATAAATTTCTATAATAATTATGTTGACCATATTTAAGAAATAAAAATTAAAGATGACTGCACTAAACATTCAATTTAAGAAGTTAACTTTGAAAAACAGAATAGACCCAAAGATAGTAGGAAAAAAGAAAGAATAAAGGCAAGAGAAGAAGTTAACAAAATAGAAAACGTAAAAGCTATAAAGAGGATCAAGATGCTAAGAGTTACATCTTTAAAAACACTAATAAATGGGCAAAATTCCAGCAAAACTGATCAAGAAAAGACAGAGAAGTTATAAATAAACAATATTAAGACTGAGGTAAAAAGAGGACCAAACCACAGATGTAGCAGTAATTATAAAGATAGAAAAAGAATATTATGAGTAAGTTTATAAAAATAAATTTGAAAAATTACATGAAGCAGCCAACTTCTCAGAAAAATATAAATTACCAAAAATGACTCAGGCAATAATAGAAAATCTGACTGGCTTGATAACTGTTAACAAAATTAAGTCAGTAATTAAAAATCTTCCCACAAGAAACTCTAAACCTAAATGGTTCTACAGGTGAGTTCTCACTAAATTTAGGAACAGATACTTTCAATCTTACCAAATTCTTTCAGCAAGCAGGAAAAGAGAGAACATTACCTCAACTTATTTTACAAAATTTGTAAAATCAAGAAAAAAAACCCTCATCCATAAAAATAGAAGCAAAACTCTCAACAAAATATTGACAAACTGAAATCTATATAGTATAATCCTACATAATATGTATTATATCACAATCAAGTTAGGTTTATTCTAGGAATGCAAGGTTCAAACTCAGAGAAATCTATTAATGTAACTGATCTAACAGATTAAAGAGGGTCAATTAATCATCACAGAGATTCAGGAAAAGCATTCAATGAAATTCAATATCCAATAGACTAAGAATAGAAGAAAATTTTCTAGTTTGATAAAAGACATTCACAAAAAAATGACAGTAAACACCCAATGTTGAAATACTACAAATTATTCCCTTTGAAATCAGGAGCAATTCAAGAACATTTATTCTCATTTCTATTCAATATTATTTTGAGAGTCCTAGTCATCCTAGATAAATAAGAAACATTTGAAAGATATAAGGATCGGGAAAAAAGAAACAAAATTGTTACTATGTGCAAATCATATAATTGTATGCATAGACCACCTTAAAAATTTACAGATTTATTATTAACATTAGAGCTTCTAGCCTGCTTACTAGCTATAATACCAATTTGTATTCTATATACTGATAACAAACATTTAGAATTTTACATTTTTAAAAAATACCATTTATAATATCAAGAAATATATACAATACTGAGACATAAATATGAAAAAATGTGCAATATTTTTCTGCAAAAATATTCTACAAACATTTATTGCAGGGATTTTTACAGTAACTAAATAGAGGAACATACTAACTTCATAGATCAATTTTGCAAAGATGTCAGTTCCTAGAAAATTGATTTATAGTATTATAAATCAAATTTCAGACAAATTAAGTTTAGCAGAATTCATTTGAGCAAAGAACATTTCATGAATCAGGCAGCATTCAGAACCAGAAGGGGTTCAGAGAGCTCTACCCAGGAACATGAGCAATGAGCTATGGAAATAGACTGAATATGGAAGCCAAGTAGAGAAACCGTCTGAATCACTACAGCTGGCATTTGCCTTATTTTCTCATGATTTAATCAGTTGGCTACCTGTGATTGGCTGAAACCCAGCCATTTGTTAGAAAAAAATGTCAAATTTAGTACATGCTAAGTTAGATTGCAGTTTGTTGCGTAGGAAATCAAGGTACAAAGACAACCTCAGTTTACTGGCCTCTTGCTTATTTAATTTAACAACGGATTTCATGAATTTCTAATCAAAATCCCCAAGTGACTTTTCCTGGCAATTGACAAACTAATTCTAAAATTTATATGAAAGAGTAAAGATCTTATGGTCATTAAAACACTCTTGAAGAAGAAAAGTACGTAGAGAGATTTCCCCAGTCAGATATCAAGACTTACTACAATGCTGTAGTAATTAAGATAATGTAGTCTATCGTAATAGGACGGACAAACAGACCAAAGAGACAAATTGAAGAGCCCAGACTCAGATCCATGCACATGTGAAATCTTGATATTTGTTGTAAGTAACATTATAGAGGAAATGTTGGATTACTTACAGAGAGTGTGGGACTCTTGGATATCTCCATAAAAATTTATATTGTCTCTCTACCTCATAACTTACTCAGAAATGAATTATTGATGGACCAAGAATTTAAATGGGAGAAGTTAATTTTTAAAACTTTTAGAAGCATATCACTATTCATAAAAAAATAAATTGGAAGTATTTTGGGTAAAGGGCCATGATTTACTTACTTTACCATTAAAGTTTTCAAGAAAGAGATTTTCAAAAGGTGAGAAAGAGAATGCAAAAGAAAATGGGAGTAAAATGTAAATAATATGTGCATCTGGGAATAGGGTATACTGAGGTCCTTTGTACTATTTTTATCTTTTCAACATATCTATTAGCTTGAAGGTGTTTCAAAATAAAAGGGTGTTTTTACAAAAAAAATCTTTAGAATAAAATATAGGAGAATATCTTTATCACCTCAGGGTACTTAGGCCGCTCTTGAACACAATTCAAAGGATGTAAATTATAAAGGAAAATATTTACAAAATAAATTATATTAAAAGAATTTATGTTCATCAAAAATGGCCATTAAAAGAGAGAAAAAATACATACCATCAACTGGAAGAAGATATTTGCCACACATCAAACTGACAAAGGATCAGGATCATGAATATATAATGAACTCCTATGAATTAATAATACATACAATACATATCTCTTCCTATGTGTCAAGGTCTGTTAAAAATAATAAATAACCCAATAAAAAATGGACTAAAATGAATATTTCACAAAGGAAGGAAAGCAAATATTAAAAACATTAAAAGATTCTTAGCTCATTTGTAACCAGAGAAATACAAATTAAACCCCCATTGGTATAAAATTTTAGTCCTACAGGACTGGCAAATATTAAAAATCTTGGCACTATCAAGTATTCATAAAGACCTAAAGCAACAAGATGTCTCCTATACTGATGTACAGCAGAAATCAGTACAACCTTTGGCATCACCTATTTTAATTCACCCTTCAATTCCAATCCTAGATATTTACGGATACTAGCAAAAGTCTTGCATGTGCAAACAGGTGATAAGCATAAGATTATTTATAACAGAAATTACTTATAATAAATAAAAAGTTGAAAGCAACCTGAAATTTCCATCAACAGTAAAATGAATAAATAACAGTGGTACATTCATAGAATGGAATGAATATTAAACGACTACATATGGCAGTATAAATGAATCTAAATAATGTTGTGGGGGAGAAGAAAGACCTTGAAGAATTCAAGCAGCTATGAAAAGATGAAACTTTGAAAAATGAGGAGTGAGTTAGACATTCCAGTCAGCATCTAGGAACAGCATGACCCGTTTGGGAACTGCACATGCACAACTCCTCCCCCATGGCGTGTTTCCCCAATATGGAACTCGGTCTATGTGGACTAAGTTACTCTATGTCTCTGAGATCACAATGGGAATTATCAATGGAGTTCTTAAAAATCAGAGTTTGTATGTCCAAAAAGAAAGATTCTGTCTGCTTGCCCAATCATTGAGTATAGCAGGGTTTAACATTAGTATTCAAGTTATTAAAGCTATAAATTAAGAATCTTCATTTTTCTGAACATTTAAATTCAGTTTGCGAATCTTTCTTTTTTATTTAGAAATATAGCAATTGTCCAAAAATAAGAAGAGTTATTTTCATGTTCCTTGATAAATGTTTAAATTAGTTCATAAGTTAAAAACTAAAATTTCCTGTCTTAAATAACAAAATCTTCTTAGACACTTCGAACTACAATTAAGTATTTAACACATCTGAATTGCTCAAATGCCTGTCATGCAGATTTAATAAATTTAATAAGAACATTCTTTTGTAGCATTCAATCTATATGATAACTCTAAAAAACTTAAAAATATAATAAAGTCAATAACTTGTGTATATGTGTGTATGTGTTTTCTTTTTTTTTTTTTATCATTAATACTTTAAGTTCTGGGCTACATGTGCAGAACGTGCAGTTTTGTTACATAGGTATACACGTGCCGTGGTGGTTTGCTGTACCCATCAACCCGTCACCTACATTAGGTATTTCTCCTAATGTTATCCCTTCCCTAGTCCCCTACCCCTGACAGGTCTCAGTGTTTGATGTTCCCCTCCCTGTGTCCATGTGTTCTCATTGTTCAACTCCCACTTATGAGTGAGAACATGCGGTGTTTGGTTTTCTGATCTTGTGATAGTTTGCTGAGAATGATGGTTTCCAGCTTCATCCATGTCCCTGCAAAGGACATGAACTCATCCTTTCCTATGGATGCATAGTATTCCATGGTGTATACTTGCCGCATTTTCTTAATCCAGTCTATCATTGATGGACATTTTGGTTGGTTCCAAGTTTTTGCTATTGTTAATAGTGTCTCAGTAAACATACGTGTGCATGTGTCTTTTTTGTAGAATGATTTATAATCCTTTGGGTATATGCCCGGTAATGGGACTGCTGAGTCAAATGGTATTTCTAGTTTTAGATCCTTGAGGAAAGGCCACACTGTCTTCCACAATGGTTGAACTAATTTACACTCCCACCAATAGGGTAAAAGCATTCCTATTTTTCAACAACCTCTCCAGCACCTGACTTTTTAATGATCACCATTCTAACTGGCATGAGATGGTATCTCACTGTGGTTTTGATTTGCATTTCTCTAATGACCAGTGATGATGAGCATTTTTCATATGTCTGTTGGCTGCATAAATATCTTCTTTTGAGAAGTATCTGTTCATATCCTTTGTCCATTTTTTGATGGGGTTGTTTGTTTGTTTTTTGTAAATTTGTTTAAGTTCTTTGTAGAGTCTAGATATTAGCCCTTTGTCAGATGGAAGGATTGCAAAAAATTTCTCCCATTCTGTAGGTTGCCTGTTCACTCTGATAATAGTTTCTTTTGCTGTGCAGAAGTTCTTTAGTTTAATTAGATCCCATTTGTCAATTTTGGCTTTTGTTGCCATTGTTTTCGGTGTTTTAGACATGAAGTCTTTGCCCACACCTATGTCCTGAATGGTATTGCCCAGGTTTTCTTCTAGGGTTTTTATGGTCCTAGATCTTATATTTAAGTCTTTGATCCATCTTGAGTTGATTTTTCTATGAGGTGTAAGGAAGGGGCCAGTTTCAGTTTTCTGCATATGGCTAGCCAGTTTTCCCAACACCATTTATTGAATAGGGAGTCTTTTCCCCATTGCTTGTGTGTGTCAGGTTTGTCAAAGATTAGATGGTGGTAGATGTGTGGTGTTATTTCTGAAGCCTCTGTGCTGTTCCATTAACAAAGTCAATTACTTTAATCTCACGTATCTTAAAATCAGATAAAGCATACTTAAAGTGGTATAGTAATGACAAAACTTACTACATTCATACAATCCCTACAAATACATACCTTACATAACAATAGCAATATTACGTTAGAATTTTTGTTCTGGATTTACACACTTGCCCAGTGAAGACCAGCATTAGCACCTCTAGCTGGCCACAGGAGCTGGGACATGTCCACTTAGAGATTTTGACATTGGACTGGCCACTGCTGACTAGATGATACTGCCCAAGTCACAAGCCAACAAGTTGAGCCCTGATTTAACTTAGACTCTATCTTCTTACCCAATCACTTACTGAAATGCTTTCATAACGTTTTTCTGCATACCCACACTGCTCTCCAATTCCCTGCCCCACCCAGATTGCAATACTTGTATGTCTTTTCATTTGTGAAATTCTGTACCCTTTAATATTTTACTTTGACATTTGTTTTATCATTTCTATAATCATTTGTTTATACAAGGCTAACTTGGGGGGATTAATATTCTGAATTATAAATTCACAAAGGCATTAGACACTTGGCTAGAGGATGAGCCAGAGATAAAAATTATTCTTAGACTATAAAGTATCTAAAATAAAGAAAAAAGAATTTACAAACATCTTGGAACTGTGGGTGAGGGAGTTTCCAATTGCTTCTGACATGCAGGGATCGACAAATAAAAAACACTTCAGTGCTGGTTGCTAGCTTAAGATGTGTAAAATGTCACTGCATTTGTCTCTATCTAATGCAGACCTCACCAGGGATATACAGTTGCTGTTACAGTTACAGCAATAATCCAAAATGTAACAACTTATTACCCCTAACTGCTAGTATAAGACCTTGGGCACCTCTAAATTCCATCCAAATATTTCCTGGGGTCCCCCACAAATGTCTCACATGTTTTCCTAAACAAAATCACTTACGCAGTTGAGGCAACATTTTTATTTTTCAGAGATAGGATCTCCTTATCTTGCCCAGACTGGAGTGCAGTGGTGTGATCACAGCTTACTGCAACCTTGACCTCCTGGGCTCGAGCCCTCTGAGTAGCTGGGATTACGAGCATGAGTCACTGCACCCAGTCCTAATTTAATTTAAGCATTTTTCAATGACTGCCCCCAATGTGCTGCAGACCCCGAGAGACCTGGGTTCATGCTGCAAGGAGGGTTCCTGATTAGAATCCCTCTGGGTACAGAATTTGGGGAAATAGTTTGGGGAAATGATTCTTTGAGATTCTCTTTTAGCTTTCAGCTTTGCAGGGATTCAGCTAAGATGAGAGCTAAATAGGGCAGGCAGGGACTGGGAAGGGAAATATAGAAAAGAAAAAAATGTAAGAGATAAGCACCAGCATTCACACACAAAGATGACACCTTATGATGGAGTGTGGTGACGGGGATTAAAGAGGAGTCAAAGTGAAATTAGAGTTTCTCAGCTGTTGCCAAGGCAGTAAATAACAAAGAGGGAGGATGGATTGTACACAGGAGAAAGATAAGAACTTCTCTCTTAACTTCCTTCATGTACTTCGGCATGCCTTCACACAAACCTTACCTCGACGTTTTGAGAAGGAAATGTATTTGCGGTTCTTCAGTTGACATCTATTTTCTCGTGTGTATTTTGCAAGCTTTGTAGGCCTAAGATAAAGTCAAAACAATGAAATTCTGTTTATTAGTGTTGCTACAGTTATTAAACTCCATTTTCTCTTTTGGGAAATGTGGAGTTCCATTAGGATTAGAAGATTGTCCCCAAAAATGTTTTCACAAGGATATTTGAGGATGCTTTGTTCATAATGGAAACAAATCGAAACAAATGTCCACCAGTGATTGAACTGGGTAAATAAAGATCTATAGAGATGATGAAGTCATTGAAAATGATCCATTCATTCATTCATTCAACATTTTTTTTTAATGGTTTCTGTATGTCAGGCAATCCTAGTTTCTTCAGAGGTGAACAAAGCTGGCAAAATATTCTGTGCTCCTTGACCTTACACTCTAGTGGAGAGAGGCAGTAAACAAAAAAAGTAAGGAAAATACATGTTAGATGTTAAGAAGCACTATGGATAAAAATGAAGCAGGCAAGAGGACTAGGGAGGCCAAAGAAGGATGCCATTTGAAATAGGGAGATGAGGGAAGGTGACGTTTGAGTAAAAATATGAAGGAGAAAAGGGAGAGCCACATGGATATTAGGGTAAGCTGCCTTCTTGACTTATGTAACAGCAGATGCAAGAGCGCTGAGGCAGGAGCAAGCTGGATGTGCCCAAGGAAAAGAAAGGAGACTGGTTGAGTAAGAGAAGCAAGTGAGCAGCAGAGAAGTAAACTAGAGGATCAATAAGATCAGAGATGCCAAGTTACACAGGGCTTGTCATAGACTTTAGCTTTTATTCTAAGTGACATAGGAGATCTTTGGGCAATTCTGAGCAGACAAAAGCCATGATCTGATTTATGTTTTACAGGATCCCTCTGGCTCCTTTGTTAAGAATGGGTAGAAGGGGCTGGGCATGGTGCCTCACGCCTACAATACCAGCACTTTAGGAGGCCAAGATTGGAGAATCACTTGAGGCTAGGAGTGTGAGACCAGCCTGGTCATCATGGAGAGACCCCATCTCTACAAAATATTTAAAAAAAATTTTTTTAAGTATGGCTAGAAGGAAGATAAAGGCAGTAGAAAGGTTACCAGTTAGGAGGCTATTAGAATAATCCAGGTGAGAAATGATGATTCAGAGTGGTAGCCTTGAAGGTGATACAGTTTGAGTAAGATCTGGATACATTTTGAAGGCAGAGTAGATGGAATTTGCTGACACATTGCATTAGAGGTCTGAGAAAAAAATAAGGAGGAAAAAAATGACTCCAAGGTTTTTGGCCTAAGCAACTGGAAAGACGGAACAGCCATTTACCAAAATGGGAATTCTGCAGGAAGAACAAGCTCCATTAGGTTAAACTCTAATGCCATTTTTGCAGGTTCAAAACATTTGAATATCAGTCTTTTCATATAGTTTAACCTAACATAAATGTATATATGTTGACATAGAAAGATATCCTGGAAATATTTTTGAGTAGAAAAAGGAGGATACAGAATTGCCAAAAATCATATGATTCTATTTACAAAAAATTGAGAGTGTGTGCGGGACCCTAAGACTTGCAATGTGAAGATGTGGCTTGATGTGCTCAAGAACTTTAGAAATCCAGAGACTTTTGGGTGCTCTGGGATTGCAGAAGTAGCCTACTGCCTTCTACTAAGACTGACATTGACCTTTTGCTTGAAGACATTACAGGGTCTTTTAACTTAAAGACAACACTTGAGCCTCTCAGGATCTAAACCATCTGTCCTCCTGGACATCACACCGATAAGCAGGATCAAGTCACATGAGCCAGCATGGGAAGTGCTGAGCTTGTTAAGCCAGGACAGGGTCTCTATGCTTAAAAAAAAGCCACTGGACCTAACCAACCAGTGCTAGCTAGAGCTGGGGTTTGGGGGGCATGCATGGGGCTGGATCCCAAGGTGATGCGTCAAGGAAGACAAGATCAACTCAGATAAGCGGGGGAGGGCTCATTCATATGGGAGCATCATCTTGTAATTCAAAATTCAACACTCTTGCAAGGATCCCAGAAGATGATGCTGTATGCTGAGAGGAAGCTCTCAACCTCTTGGAAAACGTATTTGCAATAAATGTAGGAGAAATGCTAGAGCTGCTGCAGCAAACAGTGAAGGGGAGAAAAGGCTTGTAGAGGTGAGCATGCCAGAATGAATCTTCCGCATGCAGCCAAAAAGCCTGTTCACCTGAGCAGCAAGGACAGGCTGGTTAAAAAAGGGAGCAAGCCTCACTAAGAAGCTCAGTGGCACGCCCAGCAGCAATGCATCATAAGACATCAGGATCAGAGCACTCAATGAAGCTGCATGAAGAGGTGGCCCAACCCCACATGATATCTAACAGTACCACACATGCACTCTCCCTGAGCTGCATGGGGGAGGGGATCGCTTATGAGCAGCTAAAGGAAATTTGTAAAAGGCTGAGCAGAGCTCACCAATGGATGGGTGTCTTGGTATATGAGTACAAGCTAAAAACGGATGGCTTCTGCGTCACAGCCCCTCTCACAAATGGCACTGAAAGCAGCAGTGGGGACGGATCTCCCAGCGGGCAGAGCTTTAGGTAGCACACTTAGTCATCCACAATGTGGTAAGAGAGTAACTCAAGTCGAGATGATACGTGGTTTCATGGACACTGATAAACCATGTGACTGGTTGGTTGGATCTGTCAAAAGAAAGTTTAGAAGGTCAGAGACAAGGGGGTCTGGAGAATAGGCTGCAGATAGACATAGAGGAGCAGAAACCACATGGGAGGGACTTTGTTTCCCATGTTAATGTCCATGACAGAGCATTCATCATAGAAGACTCACTAAACAACCAATGAGACAGAATTATTTGACCCATTGACAACAGCCAGCTTCTGTCACCAGCTATGCCAAGTGTTGGCACAATGGGCTCATGGACAGAGGCCATAGGAGCAGACATGGAGGCTATATTTGGGCCCAATAGTGCTGCTATTGCTGCAACCAACTTTACAGGAACAAAGCCAACACTGAGACCCCAGTTTGGCACGATCCCTCAAGGACATCAGCCACTTGGTGACAAGTTGACTTCACTGGACCATTTCCACCCAGGAAGGACCAGTCATTCATATTGACTGAGAGCAAATATGTATTTCAAGTACAAGTTTGCTCTCCTGCCTGCCAAGTCTCAGCCATCACCATGATCACAGGCCTTACTGAGTGTTGGACCAATTGATATGGGATATTGTTTAACATTGTCTTGGACAAGGGTCTTACTATGCAACAAAGGAAGTATAGCAGTGAGCACATAACCACGGGATCCACTGGTTCTATCACATACAGTCCCACTTAGAAAATTTGTGCCTGATAAAAATTAAACAGCTTTTTGAAGGTGCAGCTGAGGCACTAGCTTAGAAGTGACACTCTGCAAATACGCAACACTCTTCTCCAGAATGCTGTACACATCCTAAATCAATAAACGTTACTGAGCTGTGTCCCCTGATGTATTCTATAACCCAGGTCCACGAGGAACCAAGGGGTGGAAGTAGGAGCAGCCCTATTTATCACAACTCCAGTAGGGAGATTTGAAATTGCCCATCCCTGAAACACTTGGCTCTGTGGTCTAGAGATCCTGATCCCCAGAGAGCAATGATTCCACCAGGGAACAAAGTAAGAGTCTCAGTAAACCTTAAACTGTAGCTGCCACCCAGTTACTTCAAAAGCCTCATGCCAAGAGACCAGCAGACAAGGAAAAGGTCATCATCCTTGTTGCTGTAAATCATCTGGGTAAAGTGACCCAGATCATCAGAGGTGGAACTGAAGGATACAATAGGGCGGGAAGGAATATATTGGGCACCCAAGTGATACCATGAAGCATCTCTTTATACTTCCAAGCCTAATTTTAGCGATAAATGGGCAAATGCAGCAGCCACAGCCTAAGCAGGGCATTGTGGCCAGGGGCTCAGACCTCTCAGGAATGAAGTCTGCTCACACCAGACAAGCCACCTCGACCAAGACAGGTGCTAGCCAAGGGTGAAGGGAATCAAGAATGGGTCATAGGAGAGACGATGTGTGTAAGTTGAAGCCTCAGGACCAGGTGCAGTAGCAAGGGCTATAGTTTACCTAATAACCTGTCTTTGGCAGAGTTATCCAGGAACCCTGGAGGAGCTTATCGCAGTCGGGATAAACTTACCATATGAAGCAAGTGGTCCCAAGTGGCGGAATGTGTGTACTCCAGTGGTTACTGTGGGGCACTGCTCAGATCCCCCTGGATAGGGCATTTGCTTCTAGCTGTCAGAAGTGTTGACTGCCAACAGCTCACAATTGAACCTCCACAGGAAAAGTTTTCAGCAGAAGGAAGCCACTTTGCCTAAGGTTATGCCCCCTGCTGAAGACACAGGAGCAGCCCACATCCAATGACTGGTAGATAATGCAGAGTATAAGGCCCACTCCACTTGCCTTAATTTGAGCTAACTCCGAAGGGCCAGCCCAGCTCCAGAAACCATGGGATCAGCTGAGACCTCCGTTGTAGCTGTATTGCAGCTTCACTTCTGTCTTTCCCAACCCTGCTTCATTTATTTCCTCACAGATGCTGTTTCATGATCCTCCCACACACACATCTCCATCTGCTGTGGTTTAAATGTGTCCCCAAAAGTGCATGTGTTGGAAACTTAATCCCCAATGCAACAAAGCTGAGAGGTGGGACCTTTAAGAGGTGATTAGGTCATAAGAGGTCTGCCCTCATGAATGGATTAATGCTGCTATCATGCGAGTAGGTTCATTATTGTGAGAGTGGGTTTATTAGAAAAGCGAATTTGGCCCTCTTTTGCTTGCTTTCTCCAATGTGTCCACATTCTCTTGCCCTTCTGCTCCTGCCATGGGATGACACAGCAAGAAGGCCCTCACAAGATGCCGGTCCCTCAATCCTGGATGTTCAGCCTTCAGAACTATAAGAAATAAATTTCTGTTCTTTATAAAATACCCAGCCTCTGGGTATCCTTTTATAGCAGCCCAAAACAGACTAAGACATCATCTCTGTGCATTTTCACAGAAAACTGTGCCTAAGATACTGCAGTATTTCAATTTTGGAAGAAGATGGGGAAAGAGAAGCAACAGCTTCTGCTGTTTCCTCACCCTGTCCCTTCACTCTTTTCTCCTACAAAAATTGCATCATCTTCTCCTCATCTATATTTTGCTATTCCAAAATAAAAGCAAAAACCAAAGCCACTCCAGCCTCCCCAGAGTCTTGTCTTAGTTCTAGTATATACATTATCTAGGTAGAAATGAGCAGGAGCTGATATCCCTCAAAGTATGTCTCACCTGTCCCATCCCAGGCTCACACTCTTCTATGCACGGAGAGCTTCTTCAGAAAATGTGAATAAGAAAGAACTTTGTTCTTGCCATTTCAACTTTAAACCATGTAGCAAATATTTTTCATCCCACTACCAGGTTAAAATCACACCAAACCGGACAACATGCAGTGTATTACAACTCTGTTTCCACTGGGATAGCAGAAAGAGCTAATGTTATTGTTTTAAATATACTGAAGCCAGGTTTTTTGGGTTATTTTTTGTTAGTACAAGCCAGTAAGACCAACTAGCTCATTTTTTTATCCTCCAGAACAATTGGGAGGTGTTTGGGTTTTTTGTTTTTGCTTTTTAAAATCTCAACTGACTCATTTGGTGGGAACAAATTCACATGTCAGCATGTGGTCTGACCAATATGACCTATCTACAGGGAAAAAAAATAACATTTTCAAATTAAGGTACAATCAGCAGTTATACTCTCTTGTTTTAAAAAATATATACTGACCAGCACCTAGCCATATAACAAAGAACATATGCCTGAGATTACCACAGTGGGAAGATTGATCAACATCAGTCCCATTGTTTGAGTAAGGATAACTTGTTCACATTTCAGTCAGCTTGAGTAAAAGGGAACTTACTGCAAGATGAGAGGAGTATTTCATGAAACTTGAAGAATATACATAGGAAGTCAAATCTTTGGTAACTAAACACTTGCTCTGTCTATTTTTCTCTCCCTTCTCTATCCCAGCCCAAGGGTCTCTCCGCTTCCCTCTGTGCCTTTGCTCCCTCCTCTGGCTTCATTTGCAAATTGTCCCTAGCTCTCTCTGCTTCATCACCAGTCCTCAGGGCCCAAAAAAGCTGCTGCAGCTCAGTCTTCTAGAAGAAGTCACCTTCATGGAATACAGTCTTTTAGCCTCTTAAGTCAAACTTTTGTGATTTCTATCTGGCTGCTTTAGGTAGAGTCAGATATCCCTGATCTACCTGTTATAAAAATAAAATGCCCAGCCCCACTGTTCAGCAAAGCTTATGCAGACACCTAAGGATGGAGATTGACCTTTTCAGGCACCCCAAACATATTTGCCACATTTCTTGGATGTACATTTGAATCACCTAGCACATTCTACCATATTCCTTCTGGCAGACAGTGAGATGAGAGACAAATTATCCATCTCAGTGAACCTGTATATCATGTTTAGTTTTATATGGTGGCACCCAGTAGAGATGGGACTGATGGGACTGATAATCCTGAGGTTCAAGGGATAATGCTTGTCTTTGAAAGAAAAGTAAATGGAGGGTGGTAATTCTTACAATAGTATTCAATATATTAGTAGAAGCATCATTTATTTTTAACAAGAAACTTACTAGCTAAAACCTGCACAGCATCCTTTGACTTAGGAATTCCACTTCTCAAAATGCATACTAAGGAAACAATCATAACAGTACTGATATGGTTTGGCTGTGTCCCCACCCAAATCTCTAATTGTAGCTCTCGTAATTCCCACGTGTCATGGGTGGGACCCCGTGGGAGGTAATTGAATCATGAGGGTGGGTCTTTCTTGTGCTGTTCTCATGATAGTAAATAAGTCTCACAAGATCTGATGGGTCTATGAAGGGGAGTTTCCCCTCACACACTCTCTTGTCTTCTCCCATGTAAGACATCCCTTTGCTTTTCCTTCATCTTCCACCATGATCGTGAGGCCTCCCCAGCCTTGTGGAAATATGAGTCCATTAAACCTCTTTCTTTTATAAAGTATCCAGGCTCAGGTATGTCTTTATCAACAGTGTGAAAACAGACTAATACAAGTACACAAAACATTATAAAGAGGTATTCATTATAGGTACGTATTAATATAAATGAAAAGAAACTACATGTCTATTAACAGGAATTCCAATGACAAACTTATGTTTTATGCATGTGGTTGGCTATTGTGCAGCCTTTAAAAATTATCTTTTTGAAGACTATTTACTAACATAGGAAAATGTTTATAATATGCTAAGGAAAAAAGACAAAATCACATGCATCCTCATAATTGTATTTTAAATTATTTACCTATAATGCGTTTAAAGATAAGAAGGCAATATATCAAAATGTTAATAGCTATTATTTCTGAATGGTGGGGAATGGGTAATTTTTATTTTCTTTTTGATTTTTGGCTTATTTTCCAAATTATCTAAGATGGATGCATATTGTTTTTACAATTAGTTTCTTTAGCCTTTCACCTCACAGCAATGAGCTCAATAAAATGAACATTCAAGAAGAAAAGAGAGAAGAAAAGATTACTGAAGTACCATGAAACATGACCAGAATTGACTTTTATTTTTCAGCTCATCTTTTGTTCTTGTGGGAAGGGCCCACAGAAACCGACAGTTTTGGTGGAACTCCCATCTGACAGTAGATGTTTCTTATTCCTTGTATGAACTACAAATGCCCCAACCTCGTGTTTGTGATCATCAACAGTCACTTGTGCATTTCTGCCTCCACTAATGCATGGGGTGGCTAATTGAGTTTGTGAAAAAGGTCACTTCCATCTTTTTTTTTTAAATGAATGGTTTAGTTTATTATTACAGTGGAGTGTTGACAAGCATGGCAGAGACTAAAAATATAGTTCCTTTTCAAAATAAAATATTCAGCATTTTGATTGGCTGCAGATTTATTTGGCAGTAATTTCTTGGTTAAAATTCCCTGAGGTTTGTTTATATGGCTATTTTGGTTCTTTATTTTAAGTATATCAGCATTTTTCCACAGCTTCTAGCTATTCTCATCTCAGCATGTAGGAAGTTAATAGGTAGCACAGAAGCTTGTTACTCCAATTCCAGTAAAAACATAATTGGCTCAAGAAGCCAAGGTACCAGCACCATCCTTTCTGCTACCTTGAAGGACCAGCAAGAATGGCCACAAACTCAAACTCATCACAACAATCGGGCCCACTCCAGGCAGTGCCCATGAATATGGAATAAGGACCGCTTGGAATTTTGTTTTTTAGTCTCAAAACTTTGTAAGATTTTTTTTAAAAATATGCATAATAGGAATGCAGTTCCATTTAAGGTGATTGCCCATGTAGATATACACGTAATCCAGTGGTATCACCATTCTTCCAAACATCTGTGAAATTTCTGTTTTGGAATTGCTTTCAAATATAGTTTATGGAGAAACACATCAGAAAATTAGTCTCGTTCATTTCTAATCACATATGAATGAGATTAAAAAGTTAGATTACTCAACTTATTTACCAGACTGGGCAAGAGATGCCTTTTGCATTTTCTAAATAGCAGATTCTCTCACAAAACCAAAGTTTGCCACCAATAAATCTTTCAGACCACATGCCTTGGTCTAGGATAGGAATTCCAATAAGAGAATTCCAAAAGGGATTAGATTAATGGTAGAATCATTGGAATAAGTGTACAGTCTTCCAGTCCAACAACTCTGAACTGGGCATTTGGATCTGTAAGATCAGGCACTCTAAAAAAAAAAAAAAAAAAAAAATCATTAAGTGAGTTCCAGGCTCTGTTACAGGGGCTGCAGCACCATATATATATATCAGATTTAGCCTTTGCTCTTTGACAGTATCAGTCTTAAGAGCACTGACTTGGAAAAGTGATCTAAAATAGTATCTTAGAGTTATGCTAATTTGAACTACCCCAGTCAGAAAGATATGGAAAAGCAAGAAAGATGGAAAATGTTTTAAAGGCCTTTTCTTTGTCTTTCTCTCTCTCTTTTTTTTTTTTTTTTTTTCATTTGCAGGACATTGAAACAAAGCAGGGAAGTGCATTTGCATTCAGCTAAATTTAATTTGCATGCCTAGATAACCTCTGGGAATTTGGGAGGCTACCTTAGCTGGAATGTGCAATTGTAGCTACCTATTTACCTCACAGTGGTTCTTATGAAATAAAGGACTAAAACCTTAAAATGCAGTTCAATTTAAATATCTTGATCATCATCAGTAGCAGCAGCAACAATTCTCTCACAGATGCCATCCTTGAGGAAAAGGCAGGAAGTCAGTTAAACTTAATTCGATTTCCATCGACAAATATAATTTGGACATCAGGAATGGTGCCATGCAAAGACACACACTCTCGTTCAAATCCTTCAACTGCAAGGAACTCATCCAAGTTACCTCAAGCACTGGAGTCTTACTGTGACTGTAATAGGAATGCATACTCTCCCAGCCCCTAATGTTATCAAACCAAACTGGACTCCACCTGCCTGGCGCAGTAAAACGAGATATCCACACTGAGGTTTACAGCAGGAGAAAGCAAGGCGTTTATTTGCAGGGTGCTAAGCAAGGACAATTGGCAGCTATTGCTTAAGAGTCAAGCCTCCAGATGGTTTACAGGTAAAGGCTTTTTAAGACAGGGGGCAGAGGTTGCAGGCAAAGTCATAAATCAATACATGGATGCTATACTTTGGCTTGACCTCAAAAGGTGGGACATCTCCAAGCAAGAGCCCATAGATTATAAGTGGATTCAAAGATTTTCTGATTTCCAATTAGTTAAGAAGGCAAAGCATCATCTAAAAATTTGGAATTAGTAGAATGTTCAGGGCCAGGGACGTGACGTCCTCCAGGCCCCTCAGGAAGAAATTTAGAACAAAGAGTTTGGTCTTTGATTCCCCCCTATCTGGAGGAGATTCATTTGGGTGGGGGTGCGGGGTTCCAGGATTCTGAAAGACAACTAAGGGACATAGGTTAAGATGTTATCTTTAGTTTCTGAGAGGAGCCTAACATTTCGTGATTCTAACTTCCTTGGATACTGTTTAAGCTACTATTACCTTCTTGCTTATCAAGTTGCTCATTTACTTCTCAGGGCTAGCTAGGTGCCTGCAACTTCCTTTGAAGGAACTCAAGATTTTCCTTTAATTCCATTCTTGTTGGGGGGTGTGGTGGCTCCCGGTCCCCAAGAGGGGCCCCTGCTCTGTCTCGCTAGCTAGGAACAGTTCCAGAAGCTCATCTCTCCCCTTCCACCCATCTAGATACCTGGAGGGCCCTAAGCTTAGCAGAGTCTCAGTGTAGAAGAAATGTTCTTGCTCATGAGATGGCAGTCCTTTGGCAGGCAAAATCTAGAAAGACGGGCGGCTTGACGTTCCCATCCAGAAAATGATCAGCTCTTAACAAAACAGAATTGCCTCGCAGCGGGAATGTCAAAGTGCCAGTTATATCACAAAGCTTCCTCTCATGTTGGGTAGAGCCCTTGGTCTCCACTGGGAATTCAAGGACTACCACTCAAAGTGCTTCTTTTATTTTTCAAACCAACCCTAAATTTGAGGGTGAGGGACAGTCCGCTGATCCCTAGAACCAGGTACCCTTTTCTCTGCATCATTTCCCCCCACTCTTCTCTCCTTTAGGTGCATATTAGTCTTTTCTCATAAATGCCATCGTTACATCTAAGAAACCAAAGTACCTGACCTTATTGATCATGATCTTGATTTCATCTATTTCTCCTGAGTCCTAACTTTGATCTTTTGAGAGATGCTGTGTGGCAGGTGTCTCTTACTGTCTTCTGTGCTTGCTCCCATCCTCAAATCTGCTTGATGAGTAAGCAGTGCAAATGCTGATACTGAATCTCAGAGTAAGGAACACTACTCATCTAGCCCGGAGGTTTTCTCTGTTAGAAGTTATGATCTAATTACTTCCAACTCTAAAAATTTTGACCAACTCTGAAAATTTTGACCAATTACAACCAATTGTCTAAAGATCCATTCCTAAAATCCCATTAATTTAAATTAATTCCTCCCTACTGGCTTGAAAAAAGATATTTTACCTCTCACTTGAAATACAAGTTCCTTTCGACATAGAGGGCTGTGAATATGCTATGAGTATATAAATTCTCCTTCTAAGTTGCCATTATATAGATAAGTAGTGGGAGTAGCTGAAATTTAGGGATATATTATAATTGGCATTATTTTGTTCATTAAAGTAATTTGAAATAAGAAATGTACATTCAGGCTGTGTGTGGTGGCTCACGGTTGTAATCCTAACACTTTGGGAGGCCAGGGTGGCAGGATCACTTGAGCTCAGAAGTTCAAAACCAGCCTAGGCAACATAGTGAGACCCTGTCTCTATGAAAAATTAAGTAGTAGCCAGGTGTGGTGGTGCGCACCTGAAGTCCCAGCTACTTGGGAGGCTGAGGTGGGAGGATTGCTTCAGCCCAGGAAGTTGAGGCTGCAGTGAGTTGTGTTGGTGCCACTATACTCCAACCTGGCCAAGAAAGCAAGATCCAGACTCAAAAAAAAAAAAAAAAAAATTTACATTTAGTCAACAAATTATTAGGCTTAATGATTCAAGGTGGGTAGTGATTCAAATGATTTCCTCTCACAAAGGAAAGTTTTGTGAACAAAAAGGATTTAAATTGACCTGTGACCTTTCACATTCCAGTCACCCAGGTGGTCAGGAGTTCAGGTTATGAATAATCAGAATGAAAATTGCACTTAATTTGTTCAAATCTAAAGATAATGATTTAGATTTGATTTAAATTAGATTTTTCTTTTCAAGCCAAAAAAGAGCCCCTTGCTTTATCTTGTCTTCTAATACTGTATCACACACCTGTTTTGAATCTTTGCATTGGTGAATGTTACATTTATTCTTTTAAAGTATCTTGTAACTGCATGATCAGAATATAAGTAGACTTCAGTCACTGGTCTATACTTTTATTCTTTAAACAATATATAGCACCTAATATGTGCCAGTCATTCCATTTGGCTTTGAAAAATTTGAAGATGAAGACACAGTCTGTACCCTCAAGGGTTTAAAGTCTATTTGTGGAAATAGGTGAATAAATTATTAACAAGACAGAATGTGGCTAATACATTAATGAAAATATGGACTAAGTGCTTTGGAAGCATAGAGGAAGTAGTGAATAATATATTCCTGAAAAGTTGAGAATTAACCAAAATTAAATCTGCCACCTTGGGACTAGACTGGAACGGCAGTTGTAAGGTGATTGAATTTTTCTGACCCCAGCCTAGTCTGGTACATTTACTGGTTTTCCTCTTTCCTGTAGACACCTTTACCTTGTTTGCTCAAGAATATTGTGCAACAGTGGACCTTCATGGTTTCCAAGTAGAAAAATGCTGTTTGACCACTGAGCAAATTCTTCTTGATGGCTTTGCATTAAGAATTGCTACTCTGGTGAAATTAAGCCAAAGTGTCATTCGGGAAGCAAGATGTTTCGTTTGAACAGAACATAAATCAAAGCTGGAAGTGGGGGCTGCCTAGACTCCCTGTTCTGAAGACCTCTTGAGTCTGCAAATTCCATCACCAAATCCTTGCTTCCAGACCTCAGGAACATGGCTTCAACAGGTCTGTCTATTCCAAACCCACGCTCCCCATTACTTTCATTCTGAGGCTTCTAGGGCTGTTTCAAGAATGCAATGCAAAATTAAAATTTCATGGAAATTATGCAATTCTTTCTAATAGAAAGCCAGTAAAATTGTCAAGTTTCATTGATTACCAAGCCATGTAGATGACTGGCCAGTTTGAATGGTCCACACTATGGTTTGAATCTTCATTTCCCCACCAAAATCCATGTTCACACTTAATCCCCATTGTGGTGATGTTAAGAGGTGTGGCCTTTGGGAGGTGATTAAGTCATGTATGGCATTAGCACCTTATAAAAGGGCTCAGGAATGAAGGGAGCACCCTCTTGCCTTCCTATCTCTTCCTCCATGTAAGGACACTGCCTTACTCCTCTAGGGTGGATGCAGCAACAAGGTGCCATCTTGAAAGCAGACAGCAGCCTCACCAAACACCAGTTCTACTGGCCTCTTGATCTTGGACTCTCAGCCTCCAGAACCATGAAAAATAAACTTCTGTTCTTTATCAATTACCCAGTCTCAGGTACTTTGTTGTCGCCGCACAAAAATGGACTGAGACAGTCTATTAAATTAAAAATAAATGAAATTTATTAACAAATTCCTGATAGGCTTTATTCCTCCGTGTACAGATATACAAAACACTGAGCAATGACTGACAAATGAAAGTCACTGTTACCTCGGTGATGTTTCTCTTAGACGAGTGCACCTCCCGGAGGTGATGGTAGCCAGTCAGAGCTCAGAGCTCTGCCTACAGCTGCATTAACTCACTGTGGGAAGTTAGTCTAGCTATTTTAACTTCTTCCTAGCTTAGCTAATCCACCTGTAGAAATAAATGAGAAAAACTATACATTGAATTTTTTGAAAATCAGATGAAAGATGATATAAGAGTAGAGAAAACCCCATTTTTATTTCGTTGAGATACAATATTATTTAGAAAATGATTAAAGTGATACATTAGGTTAGAGGTTCCCAGATTTTTGACATCAGAAATTCTTTGTTTGGCTTTGTGAGATCTTTACATTTCTCTCCTTTCCAAGTATATATAAACACCTGTATATGTACTGTATAAAAATTATAAATATATATACAAAGGCACTATATAAATTATATGTATAATTTTTATATAGTATGTTTTTAATGATAAAAGTGATGCATGTTCATAGTAAGAAATTCAAATAGTACAGAAGGTTGAAAAGATTATGGATTTTTACTACAACAAAAAATGTTACAATAAAAGTCCTTATCCATTGGATGCATTCCCGGAGGTAGAAATGATGGATCAAAGAGTGTGTGCATTTTAAATTCTAACAGATATTTGTCAAATTACCTCCAAAATGTTTGCACCTTTTCATGCCCCACCAAGAGCGGCTCTTTCCAGGCACCTTCCCCATCCCTGGGTATTGTCAAACTTTTCAATGTTATCAATTTTTGAGGTTAAAAAATTATATTTGATTGTGGTTTTAATTTGCATATATTTGTGAGAGAAATTGAACAAAGTTTTACTTTTATTAAAGCCAATTTAATATTTTACTTTAATAAAGTTTCAGAGGGGAATTTTATAATACTTGTTTAATAGATAACACTGAGCTAATCTCATGAAGTTAATCTAGAAGATACAACTTACAAACAAGCAAAAGAAAATTTGATATCGCCAGTGGAAAGTAGAAAGAATAAACTAAAAGAAGCCATGGTAAATGGAAAACATGAAATCAGATGGCAGAAATATTTATTATACATTCTAATATGATTATTACATACCCTTATATATCATGTTATACATAATGTAATTATTAAAATGTCAAAGAGTTAAAACAGATCAAAAGGCAGAGACTTTTAGCATTTATTATTGATTATTAATATTAGTAATAGCTTATTCGTAATTAATATTTCTTATTAATATTACTTCCAAGATACATGTTTTTTAAAAATATAGAAAATTTGAAGTGATGGAAAAAGAATAAACTAGTCAAATATGGATCAAAGAAAGATGAAACAGCAGTTTTAATATTAACATGTAATATATTTAATCTAATACTAACATTGGAGAAAATAGAATTTAAAAGTAAAAGAAACCATAAGATATATTGCTTGCAAAAAGAGGAATTATTTAGAAAAGGCATTGGCTTATTACATGAAAAATAATAAATTTAGAGGCCTACCTCACACCATTAAAGGATAAATGGTCTGAGCACAGTGGCTCATGCCTGTAATCCCAGCATTTTGGGAGACTGAGGCAGGAAGATCACTTATGCCCAGGAGTTTGAGACCAACCTGAGCAACATAGTAAGATCCTATCTCTACAACAAATTTAAAAATTATTTGGGCATGGTGTCATGTGCCTTGTAATCCCAGCTACTCAGGAGGCTGAGGTAGGAGGATTGCTTGAGCCCAGAGGTTGAGGCTGCAGTGAACCATGATCACACCACTGCACTCTAGCCTGGGTGACAGAGCAAGACCTTGTCTCAAGACAAAAAATAAATAAATAAACGCAAAAATAAAAATATAAAATTAATAGAAGAAAATGTTGGGGGATTTTTGGAAAAATCCCCCAAAAACATAAACCAGAAAAGTAAAAACTGACAGATTCAACGAAATCAAAATTAAAGATTTGGGGACAACAAATAAAGCTTAATATTTACTGTGTATTGATTAACCTAATCTTCCTAACGCCCATAAGAAGTAGAAGCTGTCATTACTGTATCGCAGAGGTGAGGAGTCGGGCACAAGTTGGTTAAATAGCTTGTCCAAGGTCACATCAGTAATTTAGGAGCTGAAGAGAGAGCCCTCGGGTTTAACCACTATACTACATTGCCGCCGGAAGACGATAGAGACAAATTAAACACGTGGGTGATAGACTGGGGGAAAATATTTTAAATATCTACAACTTACACAAAAGAATATACAAGAAACCCCTGCAAACTGACAAGGGAGGAAAAAGGAAAGCCTGTCAAACACGGACAAAAGATCCAAACAAGCAATTCATCAGAAGAGAAAACCCAAATAGCTAACTAGTATGTGAACAGATGCTCAGCGTAGCTGGTAATGAAAACACGTAAAGTTTTAAAAAGGCAGGTTTTACTGGCCTCGCCCCAGAACCTCCCAATCCTTGCCTGCTGAATGAAGTGGTAAATGAGTGAGTACACAGACTTTGAACAAGCGGACCGCACGTCGGCTCCTCTGTCTACCTGTGCCTCTTCCAGTCCCAGGCAAGAGGCACTGCTAAATCTCAGGTCCCCTTTGGACTTGAGTATCTCCCATGGTAACATCTCCAGCTGGATGCGATTTCGTTTTCCTCAACCTCTCAAAGTTATGGCTTGTACCGCTCTAGGGGCACTCAGCCTATGCTGCTTCCCACTGTGGTTCTTTGTGTCTGTGTCCTACAGTTTGCCCCCCAAGGACAGGAACTAAGTCTTAGTCATCTAGAATTCTCTGGAGTACTCGCATAATGTTTTGTGCATAACAGGAGCCCAATAAATATTTATTGAATTGAATTCCATGGAAGTGTGGTATGTTAAGCTCCCAGTGAGTAGTCAGGAAACCATGGGAGCTTTGAAAATGAAGAAAAATTAGGGGGGAAAAAATTGACAAAGTTGGACAAGATCAGCACTTTCTGAAGTGTTCTCTACAGAACACAAATCCTATAAAATACTACCTGAAGGAAGGGTCTTGGGTGAAATAATTTTGTGGAGCACCACATGATCTACTCCCACCCACCCAATCCTTTTGGGGACCATAAGCAGTGGTGTGCTGGAGCCGGCTGGCTCCAGCTTGCAAAAGTCAATTGTTAAATGTCTAGGAAGTTTGTGAGCCAATTGTTAAACAAGGTCATTATTAAAAATTCAACTGCATAAACTTCTAATTAAATAAACTCTATTTAAAAGGCAACGATTACCGAACACAATACTTCCTAATTAATTTACCACTTTTTACTGTTAAGTGTGCTCTTATTTATGTCTATTGCACTGTCTCGTAGAAGTGCTGGGCAATGTGTGTTGCTATGTATCTCTCCCCAACTTCACAATCATCAATATGTTGGTAGCTGGGTATTGGCTGTAGTGGGAATATTTACACCACAGAAATCAGCAGCTGCTGCAAAAGCAGGGTTTTTTTTCTCCAGAGAACTGGTTGTTAAGCATGTAGCAGCATATTCCTAGTCCCAAACATGTCAGTCTGTTAGGCAGAGCGTGGTGGCTCACGCCTGTAATCCCAGCATTTTGGGAGGCCAAGGCAGGCGGATCACCTGAGGTCAGGAGTTCAAGACCTGCCTGGCCAACATGGCGAAACCCCGTCACTACTAAAAATACAAAAATTAGCCAGGTGTGGCGGTGGGCGCCTATAATCCCAGCTACTCGGGAGGCTCAGGCAGGAGAATCACTTGAACCCAGGGGGCAGAGGTTGCAGTGAGCCAAGATCTTACCACTTCACTCCAGCCTGGGCAACAGAGCAAAACTCCATCAAGGAAAAAGAAAAAAAAAAAGACAGAGAGAGAGTGAGAGAGACAGAAAGACGAAAGAAAGAAAAAAAGAAAGAAAGAAAAAAAAAGAAAGAAAAGAAAGAAATTGCTGATAGTCCTACAGTAAACACACCTGTTTAATTGTATAAGTGACTGTTCTGAACTTTATCTGATCATGAAATTCTTTTAATGCATAACATCTACCAACACCTTAAGACATATACTTTGGGGAAAACTGGACTAGCTAATCGCTAAGCCCCTTCCTATTTCTTGCAATATATGAAAATAAAAAGCCTTCACATACAAACTTACCATCCTCATTTCTTAGATTTTCAATGTATTAAGAAGGTGGATATGAGTTAATCAACCTTCTCTTTAAAAACAAAGTCAAAATAAATTTAAAGGATTTTTACTTCCTAGGAAATATTATCTGATTGATCTTTGTTCCTCAGTTCTAAGCAATTTAAGGGCAGAATATTACACAGAAAGATTTTATTTACACTCCATCACTGAGCAAGGAAATCAATGTCTCTAAATGTCATTTTCTTCATCTGTAAAGTGGGATACATTATAGGATTTTCGAGAAAGCAGCCCAAGATTATGCTTGAAGAATTACTTGGCTAGCTGTCCAGTTTTTACATATAAAAGGAAATATGATTCAGGTGTTTCTCTCTGAAAGTGGTGTGATAAATATGGTTCATAAACAATCCTTAGCTTCGTTTGCCAAATCTCAGAAGCCTTCTCCCAAATGCCTGTAGCAAAGTGGATAAAGTCTTGGCTCAAACTCCAAAGTAACCTAACCATGCTCCACTGTGACAGCTCAAATGTGATTGTTAAGATGCCTCCTGGCTGTATGGCTCAGCTCACAGGAAACTGCAGTTATGTTTTCAAAAGATACAATCAAAGCCAATTGTATCCAGACTGATAGTAAATGGGAATGGGTGGGTGGGCGGTGGGGGGAGTCCCAGTGCAGATGGACTTTGTGGTAGCGTGTTTTCAAGAAGTGGCCCTTGTAATTGCAAGACATTTATGGTTCAGAGCCCATATGCAATTTGACTTGAGCCCAAGAGGTGATTTTTATCTCTCAGGTCAAATTAATGTGGCGTAGATCCACTTTGGAATATTAATTTCATAAACATAGATATTTTCATTTTTGCTAAGGGTCTAGAAATGTTAGTCTGCCTCTGAAGAGGTCACTTTTCGAAGGTGAGGATGAGGAGAGGGGAAGAAAGGAAGGAGGAAAACCTAGCTTGCTTGCTTTCTCTCTTTGATCCCTAAGCACGTAAAAGGATGGCAGAATGCCCAGCATATGCTTCTTGCTTTTGCTGGCCTACACCCAAGGATCTGGGGTCTTCAGCAAGGCCTGAGGGCTGCAGTGTAGCTCTTCTGCTGCTGTTGCCTGCAGTGGTGATCTGAGCATTTAACAACCAGGACAGCACAGGCACCGATGGACCAGGTGGGCACCAGCCAGGGCTCTGCAAGCAGCATCCTGGAGGCCTGGCCTGGGCCAGGTGTGCCTGCAGAGAAAAGTGGGTGCTTGGAGTGACAGGGGCCCCTGGAAAAGACTGAGGACAACATTAAATTACCAGCCCATGTGGACCTATTTCCATACTTTAACAACTGACATGAGCATACAGAGCATACTGGTTGAATGTCAGCCTTGCCTGCCTGCACCCCACCTTAGAAGTAAAATTTTTCTAATAACACATTTTCCAGTTTTTTGACTCTGCCCATGTAGAATAATCCAGGTATGGGCAGCTATGGGTTCACCAGTGTACAGTAATAATGCAGTGGCCAGCTATGTCTTGCTTAGGAATAAGAAGGGACACTGGTATTTATCTACCACTCACTTATGTACCAGACATGGTGCTCAGTTTTCATAATTATCTTACCTAATCCTCAAAATAATCCTATTGGATAAGTATTGTCATACTTATAGATGGAGAAAATGGGTAAGTATTATCACGCTTATATTACAGGTAGATGCTTATATCATAAATGGTCAGGTTACTAACCCAAATTCACACAACTAAAAATTGGTAGAACCAAAGTGTCCGTACGGGTCTGTCTGGCTATTTCTACCATACTAGATGGGGTAGTGGTTGAGCACAGGCCCTGAAGTCACACTGCCTGGATTTCAAGATTATCTCTGCCACTTAGCTAGCTATGTGAGCTTAGACAAGTTACTCAACATCTCTATGCCTCAGTCTCCATATACATATGTGTGTGTGTGTGTATATATATGTGTGTGTGTGTGTGTATATATATACGTGTGTATATATGTGTGTGTGTGTGTGTGTATATATATATATATTTTTTTTTGAGACCTAGTCTCACTCTGTCACCCAGGCTGGAGTGCAATGGCGTGATCTTGGCTCACTGCAACCTTTGCCTCCCAGGTTCAAGTGATTCTTCTGCCTCAACCTCCTGAGTAGCTGGGATTACATGTGCAAACCATCACACCCAGCTAATTTTTGTATTTTTAGTAGAGATAGGGTTTCATCATGTTGGTCGGGCTGGTCTCGAATTCCTGACCTCGTGATCCACCTACCTCAGCCTCCCAAAGTGCTGGGATTACAGGCTTGAGCCACCGTGTCCATCCGCATTCCTATATTTAAAATGGAAATAAGAGTACTTTCCTCAAAGTTTTGTTGAAGGATAAAATACATTGTAAAGTCCTTGGAACAGTCCTGGCATACAGTAATCATTCAATAAATCTTAGACTTTTCTTGTTCTTGCCTCTCTCAGGATGGCCACCCAAGCCCAGCCTGTTTGTGGCCTGGACCTCTCCAGGTCAATGGATCTCCAATCTTGTTAATTTCACCTCCTTTCTGCTCCCAAGCCAAATATTGGACATCTAAGAAAATCAATTCTTCAGCTTTCACTGTAGCCTTAAATACATAATTTTAAGACAATATTGGGCTCTTTTGTGACCTGGTAACTAAAGTTTTACTTTTATTTTGTCTAATGACTTACTTATCACCCAGACGATGTCTCTAATATGAAGAGAGAGAGGAGAACAGTCAGAGGGGTGACCTAGGAGTATGGGGACATGACTGGGGCAGGGCACTGGCTCATGAGATTTTTTTGGAACTGAATGTTTTAACAGGCTTTGTTACTCTTTAGGCATGGTGAGGCCAACAGATAGAGAGACAATAGCCATTAAAAAGATAGTTTGTTACTCACAGTTCCCCAGAGGAGGGGACACAGCACCATGAGGGCCACACGGGGATGAACCAGGGACCATCAGGAGGCAGAGGGAGCAGAGAAACTACAGGCAATTTCTGTGGGAAGGAACAGGCAAGACGGGGTAAGCTAGTTAGGATTGGACGGCTTGAATTATTTCAGTGGGCTCTGGGAAAAGGGTCTGTCCCTAGTTGTCTAGTACCTGGACCTGGGGGGATGAGGGCAGACAGGTAGTGACTCAGAGTATGAGAGCCCAGCAGAGAAGGTGGTTGGGGTGTGGGCTCTAGGTTGGTTGGTTTGTATTTGAAAATAGTGAATAGTGCCGCAATAAACATACATGTGCATGTGTCTTTACAGAAGCATGATTTATAATCCTTTGGGTATATACCCAGTAATGGGGTGACTGGGTCAAATGTTATTTCTAGTTCTAGATCCTTGAGGAATCGCCACACTGTCTTCCACAATGGTTGAACTAGTTTACAGTCCCACCAACAGTGTAAAGGTGTTCCTATTTCTCCACATCCTTTCCAGCACCTGTTGTTTCCTGACTTTTTAATGATAGTCATTCTAACTGGTGTGAGATGGTATCTCATTGTGGTTTTGATTTGCATTTCTCTGATGCACATGTACCCTAGAACTTAAAGTATAATAAAAAAAAAAAGTAAGAAAATTGTGCCCTTGGGCAAGTTGTTTACTAGCTCTAAGAATTGGCTAACCCTGAAAGGGGCAGTCCCTCCAGGGACTTAAGGCTCCGGATGTCAAAGCATCAGAATACAGAAAAAAAAGCCATGGTTCACACACTGAAGCACAGGGCACTGGGGTACTATGGGAGAGGAGGGGGAGACTCTAGAAAGGCATGTGCACGTGAATGACCCCAGCTCCATAGAAGCACCTGAGTGGGTCTCTCTGGCTGACTCCTGTCCTCCTCCCCTCCCTCTTCACCCCCATCTCCAAATGCGGGGCCTCCAGGAACTCACACTTCCATCTGTCAGCCCTCCCTTCTCCATTGTCTGTCTCTTGCTATGCCTGCTCACCTCTTCCTATCTTCTCCACAAACACCTGATTGTCAAGTCTCCAGGCTCTTCTGGTTGGGCCCTAGAAAACCTTGCTTTTCCATCCTCGTTTCCCCAGAACCCAGCAACTCTGTCACGCTTAAACCCTTTCCACCAGCTTATACAAACAGGCCTTTTACAGAATAGCCACTGGCAGCAAAGACATATACAAAGTCACAATGGGGCACATTCAGCAGTCAGATGTGAACTTCTGGGTGTGGGCTTACATGTCAATGGGCTTTGTAAAAACCAGTGATCTGTGCCCTCCTAAAAGGGCAGGACCAGGGCAGAGTTCTGAAGCTGACCAGGCTCAGCTTTTGGGAAAATTGCCTAAATGCTTTCTGAGTATAGCTGAACACCACTGAGTCATCTCTGTGTCACTCCAGCATGGTCAGAAGTGCTGGGGGACGCCAAGAGGGCAGTCGCAGTCACCCAGAGGGGTCATTTGTATTCCTCCCTTCATGTGCTGGCAAGCTGTGTGTGAACCACTTGCAAAGTCACCTGAGGGAAGAACAGTGACTTAGGGTATGGGTGACAAGCAGGTTCCGTAGATTGTGGACTTGTAGGAGATCTGTCTACTAGAACCCAGTTATACATGGGTGACTAAAATGCAGTCAAGCTCCCCTCCCATTGACACTTCACAAACCAACACAAAGCCCTACGTCTAAAGCCATCAGCTTTCCCAACTGAAGGTACCACTCCAAAGTTCTGTTTTAAAATTGTGGAGGTTTCTGGGAAGTTCCTTCAGCAAGAAGCTTTAATTCTAGTAAGTTAAAGTGTACAGAAATGAGACAAACATGACCGTAATTACATAATTGTTTTCTCATTGAGAAACCTTCCCATGTGAGATATTTCAAACCACTTTGGACAAGGCAAAATTTTCTTCCGTGGTTTTTTTTTTTTTTTTTAAAGACCTGATACAAAAAGACCTATCAGAGAAATGGTACAAGAATTGGCCTTTGAAATTCTGATGTTTTTAATAGTTTTATTTCAGCATATATACACAATATTTTATTTTAAGTTTTACAATAAAACATGCATTTAAACACGTCTGCAGTAAAAGAGCCAAAATTGTCAGCAGTTATTACACAATTCAGACTTTTAGAATTGATTTTTTTTCTCCTGTTTCTCTCAGAGTGTTTGTAAAATATGAAGCCCAAGTGCCTGAGCTCTTCTGAACTTTACCATATAATTTCTGCTTCTCCTGAACACTCATTTCCCTTCTGTGCCCTCTGCCCACACCATTTAACCTGCCAGGAAAGACCCCTCCCCTGCCTGCGTCAACCTCCAACTCACCCCGTTGGTCAAGCCCTACATCACTGACCCTCACAGCCTGAAGTAATGGCTATCCCCTTCCAATGCACAGCTATTACTGCTGATGGGATGGCCTTGGCAATTAGCCCAGGATCCCCATGAAATAGCTCTTCCATTGCTCTCTATTAAAATGTCACTCAAACACTGTACTGCTGTTTGGTTTTCCCCGAGTTACATCTTATCTCCCCAACAGGACTGCACTATTGCTTTACTACTTTTTCGTGTCCCTGGGAAAACCCAGCAAAGTCTCCCTAGGAGGTGATGTCATTACCGTGAGGTCTTGTTTTTGCCCTTTCACCCTTTACCATTTTCTGAGTCCACATACACTTTCATTAAATGCTGGATGTTTGACTTCTCTCTGGTAACCCGAAACTCTCAGTTCTGTTGGTTTTGGAACCTGGAAGACACGTCAACTGTGCTGCACACAACTTTCTTTAAAATGGGCAGATTAGAAGATTTGAGTAAACAAGTTCTTTCCCATCAATGACTTCGGAAAACATACAGACCTGTATGTTGGTGTCTTCATCAGTTTTACCTCTCAAATAGGTGGGACTTATATTTCCACATCCGGTAGTTATCACGCTTTCTCGTGCAGCCGGGGAAACTGAAACACTTCCATAGCTGTGATCCAGTGACGGCAAGCAGGATGCTATTGAGCTGCTGAGGCTGAAGTACCCCTATCCATTTCATATCCAGAAACATTAGAGGGTTCAGCTAACAGCACTAATTTGAAATATACCAGGGAGACTCAATCTGTGAAAAAGTGAGAAAGATTTTTATTTTATTGCCAGAGTTGAAACCAGACCTGAGCGGTACTTAAAGCTTCAGTTATATGCTGAGATGGGTTTCTTTACACTTGACGAGGCCTCTTACATCTCTGAGTTGGAATGGGTTCAGCAAAGAAAATCCATGAGCCATATGTTGGCAGCCTCTACTCATTATGAAACAATGTGTGCCTCAGCAGCTTAAAAGCAAACAAACAAGCTTAAATCCCCCTCTCCTGGTTTCATATGTGAGGACAGTGCTGCAGTGAGTGTCCTAAAAACAAACACTACAAGCCTCTCTCGACCAGCACGCAGTGCCATGTACAATTGCAAGAGTTGCCTGTAAGGATGTTGAGAATTTCTCTAAGTTTCCCGTTCCCAATCTGGTGAGCCCTTCATCCTAGAAGAACCAAGGACAGTCTCTTTGCTCTGTTTGGAGAAGCCTCAAGAAGTCTCAGTGGCCAGGAGTCAAGTTTCAAATGCGACCATTACAGATGGGGGACTTGGGGTTAGAACACCACTCCTGGACACAAACACACATTTATGTCCAACCCTAAACCAGGAGAAACCACAGAACCAGCATCCCAGGCCTGACCCTCACAAGGCCTGGCCTGGAGCCTGCCTCGGACAGGGGACCCAAGCCACTCCAAATCTCTCCACAGCCATGTGTCTTAGTCAGCCCGGCTACTGTAATGAAATGCCAGACTCTGGGCGGTTTAAACAATAGATACTTGTTTTCACATCATCTAGAGGCCTGAAGTCTGACATCCAAGTGCCAGCAGATTCAATTCTTCGTGAGGACATTCCTCCTGGCTTGCAGATGGATGGCCACCTTCCTGCCATGTCCCAGTGTGGTCTAGAGAAAGAGAGAAAGGAAGAAAGAACAAGAGTACATGCTTGGATCTCTCTAACTCTTCTTATAAGAGCTCTAATCAACCCCTTCTTAGGGCCTTCCCTTCATTACCTGATCTAAACCTAAAGACTCCACTTCCAAATGCCATCATATTGGTGGTTAGGGCTTCAGTATATGAATTTTGGAGGGACCCATTCAGTCCATAACAGCATGCCAACTAAGTAACATGACGAGAATGGGTCAGTTCATGGGGGAACATAAAGCTGAAGTGTCATGAGGCAGAATCGGGCCTGTAAAAGCCAAGTCCAGAACAAGCTGCAGTTGGAGCTGGGGAGGGGAGACCGGGAGCAGAACTGAAATCAACGAATAGAGATTGGAAGCCACTTTTGTTGTGAGGCAAGAAAAAAGCCATACTCCTAATCAGGTTAAGGGAAGAGCATAAGAATGCATTTCCACAACTGTGACTGCTGAAGTCCCCAGGACCTCCTGAAGTCAGTAATTTCCTTCCAGCTCCAGCATGCACGAGGACAGACCCTGCTAGGCTCCTGTCCTGGGATGTTAATGACTTATTTTTTTAGATGTGTATTCCTATCATGGGCTTCCCTTTCCCTGAGTTTGTCTGACTCAAGGCTGACTGGTACAGTCACAGGGGGCAGGTAACATCTCAAAGGCCATCCCCAACTGAGCAAGCTGAGGGCAGATCCCTAGACAAAGGGGCTATTATGGGTTGAACTGTGTTCCCCAAAAAGGTATGTTGCATCTTAACCCTTGGAACCTATGAATGTGACCTTATTTGGAAATAGGGTCTTTGCAGATATTTTTAAGATGTAAATTAAGAAGACGTCACACTGGCGTAAGGAGGGCCTTTCATGCAATATGACTACTGTCCTTACAAGAAGAGAAGAGACAGAAGCACAGAGACACTCAGGGAGAAAGTCATGTGAAGATGGAGGCAGACAGGGAAGCCATGCAGCTGCAAGCCAAGGAACACTGAGGATTGCTGGCAATCCCAGAAGCCAGGGAACAGTTTCTCCCCTAGACCCTTCAGAGAGAGCATGGCCCTGATGACACCTTGATTTCAGACTTCTGGCGGGAAAGAATAAAGATATGTTGTTTTAAGCCACCCAGCTTTTGGTAATTTCTTACAACATTCCTAGGAAACTAGCATGGGGACTTAGGTATTTTTGGAGAGTGAATCCAGAAGAATCCCAGAACTCTGGGATTTGGCCAAAGAGGATGGATGTGAACGAGAGCTATAGCTGGAGACTCTGCATGTAGGAGTCTTGTGAAGATGCTCTCTGCCTGCCTGGGGCAGGGGAGGCAGGAGGAAAAGAGAAGGTAGAGGTTCCAATGCAATAACTCCCCATTTGAATTTGTTGCCCCTTCCTCTACCACTGATCACTGAAGTTCCAGGATGTCCAGTGAGTGAATACTGACTACAATCAAAGAAGAAAAAGGAGGAAAGGAAGGAGATGAGCTGAGGGAGGGAGAAGCCTTTGCTCCAAGTATATAAAAAGACTACTTATGGTTGATTTATTCAACCAAGAGTTCGTGAATGCCTATAATGAGCTATGTCTTATACTAAGCACAGAGATTGCAAGGTTGAAAAGATGCAGTCCTTCCCCTTCAGCAGGTCACCATCTGTGTAAAGTGATGGGTACGTCTATCTAGCAATGTATTATAATAGAGCAAACGCAAATGCGGTCTTTGCAGCTACAAGGGACTTCTCTTTGGGTGCTGAAGTTTGCAGGGTAGACTCTATGGAAGGAAAAAGTAAACTGAGTCCTAAGGGAGCAGTGGAAGTTGTCCTGACAGATTGCTCAGTTGGAGGCTAGGACATTGAACCTACACCATGGAAAGGAAGGCAACAAAGACTGCAGCCTATGGAAAAGCCCGGAACCTCATACAAACAACATCTCAGATTCTGTCTCTGAGCTTCCTCAAAGTCCTCACTTTGCTGAAAGGTGCTCTGATAGTCATGTCCTTTGTGCATTCAGACTTGGTAAAGGACCCCTCTGCAAAGGCCATCCCTCTGAAGTTACTAATCAGTGATTTGGTTTTATAAAATTTTGCACCTCTTTCTTAGATTTCATCACTCTATGGAAAGGAGCCCCACTTTCCAATGCTCTTACTAGGCACTTAAACAGTATTTGCCTAACCAGTTTTTACCTGTTCACAATTTCTTCCTTTTCATGCCCGCTGAAACGGAGATTCTGACAGCGCCTTGGACTGGTTCTGATAAATGTTCCCATACGAGAATTTTCAAACATGGAAAAGCTCTTTAGAGACTACTCTAAAATATTACATCAGAAGCAAGTTCTTCTCTCCAGATTGCTGTAGGTCAATTTTGAGAGGCCAGAATTTTTTAAAATGCCTTTTGTATGGCAGGGATAACAAATTTGTACTACCCTGTCATTCTCTGTCCCCATCCTGTCACCCAGGCCAGGGGACCTCCAGCAGTGTCCCAAAGGAAGATTTGAGAGTCGCCCCTGCTCTCCTTGCCAGCATACTCTGATGTTTTGTGCCTTTCCTGTATCTGGTTAGGTAGATTTATGAACCATAGTACCTGAGTTTAACCAAATAAACCACCTCAAAATAGACAAGCAATTTGAAAAGTCAAGACAACAAATAATGCAACATCAAGTCAACACCGAAAGGATAGCAGAGCTGCCACTTCCACATGTTACTTGAACTCTTCATCAGCTAAAAACCAATCATCCAAAACAAGAAAGATACAAATATTAACAATATTTTTGCAGGAGGATTATAATGGAATAAGCTTGGATTGGTTGTTAACAATATTTTAATGTTAAAATGAACCATATTCCTATTTGAATATATTTATCAAGCAAATTTAGAGAATTCTCTGCTCAACAATTAATAGATCTGTTTCTTATTGTTACTGTAACAAATTATCACAAACTAAATGGCTTAGAACAATAAAAATGTATTCTCTTACAGTTCTGGAGGTCAGAAAGCATAGAATCAAGGTGTCCACAGGTTGTATTCCTTGTGCAGTTTCTAGGGGAAATATTATTTGCCTGCCTTTTCCGTTTCTAGAGGTTGCCGACATTCCCTGCATCTTTTCCTCCATCTTCAAAGCCAGCAAAGTGGGATCTTCAGATCTTTCTCTCTGACTTTACCCCCTGCTGCTGTTGTCACATTTCCTCTGACTCTGACCCTCTTGTGTCCCTCTTATAAGGACCCTGTGATTACATTGGGGTCCCCGGATAATCCAGGATAATCTCCTGCTTTGAGCAGGAGATAAATGTGAGTTGCCTTTGCATCTGTACAAGTCTCCTATTGTTACTGTAGAAAATTACCAACACAGTGGCCACAAACAGCACAAATTCATTATCTCACAGTTCTGGAAGCCAGAAGCACAAAACAAGTCCTACAGTCAAGGTGTATTAGTCAGAGTTCTCTAGAGGGACAGAACTAATGGAATATATATATATATATGAGTTTATTAAAGATTAACTCACATGATCACAAGGTCCCACAGTAGGCTCTCTGCAGGCTGAGGAGCAAGAAGAGCCAGTCTGAGTTCCAAAACTGAGAACCTAGGGTCCGATGTTCAAGGGCAGGAAGCATCCAGCACGGGAGAAAGATGTAGGCTGGGAGACTAGGCCAGTGTTTTCAAATTTTCCTACCTGCTTATATTCCAGCTGAGCTGGCAGCTCATTAGATTGTACCCACCCAGATTGAGGGTGGGTCTGCCTTTCCCAGCCCACTGACTCAGATGTTAATCTCCTTTGGCAACACCCTCATAGACACACCCATGATCAATACTTTATATCCTTCAATCCAATCAAGTTGACACCCAGTATTAACCATCACACAAGGTGTTGTCAGGGCTGCCTCCTTTTGGAGGTCCTAGGGAAGTATCCATGTTTTTACCTTTTCCAGCTTATGGAGACTTCCTGCATTCCTTGGCTCATGGCCCCTTCTTCCGTCTTCAGAGCTGGCAGTGTTGCTGCATCTTCCTGTCTCTCCCTGATTGGCCTTCTTCCACACTCCTCCACATTTAAAGGACCTTTGTGATTACACTGGGTTCACCTGGATAATCTAGGATAATCTCCTTGTCTCAAAAATCTTTAATTTAATCATGTCTGCAGAGATCCCTTTGCCATATAAAGTATTAGGTTGGTGCAAAAGTAGTTGTGGGTTTTGCCATTACTTTTCATTGCAAAACCCACAATTACTTTTGTACCAATCTAGTAGCATATCACAGGTGCCTAGGATTAGACATCTTTGGGAGGCCGTTGTGCAGCCTACCACAGGCTCTTTAAGTAGTGCATATTTACAGATACATAAATGTGCCTGTCATTACTACAATAAAAACAAAAGATTACCCTTAAGTTAGATCATAAAATGATTAAAAACGGAACCTACTGTTCATATTTATTCTACTCATTTCTCCCTTTAATCACTTATATAATGCCCTGGAAGAATAAATACTTACCTGAAAACCTCAATGATTACAATCCCAATCAATAACAAATGTTTATTGAGCCAGCATCATGGTTTAGCAAATTTACCTTGCTTCATTTTTCACAAAGGAACCGAGGAAGGCTGTAATCAGTAAAACAGCCAGCGCTGCCTTCACTTGGCAGTTTGCACTACAGTGTTAGGTCATTTAACAAAGGGTCAATTCAGAGGAGAAAAAAAATCAGTCCAGTTGCTTGTTTGACTTTCACATAGGCAAAACAACCATTTGACTGATGGAGTCTTTCCTTTACATGCAGTTATTTTAGCACCTTATAACTACAAGCTAAGTGTGCCATTTACATAAACACACAGAAGTCTATTTACAGGGTTATCAAATGTTTTAATTCATCTGTGAAATCAACATTAACCACTCCCAACACTTATATTTACCTGTGGCACACCCAACCCTCACCGCCTCTCTACGCTCCTTCCTCCCCCAACCTCCTGGTTTTCCCTGTGAGCTGTGGGCAGAATTCTCCATCTAATCGGGTCTTTGCTATTTTTATTTTATTTATTTATTTTTTTTTTTTTTATTTATTTTTTGAGATGGAGTCTTGTTCTGTTGCCCAGGAGTGCCGTGGCGTGATCTAGGCTCACTGCAAGCTCTGCCACCCAGGTTCACGCCATTCTCCAGCCTCCCCCTCCTGAGTAGCTGGGACTGCAGGTGCCTGCCACCATGCCTGGCTAATTTTTTTTTTTTTTTTTTTTTTTTGTATTTTTTAGTAGAGACGGGGTTTCACCACATTAGCCAGGATGGTGTCAATCTCCTGATCTCACGATCCGCCCGCCTCGGCCTCCCAAAGTGCTGGGATTACAGGTGTGAGCTACTGTGCCCGGCCAAGTATTCCCCCAAATGCCTATTATGTGCCAGGTACTGAGTTGGGTCCAAAAGAAAAAAAAAAAAAAAAAAAGGTAGCAGGATGCATAATGATGCTGGCATTTTTTAGCAAGAGACTCTCATGGTCCCCTAGTAGTGTGGGGGAGTTTGACAGGTTGGAGAACTTTCTGGGAGCTCAAGGAGCAGTCATTTGAGTGGCCTGCTCGTAGTGTTCTTGGTTAGGCACGAGTGAGGTGGGCCGGCACCAGGGCTCCAGGGAAGCAGTACTAGATCTTACTGTGGTGTGTGAAACTGCACTTTACTAAAACATGTTGGGGATGCTGATCTGTTCACTGAGAACGCAGGCAGGCAAATTTACAAAAGCTTCCCAGGCAGCTTTTCCTTTTGAAGGTTCTATTTTATTGGGAAGTTATCTAATAAGTTAGAAGGGTCTTTACTGAGGTCTGTTGGTGGAAGAGGAGCCCTAGGGTCCCAAAGGGGACACTATCATGAAGGGATGAGGAGTTTGGACTGATGGTCCAGTCTTAACTCCAGCACCACCTAGATGGAGGAAGGAGGTGGAGGGGAAAGAGATGGCATTCTGGCACAGTGTATGACAGAGGCTGCAAACTCCTCCAGACACAGCCCTTCTCACACAGAGATTATGCTCTGGGATCATTTGGTTGGGTGTGTGAGCATAAACTTTAAAAAAAAAAAATCTGTGCCAATGGTGCCAAGACCTGGCAGATCTAGATGAGAAAGAGCATCTGTAAAACATTGAACAAAGACACATTGGCCCACACAGGGCCATTTTCACAGTGATTTCACTAAAGGGCCAAAAATGAGTCCTGGTATCCATAAACTGGGGGCCTCTAGCAGACTAATCAGACTCCCAGGTCTTTACCTACCGGCATTTGGAGACAAGACTGACCTCCTTGGACTGAAAAGGTCTCCAGAATGCTTAAGTAATTGTGGGAGTGAGAATAGGGAAGAGAAGAGCAAAAAATGCAAATTTCCTGCTAACAGAGGGAAATGGTAGGTAGCTCAGCATGTCTCTGGAGAAATGAAATAACAGATATGTGACTATATTTGTACCCCAAGACGGTAGCATGGGTAATCACATCTGATTGTCAGTATCTAAAGCTGAACAACATACCCCAACAATTACCAGGATGATGGTTGTTGCTACCAGAAATCCTTAGGGCCGGGAAAGAGAGTGATATGTCTAAGGAAAGGGAGACAGAGTGGAGGAGGTGAGGCAGGGAGGGTGAGAAGTGGGAGATGAGGCTGTAGAACACAGGCTGGAGCAGGAAGACCTTCCATTTTCTAGGATTTGCAGGGTCCTTCTTTTCTTGCCATTAAAAAAAAGCCAGAAAGTGCTACTGGGTCAGAGCAATGGGAAATAGCTAGTGTCCATCAATGTGGCTAGTCTCTTGTGGGTAATTTGCATTCCTGGAAACCTCCAGATAAATATTCATCCCAAAATCTCCTACTAGAAAAGTGCCCTGAGGGCATTTGCTTTTGGTTCTCAATTTAGCAAAGGACTGTAATACCAAATTTCCTTTGTAAAAAGATACAGCAACACAACTAGTTAATGCTCAGTTAAAGTATAATAACAACGTACTGCATACTTGAAAATTACTTAGAGTCATTTTTTTACGTGTTCTTACCACCAAAACAGGGTAAATTTGTGAAACAAGGCATATGTTAAAATAAATTGACTTAGCCATTTCACGATGTATACAAATATCAAAACATGATGTTATATGCCATATATATACAATTTTTTCTAGTCAATAAATAAATAAATGTCAATTAAAGTAAAACCTCTCAAAACTTTACACTAAGCATAGAAACATTTTGATAAAAACTTAAAACTAAAACTTCTAAAAGACAAATTTATATTACATTCAACCAAATATAGGCTAAAATGTAATTATGCCTTAACTTTTGAAGAGACAAATTGCATGGAGGCTTTTGTTGAGGAGGGCATTATTATATTTTAAATAAATTGCATGATAGCCTAAAATGACATAGTTTACTTCACATTTATGTTTGGCTTTTGCAGTAGGGTCATAAAGAAAGGAGGCCGAGGAGGATGGGTCACCTGAGGCCAGGAGTTCAAGACAAGCCTGGCCAACATGGTAAAACCCTGTTTTTACCAAAAATACAAAAGAAATAGCTGGGCATGGTGGTGCGTGCCTGTAGTCCTAGCTACTCAAGAGGCTGAGGCATGAGAATCACTTGAACCCAGGAGGCAGAGGTTGCAGTGAGCTGAGATCACACCACTGCACTCTAACCTGGGCAACAGAACAAGACTCCATCTCAAAAAAAAAAAAAAGTAATTAGAAAAAAAATTCTCAGAAATTATTAATTTTCCCACTGTGTCCCTTAATCCTTTGGTGGCCAAATCATTTTCTGCCTGTGGTTATGTCCTGCCATACTTTTCCTAAACTTCTCTCCTTCAGTTGTTCATCAGGTTAACTCTGCCGAACTCTCATTTGTCAACACTTTGAGTGTGATTCCAACAATTCTCCAACACTGCTTTGATGGATTGTATGAATTCCTGGCTCTCATGAATTTGTACCTTGTTGTTGAATGTTGACAGCATCAGACCATCAGCAAGAGAGAGGCTACAAAACGCCTTGACATGATGAGTTGAGAAATACTCCAGCATCAAGCCGGAAGGGTTGTTTGTCTAAGGACTAATTTCCCCAGTGGTCAGATCATTAGCGAAAGTTTTCAGGCCTTGATGGTTTCTGCTTGCCTCTGACTTTGATTTCCCTCTGCATCCTGCAACCTCAAACCTGAAGAGACTCCTTTAATGAGTATGGGATTAGCAAGGACCCCCTAACGTTTGCAACTCACATTGTATCAGAAACTAAGTTCCTCATCTAGCCCCAAAGCCAATTTAGCTCCTAATATATACAGACTGGAGTAGGATGACTTGTTTGCAACTTACCTCGCCCTCATTCATTAGGGAATGATTTGTATGAAAAATGCATCCTGGGTTGAGAGCATATCAGGAACATACTTTCCCTTCTGGCCAGAAAGCAACAGCTGTAGCAGCAGCCTCCCGGGCATCAAAAACTCATTAACTCTACAATGAATAAATGAGGACACTGATTATAAAATCCCTTGTAGTTCTAAAAGCTTGTGGCAAGGTGACTTTCTACATCCCTGAAGACACCTCTCTGGAGGGGCCAATCCAGGTATTCTAAAGCAGGACCCCTATAAGCATTGGTAGGAACTGACAGACCCCTCCTGCTCAGAGGGGACTGTGGAATCAAGGCGGTCTTGACATTTATCCCTACATAGTCTCACTGCTTGATTTCTTTTACTACACCATGGTTTATTTTTAGGCACTGGGTACATGAGCAATTATTCATGGTTGGGACATAGTCTACCTCAATCCTTTGGTGAAGACTATCCATGTGTATAGGTCATTTAAAGCAAGCAAACCAGGTACGTGGAAGCAGAAAAAATAGAAAAGGAACAGAAATAGCAACTTCCTTAAGCGGTTTCTGATATGTGCAGCTTTATTTCTAATTATGACTATAATCTACCCCGTTTTCTGTTCTGTAGGGTTTGGATTTATTGCTGTAGTATTAGGCAAAATGCTTCTTCCATATTAATGCTGAAACTGCTGTTCCTATCAAGAAGTATAATGTATTATATCTGAAGATACTGGTAACCACTGAATTACATCTAAATGCTTGTAGGTTTTTAACCATAAAACGTCAATGACCTTATTTTTGTTAAATGCAGTGAAGGCCCTGTTATAGAAATCAAATTCATATCATAACAAAAAACTTAATCACAAAGCGAATTCAAAACCCTAACAATGTTTAGTTTAACATATAACTTAAAAATAAAAATATAAAAGCTCCACTGGGAGAATCTAGAACTATCCTTTGGTCATAAACAACTAGTAAACTGGACAAAATATAGGAAACAAGAATTTTCAGAAGTGGTACCACGAGCAGTGCAGGACTGTTCTTCCTGAAAAACGGAAAACAGGCCAAGTGGGCCCCACCGCTGACTGACAAGGCTTTCTGCCTGGAGGAACTTTCTGGACTTTAGTGCAAGATTGTGGAATGGAAACAGAGCCCTGGAATCTCGCTCAGTTGAGGAGACAAAGATGCAAGGTTAGGGAGTCCAAGGCAGCTCTGAGGGGGAATAGCTGCAAGGAGGGAGTCATGCAGTGAAAGAGCTCCAGAAACCTGCGTGGGAGTCCTTGGGAGTCTTTAGCTGAATGCCAGTCTGCGCGTGTATGGAGTGGAAACTCATAAGGCTAGGCAAAAACAACTTCCACAGAGAGAACAATCACCAAAGAACTGTACACTGACAATTCCCAGAGTTCACACAGGCTTGGCAATAGTTCCATTTCTCAGGAGGCAAAGTAGAAGGACCTCACTGAATACAGGAGGCATTTAGTAGATATTCCAGGAGGGCCAGGCCTTAGAAATAGGGCTGCCTTGGAGTAAAGGCTAGGTTAGCCCCATCCCAAAAGAGCTTAAACATAAAGCACAAAGGGGCCGGGCGTGGTGGCTCACGCTTGTAATCCCAGCACATTGGGAGGCGAAGGCCTCCAAAAGGATCACCTGAGGTCAGGAGTTTGAGACCAGCCTGACCAACATGGTGAAACCCCTGTCTTTACTAAAAATACAAAAATTAGCCGGGCGTGGTGATATGCGCATAATCCCAGCTACTCAGGAGGCTGAGGCAGGAGAATTGCTTGAACCCAGGAGGGGGAGGTTGCAGTGAGCCAAGATTGCACCACTGTACTCCAGTCTGGGTGACAGAGTGAGACTCTGTCTCAAAAATAATAATAATAATAATAATAATAAAGCACAAAGGGATTAAGCCAATCTGCAAGTAACTTAGCTGCCTGCCATTAAACAGCCTAACACTCTTTAAAAGAATGTGAAAAAAATCCAACCTTTAGCAATGTAAAATTTGTAACGTCTGGTATTTGGTCAAAAATTACCAGGCATGCAAAGAAGGAAAATATAACCCATAACCAGGAAAAACAAGTAATTCCTAGAAAGAAACTCAGAAATGGCAGAAAATGGCATTAGCAGTCAAGGACTTTAAAATGACTAATACAAATATTATCATTATGATCATGGTGTAAGAAAAATGTGAACATGTTAGTGTAAGAAACAAAATATAAAAAAGACATGAATGGAAATTCTAGAGATGAAAAATATTGTATTTTAACAGAAAAAATATACTTGTTGGGATAAAAAGCATACAATACAGAAAAAAAGTTTATTAAACTTGACCATACCAATAAAACTGTGCAAAATGAAGAACAGAGAGAAAATATTTTTTTAAATGGAACAGAATGACAGTGGCCTGTGGGTCAATATACTTGATCTATATACATGTGATTAGGGTCCCAGAAAAGGAGGGATAGATATAGAAAAAATTTTGAAAAAAAAAAGAATAAAATTTCTCCAAATTTAGTGAAAAGTATAAACCACAGATACAAGAAGCTCAAAGAATCACAAGAAACATAAAGAAAACTACACCAACACCATTATAATCAAGTTGCTCAAAACCAGTAGTAAAGAGAGTACCTTACAAGTAGCTGGAGAAAAAAATACACACTATGTAGAGAAATAAGAATTAGAATGACTGCAGACTTCTTGTTAGTAACAAAATTACAAGAGAATAGAACATCTTCAAAGTTCAAAAAGGAAAAAACTATCGTTCTAGAATTCTAAATCTAGAGAAAATACCTTTCAAAATGAGGGCATGGCCAGGTGTGGTGGCTCATGCCTGTAATCCCAGTACTTTTCTTTTTTTTTAATGTATTTTATTCATTATACTTCATTGCAGGGGTACATATAGTGCAGGTTTGTTATGCCTCCTTACATTACGCCCGTATTTGATTGTCTGCTGCACCCATCAACTCGTCAGCACACCCATCCAGCTCGTCATTGCATCAGGTGCCAGCCCCAGTGAATCCCTCACCTCACACCTCCCATGATGAGCCCCGGTGTGTGATGTTCCCCTTCGAGTCCAAGTGATCTCATTGTTCAGTTCCCATGGTGAGAACATGTGGTGTTTGGTTTTCTGTTCTTCTGATAGTTTGCTAAGAATGATGGTTTCAACTGCATCCGTAATCTGGACTGACTCATCTTTTTGTAAGCATATTCCATGGTGTATATGTACCACATTTTCTTAATCCAGTCTGTCACTGATGGACTGTTTGGTTTAGTTCCAAAGTCTTGCTATTTGTGAATGAGTGCTGCAATAAAACATCACATTATTGCATGTGTCTTTAAGAGCAGCATGAGAATTTATAAAATCCTTGAAATTCATATACCCGAAATGGCGGATGGCTGGAGTCATCTTGGTACATCTAGTTCTAGTCCTTGAGGAATGGCCATGCTGTTTTCCACCGTGGTTGAACGGTGCCGTCCTGGCAGTGTAAAAGTGTTCCTATTTCTCACGTCTCTCCAGCACCTGTGGGCTCCACAAACTTGAATGATAAATACGCTTTCTAACTGGTGTGAGATGGTATCTCATTATTGGTTTTGATTTGCATTTCTATCTGATGGCCAGTGATGATGAGCATTTTTCATGTGTCTGTTGGCTGTATGAATGTCCTCTTTTGAAATGTCTGTTCATATCCTTTGCCCTTTTGATGGGGTTGTTTGGTTTCTTGTAAATTTGTTTGAGTTCTTTGGGTTCTGGATATTATTGCCCTAACGTGAGATGAGTAGATTTACAGAATTTTCTCCCATTCTCTGTAGGTTGCCTGTTCACTCTGATGGTAGTTTCTTTTGCTGTTGCAGAAGCTCTTTAGTTTAATTAGATCCCATTTGTCCAATTTTGGCTTTGCTGCTGTTGCTTTTGGTGTTTTAGACATGAAGTCTTTGCCCATGCCTATGTCCTGAATGGTATTACCTGGTTTTCCTCAGGACTTTTATGGTGTGGGTCTGGCTGCATTAAGTCTCTAATCCATCTTGAATTGAATTTTCATATGAGGAGTAAGGAAGGATCAGTTTTCAGCTTTCTACTTATGGCTGTAGTTTTTCCCAGCACCATTTATTAAATAGGAATCCTTTCCCCATTCTTGTTTCTCTCAGGTTGTCAAAGTCGATGGCTGTAGATGTGGTATTACGAGACTCTGTTCTGTTCCATTGGTCTATATCTCTGTTTGGTACCAGTACCATGCTGTTTGGTTGCCTTAGCCTTGTAGTATAGTTTGAAGTCAGGTGGCGTGATGCCTCAACTTTGTTCTTTTGACTTAGGATTGTCTTGAAGTCTCGGGCTCTTTGGTTCCATACATGAACTTCAGCAGTTTTCAGTTCTGTGAAGAAACTCATTGGTAGCTTTCCAATGGGGATAGCATTGAATCTATAAATTGCCTTGGGCAGTATGGCCATTTTCACATTAATGATTCTTCTATCCATGAGCATGGTATGTTCTTCCATTTGTTTGTGTCCTCTTTATTTCACTGAGCAGTGGTTTGTAGTTCTCCTTGAAGAGGTCCTTTACATCCTTGTAAGTTGGATTCCTAAAATTATTTGTGTCTTTGAAGCAATTGTGAATGGAAGTTCATTCATGATTTGGCTCTCTGTTTGTCTGTTACTTTGGTGTATGGGAATGCTTGTGATTTTTGCACATTAATTTTGTATCCTGAGACTTTGCTGAAGTTGCCCTAATCCCCTAAGCTTAGAGATTTTGGGCTGAACAATGGGGTTTCTAAATATACAATTATGTCATCTGCAAGAGGGACAATTTGACCTCTTCTTTTCTAACTGAATACCCTTGATTTCTTTCTCTTGCCTGATTGCCTAGCCAGAACTTCAACACTATATGTTGAATAGGAGTGGTGAGAGAGGCATCCCTGTCTTAATGCCAGTTTTTCAAAGGAATTTTTCCAGTTTTTGCCCATTCAGTATGATATTGGCTGTGGGTTTTGTCATAAATAGCTCTTATTATTTTGAGATGCGTTCCATCAATGCCGAGATTTGTGGCGTTTTTAGCATGAAGACTGTTGAATTTGTCAAGCCTTTTCTGCATCTATTGAGATAATCATGTGGTTCTTGTCTTTGGTTCTGTTTATATGCTGGATTATGTTTATTGATTTCGCGAATGTTGAACCAGCCTTGCATCAGGATGAAGCCCACTTGATCATAGTGGATAAGCTTTGATGTGTTACTGAATCTGGTTTTGCCAGTATTTTATTGAGGATTTTTGCATCGGTGATGTTCATCAAGGGATATTGATTAAAATTCTCTTTTTTGTTGTGTCTCTGCCAGGCTTTGGTATCAGGATAATTGGCCTCATAAAATGAGTTGGGAGGATTCCCTCTTTCATTCAGTTGGAATAGTTTCAGGAAGGAATGGTACCAACTCCTCCTTGTACCTTTGGTGGGAATTCAGCTGTGAATCATCTGGTCCTGGACTTTTTGGTTCGGTAGGCTGTGGTGTGCCTCAATTTCAGAGCCTGCTATTGGTCTATTCAGGGATTCAACTTCTTCCTGGTTTAGTCTTGGAAGGTGTAAGTGTCCAGGAAATTATCATTTCTTCAGGTACCAGTTTATTTGCATAGAGGTGTTTATAATATTCTCTGATTGGTAGTTTGTATTTCTGTAGGGTGGTGGTGATTATCCCATGTTTTAATTAGTCCATTTGATTCTTCTCTCTTTTCTTCTTTATTAGTCTTGCTAGTGGTCTGTCAATTTTGTTGATCTTTTCAAAAACCAACTCCTGGATTATTGATTTTTGGAGGGTTTTGTGTCTCTATCCTTCAGTTCTGCTCTGATCATAGTTATTTCTTGCCTTCTGCTAGCTTTGAATGTTTGCTCTTGCTTCTCTAGTTCACCAATTGCGATGTTAGAGTCAATTTTTTAGATCTTTCTATGCTTTCTCTTGTGGGCATTTAGTCATATATAAATTTCCCTCTGCACTGCTTTAAATGTGTCCCAGAGATTTTTGGTATGTTGTATCTTTTGTTCTCATTGTTCAAAAGAACATCTTTATTTCTGCCTTCATTTAGATTTATGTGCCCAGTAGTCATTCAGGAGCAGGTTGTTCAGTTTCCATGTAGTTGGCTTGGTTTTGGTCCAGGTTTCTTAGTCCTGAGTTCTAGTTTGATTGCACTGTGGTCTGAGAGACAGTTTGTGATAATTTCTGTTCTTGTGCATTTAATCCCAGTACTTTGGGAGGCCAAAGCAAGCAGATTGTTTGAGCCAGGAGTTCAAGACCAGCCTGGACAACATGGCAAAACCATCTACAAAAAATAAAAAGCCACTGAGAACTGTAGTGCTGCATATAGTCCCAACTACTCAGGAGGCTGAGGTGGAAGGATTGTTTGAGCCCAGGAGGCAGAGGTTGCAGTGAGCCAAGATTGTGCCACTGTACTTCAGACTGGGTGACAGAGCCAGATCCAGTCTAAAAAATAATAAAAATAATAATAATAACAAATAAGGGCAAAATAAAGGTTTTTTTTAGACAAAAAAAAAAAAAACAAAAAACCTGAAAGGTCTTCACCAATCAAAGTTTTTCCCCACTTTCCACTTGTGTTTTGTTTTTGTTTTTGTTTTTGATAGGTTTTTGGGGAATAGGTGATGTTTGGTTACATGGATAAGTTCTTTAGTGGTGATTTCTGAAACTTTGTTGTACCCCTCACCCAAGCAGTGTACACTGTACCCAGTGTGTAGTATTTTATCCCTCGCCCCTCCCCGTCCTTACATCCTCAAAGTCCATTGTATCATTCTTATGCCTTTGTGTTCTCACAGCTTAGCTCCCACTCACAACTGAGAACATACAATGTTTGGTTTTCCATTCCTGATTACTTCACTTAACATATGGTCTCCAATTCCACCCAGGTTGTGGCAAATGCCATTATTTCATTCCTTTTTATGGCTGTATAGTATTTCACGGTGTATATATAGCACATTTTCCTTATCCACTGGTTGATTGATAGGCATTTGAGCTGGTTCCATATTTTTGCAATTGAAAATTGTGTTGCTATAAACATGTGTGTGCAAGTGTCTTTTTCATATAATGACTTCTTTTGCTCTGGGTAGATACCCAGTAGTGAGACTGTTGATCAAATAATAGATCTACTCTTAGTCCTGTAAGGAATCTCCACACTGTTTTCCATAGTGGTTGTACTAGTTTACATTCTCACCAGCAATGTAAAAGTGTTCCCTTTTCACCTCATCCACTCCAACATCTATTATTTTTCAATTAGGGCCATTCTTGCAAGAGTAAGGTGGTATCTCATTGTGGTTTTGATTGACATTTCCCTGATAATTAGTGATGTTGAGCATTTTTTCATGTGTTTGTCGGCCATCTTTATATATATATTTATTTTATTTATTTATTTTTTTTTGGAAACAGAGTCTCGCTCTGATGCCCAGGCTGGAGTGCAGTGGCCGGCTCACTACAAGCTCTGCCTCCCAGGTTCACACCATTCTCCTGCCTCAGCTTCCCGAGTAGCTGGGACTACAGGCACCTGCACCACACCCAGCTAATTTTTTTTGGATTTTTAGTAGAGACGGGGTTTCACCGTGTTAGCCAGGATGGTCTCGATCTCCTGACCTTGTGATCTGCCTGCCTCAGGCTCCCAAAGTGCTGGGATTACAGGCGTGAGCCACTGCCCCTGGCCTGTGTATCTTCTTTTGAGCACTGTCTATTCCTTTCTTTAGCCCACTTTTTGATGAGATTATTTCTTTTTTTCTTGCTGATTTGTTTGAGTTCCTTGTAGATTCTGGATATTAGTCCTTTGTCAGATGCATAGTTTGTGAAGATTTTCTCACACTTTGTGGATTGTCTGTTTACTCTTCTGATTATTTCTTTTGCTGTGCAGAAGATTTTTAGTTTAATTAAGTCCCAAGTATTTATCTTTGTTTTGGTTGCATTTGCTTTTGGGTTCTTGGCCCAAGGCCTTTGCTAAAGCCAGTATCTAGAAGGGTTTTTTAATGTTATCTTCTAGAATTTTTATGGTTTCAGGTCTTAGATTTAAGTCTTTGATCCACCTTGAGTTGATTTTCAGACAAAGTAAGAGATGAGAATCCAGTTTCATTCTCCTACATGTGACTTGCCAATTATCCCAGCACCATTTGCTGAATAGGGTGCCCTTTCCCCACTTTATGTTTTTGCTTGCTTTGTCAAAGATCAGCTGGCTATAAGTATTTGGCTTTATTTCTGGGTTCTCTCTTCTATTCCATTGGTCTATGTGCCTATTTTTATGACATTACCATGCTGTTTTGGTGACTATTGCCTTGTAGTATAGTTTGAAGTCAGGTAATGTGATGCCCACAGATTTATTCTTTTTGCTTATTCTTGAATTGGCTATGTGGGCTCTTTTTTGGTTCCATATGTGTGGGAGTTCAGTCAGGCTGGTCGGAGAAAATTTTAAAGATAGTTATAAGTAATAGATACAAACCTTCTTGGAAGGCCGGGAGGGTTGCATAAGCTTCAGTAACAGATCTGGTTGAAGGCAGCCTAATCCTTACCTTAAGTAAATAGCTTAAAGTAGATACAAAAGAACGTAAAGGAGTTTATCTAAATAACTTGTTTACTCATGTGATCCTAAAACTAACCTTTGATCGATCATTTGCAGGCAGGATGGCTCTCTTGGGGGGAGGGCAACCAGGTTAATTACCCTCTAGTGGTGTTGACTCAAAACCTTTGTCATTTAATGTGTGCTGAATAAATGCTGGCAGGGCCAGCTAGTCAGGGCAGCAGCTACTAGGACTCTTTTGGTCAGCGGTCTGGTCCCCTAGCCCACTCTTTCACTGAATATCGTTGTCTGAGTATGTTATTCATCCGTTGTGCAGCTAGGTTCCATGGGACGGACCCTGGAACATATGAATTTTAGAATTTTTTTTTCCTACTTCTGTGAAGGATGATGATGGTATTTTGATGGGAACTGCATTGATTTTGTAGATTGCTTTGGGCAGTATGGTCATTTTCACATTTTCTACCCATCTATGGGCATAGGATGTGTTTCCACTTGTTTGTGCCATTTGTGATTTCTTTCAGCAGTGTTTTGTAGTTTTCCTTGTAGAGGTCTTTCGCCTCCTTGGTTAGGTATATTCCAAAGTATTTTATTTTTATTTTATTTTATCTTGCAGCTATTGTAAAAGTGATTGAGTTCTTGATTTGATTCTCAGTTTGGTTGCTGTTGGTGTATAGCAAGGCCACTGATTTGTGTGCATTGATTTTGTATCCTGAAACTTTACTGAATTCATTTATCAGTTCTAGGAGCTTTTTGGATAAGTCTTCAGGGTTTTCTAGTTGTATGACCATATCCTCGGTGAACAGTGACAGTTTGATTTCCTCTTTACTTATTTGGATGACCTTTTATTTCATTCTCTTGTCTAATTATTCTGGCTAGGACTCCCAGTACTATGTTCAAGAGAAGTGGTAAAAGTGGGCATCCTTGTCTTGCTCTAGGTCTCAAGGGGAATGCTTTAAACTTTTCCCCATTCAGTATAATGCTCACTGTGTTTGTCATAAATGGCTTTTATTACCTTAAGGTGTGTTCCTTCTATGCTGATTTTGCTGAGGGCTTTAATAAAGGGATGCTGAATTTTGCCAAATGCTTTTTCTGCCACTATTGAGGCAATCATTTGATTTTTGTTTTTAATTCTGTTTCTGTGTTGTATCACATTTATTGACTTGCATATGTTAAACCATCCCTGCATCCCTGGTATGAAACCCCCATTTGATCATGGTGCATTATCTTTTCGATATGCTGTTGGATTCAGTTAGCTGGTATTTTGTTGAGGATTTATGCATCTGTATTAATCAGCAATATTGGTCTGTAGTTTTCTTTTTTGTTGTTGTTGCTGTTATGTCCTTTCCTGGTTTTGGTATTAGAGTGGTACTGGCTTATAGAATGGTTTAGGGAGGATCCTTTTTCTCTAAGTTTTGGAATAGTATCAACAGAATTGGTACCAATTCTTCTTTGAATGACTGATAAAATTCAGCTATGAATCCATCTGGTCCTGGACTTTTGTTTTTGTTGCCAATTATTTTATTTCCATATCAGTCTTATTGCTCGTTATTGGTCTGTTCAGAGTTTCTATTTCTTCCTAGTTTAATCTAGGAGGGCGGTGTATTTCCAGGAATTTATCCATCTCCTCTAGGTTTTCTAGTTTGTTTATGTAAGGTGTTCATAGTGGCCTTGAATAATCTCTTGTATTTCTGTGGCATTGGTTGTAATATCTCCTGTTTCATTTCTAATTGAGCTTATTTGAATCTTCTCTCTTCTTTTCTTAGTCTCACTAATGGTCTATCAATTTTGTTTATCTTTTCAAAGAACCAGCTTTTTGTTTCATTTGTCTTTTGTATTTTTTTCTTTCAATTTCATTTAGTTATGCTCTGATCTTAGTTATTTTTTCTTCTTCTGCTGGGTTTGGGTTTGGGTTGTTCTTGCTTCTCCAGTTCCATGAGGAATTTAGATTGTTCCTTAGATTGTTTATTTTGCTCTTTCAGACGTTTCTGATGTAGGCATTTAATACTATGAACTTTCCCCTTAGCACCACTTTTGCTGTATCCCAGAGAACTTTCCTCTTAGCACCACTTCTGCTGTATTGATAGGTTGTGTCATTATTGTCATCCCATTCAAGTAATTATTTAATTTCCATCTTGATTTCATTGTTGACCCTACAATTATTCAGAAGCAGGTTATTTAATTTGCTTGGATTTGCATGGTTTTGAGGGTTCCTTTTTGAGTTGATTTCCAATTTTATTCCACTGTCGTCTGAGAGAATCTTTGATACAATTTCAATTTTCTTAAATTTATTGAGGCTTGTTTTGTGGCCTGTTATATGGTCTACTTTACAGAATGTACCATGTGCTGATGAATAGAATGTATATTCTGCAGTTGTTAGGTAGAATGTTCTATAAATATCTGTTAAGTCAGTTTGTTCTAGGGTATAGTTTAAGACTATTGTTTCTTTGTTGACTTTCTATGTTGATGATGTGTCTAGTACTATCAGTGGAGTATTGGAGTCCCCCACTATTATTGTATTGCCATCTATCTCATTTCTTAGGTCTAGTAGTACTTGTTCAATAAATCTGGGAGCTCCAATGTTAGCTGCATATATATTTAGGATTGTAATATAATGTCCCTCTTTGTCTTTTTTAACTGCTGTTGCTTTAATGTCTGTTTTGTCTGATATAGTAATAGCTACTCCTGCTTGTTTTTGGTGTCCATTTATATGGAATATCTTTCCCCACCCCTTTACCTTAAGTTTATGTGAGTCCTTATGTTAGATGAGTCTCTTAAAGGCAGCAGACACTTGGTTGGTGAATTCTTATCCATTCTGCCATGCTGTATTTTTTAAGTGGAGCATTTAGGCCATTTGCATTCAGCATTAGTATTGAGATGTGAGGTACTATTCTATTCATCATGCTAGTTGTTGCCTTATTGTTTTATAGGTCTTGTGAGATTTATGCTCTAAGAAGTTTCTATTTTGGTATATTTTGAGGTTTTGTTTCAAGATTTAGAGCTCCTGTTTTCAGTTCTGATAGTGCTGGTTCAGTAGTGGCAAATTCTCTCAGCAATTGTTTGTCTGAAATAAACTATTTCTTTCCTTTGTTTATGAAGCTTAGTTTCGCTGGATACAAAATTCTTGGCTGATAATTGTTTTGTTTAAGGAGGCTAAAGATAAGACCCCAATCCCGTCTAGCTTATAGGGTCTCTGCTGAGAAACCTGTTGTTAATCTGATACATTTTCCTTGATAGGTTACCTGATGCTTTTGCCTCACAGTTCTTAAGATTCTTTCCTTCTTCTTGACTTTAGGTAACTTGATGACTATATGCCTAGGCAAAGATCTTTTTGTGATGAGTATCCCGGGTGTTCTTTGAGCTTCTTGTATTTGGATGTCTAAATCCCTACCAAGGCCAGGGAAGTTTTCCTCGATTATTCCTTCAAATATGTTTTCCAAACTTTTAGATTTATCTTCTTCCTCAGGAACATCAATTATTCTTAGGTTTGGTTGTTTAACTGAATCCCAAACTTCTTAGTGGCTTTGTTCATTATTTTGATTCTGTTTTATTTGTCTTTGTCTGATTGGGTTACTTTGAAAGCCTTGTCTTTGAGCTCTGAAGTTTTTTCTTCTATTTGTTTGATTCTATTATTGAGGCTTTTCAGTGTATTTTACATTTCTCTTAGAGTATCCTTCATTTCCAGAAGTTGTGATTACTTTTTATTTATGCTATCTACTTCTCTGGAGATTTTTCCGTCCATATCCTGTAACATTTTTTAAATTTCTTTAAGTTGGTATTCATCTTTCTCTGATGCTTCCTTGATTCGCTTAATAATTGACCTTCTGAATTCTTTTGCTGGCAATTTAGATATTTCTTATTGTTTTGGATTCATTGCTGGTGAGCTAGTGTGATCTTTTGGGGGCATAATAGAATCTTGTTTTGTCATATTACCAAAATTGTTTTTCTGGTTCCTTCTCATATGGGTAGACTATGTCAGAGAAAAGATCTGGAGCTCAAGGGGTGCTGTTCATTTTCTTTTGCCCCACAAGTGTTCCCTTGATGTGGCACTCTCCCCTTCCTCTAGGGATGGGGCTTCCTAAGAGCCAGACTGCAGTGATTGTTATTTCTCTTCCGATACTAGCCACCCAGTGGAGCTACCAGGCTCTGGGCTGGTACTGAGGAGTGTCTGCAAAGAGTCCTGTGATGTGATCCATCTTCAGGTGGATACCAGCACCTGTTCCATTGGAGGTAGCAGAGGAGTGAGGTGGACTTTGTGTGGGACCTTGGTTGTAGTTTTGTTTAGTGTGCTGTTTTTCTCTAATACTGATTGTCCTGGCAGTAAAGTTGTCATGTAGACAGACTCAGGACCTCTAGTTATCCAGAATATTACAGGCAGTGGAGTTAGCTGTTTTCTCCTTTCTTGGGACAAGGCTGTTCTTTTATGAGTTGCTGCAATGGTTTGTGTTGATTGGCCTCCAGCCAGGAGGTGGCGCTTTCAAGAGAGCATCAGCTGTGGTAGTACAGGGAGGATACAAGCTTGCCATAGGTTGGCCAGGTAATAGATGAAGCCACAGAGCTTCGAAGAGATAACGTCTTTTGTCTTTGGCTACCACGGCAGGTAGAGAAAGACCATCAGGTGGGGGCAGTGTTAGGCATGTCTGAGCTCAGACTCTTCTTGGGCAAGGCTTGCTGTGGCTGTTATAGGGGATGAGGGTGTTTTTCTACAGCTGACAGAGTTATGTCCCCTGGGGGATTATGGCTGCTTCTGCTGCATCATATAGGTTGCCAGGGAAGTGGTGGAAAGCTGGCAGTGACAGGCCTCACTCAGCTCCTATGCAGCCAAAAAGGCCAGTCTCAATCCCACTGTGCTCCCCCAACAGCACTGACTTTATATCCAGGCAGCCAGTGAGAAAACTGTTTTTTTAAAGATCATTTTTCCTCAATTTTTATATTTAAGAAAATATATTTTTTATTTATAAAAAAATTTTTTTTAAGGAATAAAAAATTTTTAAAGTCTTCAAGGAAAAACCAATAACAATGTATTGGCAAGAATCATGATGCCAGAGTAGAGGGGCTAAATTAGCCCTAAGTAAAGGATATGGTGGGCCCACCATAACAAGCTTAAAATAAAGTCTTAAAAAGATAAAACTGATCCCAAGTAACTTAACTCCTAAAAAAGGAAAAGAGTCAGTATTCATTAAATAAATACAGCAAAATGAGCACTCAACAGCATAAAATTGGCAGTGCCCAAGATCCAATCAAAAATCACAAAGCATGTAAAGAAACAAGATTACCTATAACCAGGAGAAGAATCAATCAATTAGACTCAGAAATGCCAGATATAATAAAATTGGTAGAGAAGGACCTTAAAAGATTTAATATTAAAAGATTAAGATTTTAAAATCTTATTAACATGTTCAAAGATATAAAAGAAAACATAAAGATAATGATAAAAGAAATGGGAGATATGAAAAAGACCCAAATGGAACTTGCAGAGGTTAAAAAAAATCTGATATGAGACATATAAATGATAAGATTAACAGCAGATTAGACACTGCAGACAAGGGATTGACTGCAAAGGGTAATGAGAGCCTTTTGGAGGGCCATGGAAATGTTCTATGTCTTATCTTGATTGTGGCAGTGATTACATGATTGTATACATTTGTCAGGTTATCTGACTGTTCACTTAAAATAAATGAGTTATATTGGATGCAAAGTATACCTCAATAAAACTATTTTTTAAATACTACAGCAAATGAAAGACATCAGACATAAAAGAATACATACTATATGGATCCAAATATATGAAACTTCTTCACCTAATTTATAGTGACAAAAAGCAGACCAGTGGTTGCCTGGGTGCAGAGTGAGAGAACAGTAGGAGGTTGAACTGCAAAGGGATGATGGAAATGTTCTATACCTTCATTGGCATGGTGATTACATGGGTGTATACATTTGTCAAACTCATCCAACTCTACACTTAAAATAGATGGGTTTTGTTTTACGTAATTACATCCCAATAAAGTTGAGAGATAAAGCAAAGAAATGGTTATATGTAAGTCTTCCTGTAAATGTGTGTTGGGAGGAGTTGGCATTTTTCTCAGCAGGTCTGGACTGGTCAAAGCATTTTAAAATTTCATCCAATAGTATTTGGACTGAAGACCCACTGTTCTATTCTTGGAAATTTCCCCTATACTGAGAATAATTATTTAATACTCTAAGGAATATTAATGTGAGTTCAAAATGAAGGTCACTGGTGTTCAAAAAACTTCATTAAAAGCAATAGTGAAATACAAGCCTCTAAAAGGTAAATTTAAATAGCAAGACTTTTAAAGGTAAAGGAAGGAGCAGCTACCTAGATATTTTTTGACCTGTTGGGCTTCTCAGTGTTGTTAGTGTCCTTGCTGGTAGTCTTTTAGGGATCTAAGAAAGCCAGTATCAGTGTAGTGGATGCTGTGGTACCCAGCCAAGCTCTTCCCTTCAAGACCAAGACACCCTGTTCCCCAGCAGCCTGGAGTATTCACTTCTAATGGCTGCTAAATTTACTCTCTGCTAAAGGGAACTGCCTGGCTCAAGTTTACATCCCCTCCTCCAAGGTAGCCCACATCCAGTGAGGGGTTAATGTAGGGATACAAAGGCCTTGCCTCCTTACTCCAATTCAGGACAACTCAGTAGGATCATCTCAGCTCTGGAGCTCCCTGTGGGAGCAGCTGAGGTCCCTGTTGCAACCTTGCTGCGGTTCATTTCTCCCTCTCCCAATCCTGCTTCCCTCCCTCACCCCTCATGGATGTTTTCTTTCCTTTTTTTTCTTTTTTTTTCTTTCTTTTTTTTTTTTTTTTCTGACAAGGTCTATCTTCTCCCATGCTGGAGTGCAGTGGCACAATCTCAGCTTACTGCAACCTCCGCCTCCTAGGCTCAAGCAATCCTCCCACCTCAGCCTTCTGAGTAGCTGGGTCTACAGGCGCATGCCACCATGCCTGGCTAATTTTATGTTTTTTGTAGAGATGGGGTTTTCCCATGTTGCCCGGGCTAGTCTCACACTCCTGAGCTCAGGTGATCCACCCACCTCAGCCTCCCAAAGTGCTGGGATTACAGGCATAAGCACAGCACCCAGCCACTCATGGATGTGTTCTTGAGGGAACAGTCCCATAAAACTTCTGCACATAGACCTCCAACTTCAAGTCTGTTTCCCAGGGAACTTGACCTAAGGCAATGAGTAAATAAGGGGGGAATTGCCTGTGTCTGGTGGGAGCACTCTATACCCAGGTAAAAAATAAATATCCAATGTCACTAGCTCTTTTATTTCCAAATGACCAGTTATAAAATGTAATGTGAAGGCCGGGTGCAGTGGCTGACGCCTGTAATCCCAGCACATTGGGAGGCTGAGGCAGGGGAATCACAAGGTCAGGAGTTAGAGACCAGCATGACCAACATAGTGAAATCCCATCTCTACCAAAAACACAAAAAATTAGCTGGGCATAGTGGTGGGCTTCTGTAATCCCAGCTACTCGGGAGGCTGAGGCAGGAGAATCGCTTGAACACGGGAGGCAGAAGTTGCAGTGAGCCGAGATTGTGCCATTGCACTCCAGCTTGGTCGACAGAGTCCATCTCAAAAAAAAAAAAAAAAAATTCAATCCTGATAAAGAGAGTGATTTTCCCTAAATTAGTCTATAAGTTTGATGTAGTCTAAATTTGGAATTTGATAAAAATAATACAAAGTTCATGCAGAAGAATGAACATAAAAAATAGGGAAATTAAAAAAAAAAAACAGAATGCAAGATGGAGAATGAGTGTGAGCCTTGTGCCACCAAATTTTGTAATATAAAGCTGTGGTCATTTCTTGCAGGACTCTTTCTTCTTCCTAGGCCCCCTACCCTGAGACTGAGACCCTCCAAAGTGTTCTCCACCTCCCCCATTTCCTGCTATGTAGTAAATACCTGTTCATTTTGTCTCTCTTATACTGCTGTAATCTCTTAATGGGACAATCTGTGCTTTTCAAGGTATGTCTTCAGTACCCAGCCTGCACAAGCAATGCTTGTGCAAAGTGTTGAATGAAAGAATGAATCATCGAGTGAATAAACAACCAACGCAAAGCCAAGCACAAAAATGGCTACAGTGGAGCTTAGTTCATTCCTTCCTTTGAGAGATCCTGGAGCCACTGTCATTATAATCTAAGCTGATACCAATACCATCAAGTAGTAAATACTTATTTCCTGCAGATATGCCCCATGTGCAAAATTACATTTAAAATAATACATGTGACCTGGTACGGTGGTTCATGCCTGTAATCCCAGCACTTTGAGAGGCAAGGCAGGCTGATCACCTGAGATCAGGAGTTGAAGACCAGGCTGGCCAACATGGTGAAACCCTGTCTCTACTAAAAATACAAAAAATTAGCCAGGCATGGTGGCAGGCACCTGTAATCCCAGCTACTCAGAAGGCTGAGGCAGGAGAATCACTTGAACCCAGGAGGCAGAGGTTGCAGCAAGCTAAGATCACGCCACTGCACTCCAGCCTGGGTGACAAGATCAAAACTCCATCTCAAAAGAAATGATAAAAATTAACATTAAAATAAAATAATACATGCACTTGTAAACATGTCCACATATACATGATAACACTGCACATCAGATTACATTCTTAAGTCTGCCCAGCAACGAAGACCTTTAAAGACCAGTGTCTCAGCTGCCTTTACAAGGAAGATGTTTTCAGTGCTGTCGTTGAGAAATGAAAGCCTGTTTTTCCCTTGGGAAAGTCAAGGAAGGGCACTGCGTTTACACCAGGATGTGTTGACAATGTCTAACTACATCGAATCTTATCTACACCAGCAGTAAATCCCCTCACCCATTGAGCTAGTAAGAGGGCCCGTTTCCTCCATCACTGCTGCCAGCCAAGGTTTCAGTCCTTCCGCTCCCCAGAGATTTCATTTCAGAACTGAGATGATAAAGTACTCAAATGGTGCAATCCAAGTCCCAAGGAATTTTAACAACAATAACCCCCTTTGCAAAGCAGGGGAGAGAATGTACTGTCCTACTATAAACTTCCTGGCGATCCTCATAGTCATTTGACCAGCTGTTCCCATACCCAATATCAGAAGGCAGGATTCACCCATTTCATGAAAACTTAAAGCTGGACTTAAAGCTACAAAACCCCCAAGCACATTTCATTTTGAATTGTTAATACAGTCCCAGTCTACCACCTGATTACCCAGTAGATTTTCAGTTTCAGCTTTTATCAGTGTAAAGCTCAGAGCTACAGAGCGCCAACTGGGCAAATGATTTAAGGAAAGCAGAATGAAGGCACAGGCTTGGATACTACTAAAAGACACAGTGGAAGTTTTTTTTGTTTTTTATTTTTTGAGGAAGATATGTAAATCTGATGAACAAAAATTGTAATTGAGTGCACCCCTGGAAGTATAATGAAAACTCCCCCTCAGTTAGAAGCACCTATACACATTTTGGGTCTCTTAATACGTAGCTTTCAATTCCTTGCAACTTCAGGGCCCATATACTCCAACTCTAGATGTGCCATCAATTTGATCTGAATGCTGTAATGAGAATTCAGTCTGTGGTCTTAGAACTTAGAGCTGGACTCTTTAAAGTCTAGACCTTTTAAGGAAAACAACCTTGTTGTTGTTTATGTGTTTTCTTTGTTGCTTTGGCCTCAAGCTCCTCATAAAAAGGCTTGAAGAAAATTCATAAAACATGCACAAATAATATGCATAATGTGCAGAAACGGCCTTGAAAACATGCATATTGAAGAATGCCCATAAAATTTAAAGAAGCTAGCACCTTCTTAAATCTTCATAACAATGCTACAAGGTAGGTATTGTTAGCACCATAACAATCCCCAAGATTCAAAAAGAAAACACTGAGGAAAAGGACTGGCTGAGTTACCCCAAAGAAGGGAAAGGTAAACTGCTCTGATTTCCCTGGGGATGAAGACAAAACCATCTTCTAGAAATCTCCTTGAGTCTGGTCTGCCTAGAAATAGCTGTTTCTGGGAAAAGCAATCAGGCTGAATCAAGAGTAACATACTAATTCCAAATCCTCACAATTACATGTTGAGAGCCTGCCTAGATATTCTGGGTGCCACCTTGCAATTGGCCAGTTGTGTTGCTGACAGCTCGGTGCATATCAGGAAAAAGACACACTCTCAGTTGGCGCCTCTTACAGTCACATTAATCCTACTGAAGTGTGGTTCTGGAATACAGCCAGTCTACCCCATTGAGGCAAGGCTTGATGGAGCACAAGCTAGCATGGCTGCACCTGACCAGCTCAGGGGAGGAAGGATGGAAGAAGCAGGACACTTTAAATGTCTGTATGATGGGTATTCATGCATCACTATTAACTAAAAAGACACATGGAGCCAATAGCCCATGGCATAACTGTGGAAACAAAGACAGACACCTGGCTCAGAAGAGCTGACAGGGATCCCAAACTGGCTCATTTTAAGTGTAAGTCATGTGGGCTTCAAGACAAAGATGCTAATTCATGAACACAGAACAACCTTTGCTCACATAGAGTCATCAACCAAAAGACAGTTTTTATGTTTCCAGAGTGGTGATAGCAGCAAATATTCATAACTCACTTATGCCTCCCAACCTCAAATAAGATATAAGAAAAGTTCCAACATAGTCGCTACCTGGAAGGAAGGATGTCCAGCTAGCAAGGCAAAAGTAACCCTAACCAAACTAGGAGAAGATGTACCACAGCAGATTATGTCTAAATTGTAGGGCCCAAATAGTAATGGCCATAACCATTCTGAGGATGCAGAGATCCTTAAGGGTGAACTGGACCCTCCAGGGTAAGCAATTTAAATTGGTACACAGGCAAGCATCCCATGAGGAGGGAACAACATAAGCCGAGGCACGTAAAAAGAAAAGAGACTACTGGACATTGAAAACATTGAGAAAGCCAAACCATACAGTGAAGACCAGGGCCCCCAAACAAGAGATTTACACTTGATAATCAGACCAGAAATTTTCAAACAACTCAAACATTTCTCCAAGTAGACATTGCAAAGAGTAATGAAAACATCGTCCTCCCCTCTGGCAGCCCCTACTCAAATATGTTTTTAACCAGGATATTCACGTTTGGTCTGTTTTATGTATTCAGATTCCATGTGAGATTTTGTTTTAGAATAAGTTGCTTTAAAATATTTTAAAACATTATAGAGATCCTAACAAGGAGAACAAGCAGGATAAGCTACAAAATCATAGTTTTTAAAAAGCCAAACATTTGCAGATCAATAAAAGTTTACTTAATTCATGTCCAGCAAGCCAGCACAATAAGAAATGTTAAAAATAAGTTTTTCAGGTCCAATGGAATTGATACCAGATAGAAGCATAGATCTGCTAGAAACAGTAAAGGGCACCAGAAAGACATTTTTAAAAATCAAATACCTAGGAATAAATCTAAAACAATAGCTAGAAGTCCTCTACACTGAAAACTAAAAGAATATTTGCTAAGAAAAATTAAACAAGCTGTACGTAAATGAAGACTTATACAATGTTCATGGATTAGTAGACTAAATATAGTTAAGAAGTCCATGTAGAGTCTCTCTTTTTTGGTCAAGATAGAGAAACATAATTTTCCTTCCCACCTGAAACAACTAAAAAACTAGACAAAATACATAAAACAACAATTTTCGAGACAATAGATATCAGGCAATGAAGAAAAATAATTCCTAAGAAAAAAGGAAAAAAATTAATGAGTAAAGTGAGTCCTATGATTGCTCTAGCATATAACCTTGTATTTTCAGGCCATGAGAGAGGGAGTGGTAATCTAGGTAGAGCCCAGCAGATTTCCTTAAATTAAGGAGATGAAGTTGATATTCAAGGGAGATCAAGGCAGCTAGGGTTCACAGGGCAGAATACGCGAGAGGAGAGAGCTGCACAGAAAGAAAACTCCAAAAATCTGAGATGATCCCCTTTGAGTATATATACCAAATTTTTTTTTTTGGTCTACTATGTGTCTTTTCAATGACAAAAGACAAACAATTTTTTAACAATGCATATAATCAAATATGTCTCAACTTTCCTTTATGACTTCTGGGTTTGCTGTCTTGCTTAGGAAAGTCTACTTCATTTCAAGACATTTTATTTTATGAACTTGGCTCAGCATTTTAAGGGCATATTCTTTTGGGGGGCCTACAGCACTAGACATAACAACCTTAAAGAGACCAAGAGCAGGAAAGGAATATTTTCAGAAAACCATGCCTGCAGGTGGGGAACAGTTTAGGTATATAGTGGTTAAGAGCTCTAGAGTCAGATGGTCCTGGAGAGGAGTTCCACTTCCTGAGTGAGAATCCTGGCTGAATAACTCTGGGGCCCTTAGGCAAGTTACTTAACTTCCTCTGTCAAAAGGGAGATGTTAGTATCTATTTCATATGCTTATTATGACTAACAACAATGCATGTAAAGCATTTAGCATAGGGCTTAGTAGCAGTGAGTGTTCAGTAAGTAATGACTTTTATTACTACTATTACTAGCATAGAAAAACTAGGAGAGGCCAGACGCAGTGGCTTATGCCTGTAATTCCAGCACTTTGGGAGGTCAAAGCAGGGCAGATCACCTTAGGCCAGAAGTTTGAGACCAGCCTGGCCAACATGGTGAAACGCTATCTCTACTAGCAATATAAAAAATCAGCCGGCCATGGTGGTGCGCACCTGTAATCCAAGCTACTTGACAGGCTGAGGCAGGAGAATCACTTCGACCTGGGAGGGAGAGATTGCAGTGAGCAGAGATCACGCTATTGCACTTCAGCCTAGGCAACAAGAGTGAAACTCCATCTCAAAAAAAAAGAAAAGAAAAACTAGGAGAGAATTTTAGAAAGATAGGCTGGGGTTAGAGAGTTTGGACTTTGATCTGTCAAGGATGGAAAACAATGGAAGGTTTAGTAGCCAAGGAGTAATATGAGATAGGTAGTATTTAGTAAAACTTAATCTCTCTTTAAGGATCTGTGGTATCCTTAAAAGGCCATGTTTATATTGACTTATGTGTCTTTTTATCTCAAAATCCTATCTCAGAAAAAAAGATGGCACCTCTTAAATACCATCACACTTTAAAACTTCTTGTGATTTGATCAGATTATTATTATTTGATCAATCTACATCTTAGGTGAAGATTCTTGTCCCATAATCAAAAACATATTAAATCTTAAAACTCTATAACTTGATTTTTCTATGTTCTTATTTGTAGGGCAGTAGGAATTATTAATCAGCTAAGAACAACTGAGTGGTCCTCTCATTGGCTTTCACTACACACCTACAGGCAGATAGAATGTCACCTTCCAGCAGAATGTGTCTGCCCTCTGCATCTGTTATGGACTGAATATTGTGTCCCCCCAAAATTCATTTGTTGAAGCCCTAACTCCCAGTATGAATATATTTAGAAATTGAGCCTTTAAGAAAATATTTAAGCTTAAATGAGGTCATAAGGGTGGGGCCCTGATTCAATAGGATTACTGTCTTTATAAAAAGAGATACCACAAACCTCTCTCTCTCTTTTTCCCTTTCTCCCTCTCTCTCGGAGCATGCATGGAGGAAATGCCATGTCAGCACACAGCTATGTGGTGGCCACCTACAAGCCAAGAGAAGAGGCCTCAGAATGAAACCAAATTTGCCAGCACCTTAATCTTGGACTTCCAGCCTCCAGAACTGTGAGAAAATAAATGGCTATTGTTTCAGCTGCCCAGTCTGTGGTATTTTGTGAAGGTAGCCTCAGCAGGCTGAGGCAACATCTGATCAAGTACTGACATCCAGAGTCAAACTCTCATTTTACCTTAGACACTGGAATAGTTTAATCCAAATTACAGTTATTTTAAAAGATAAGATTTCTGTTTCTCCCTTCTCTCCAAACCAAGATTGCCCTTGTCTCCAAGGAAGGGATCTCTGGAGCTCACAAGCTGAGGAAGGGTAGAGGAGCACCCTTTCTTCCCGTTCAGCAGGGTACTAGGTCCCTCCTGCAAGAAGCATGGGAGAATGTGGATCTAGAAGCCACGTGGCCAAGTAAACCAAATACGCATGAGAGTTATAAAGCACAAAGAAATATCCATTTTAATTTTAATCCATATTCATGAAATCCCAGTTACAGTTTCTTCCTGGAGAAATGACATGGCTTAACTCATAAGCTCCTCTTCCCACCTTCTGTTCTCCTTGTTTGAGGTTACTGCTGAGAAACTGAATTATCATGAGACAATGGCCAGACCGTATACAAAAACAGGTCTCTAACCCACAACCTACTCAGGAAATCAAACCCCTTATCTCCAGTAAACAACCCAGGAAGCCAGGCTGCTATAAGTCCTACTTGGGAAGCCTGAGACCTATCTCTTTAAACAATCCAAAAAGGTAAATAATAACTTCTGTAACAGTCAGCCTCAAGTGCCCAGGACTTGATTAATAATAGATAACTTCCCTAATTTTTGTCCCCACTTCCAATTTAGGACCAACCAGGGAATGCCCTAGCCAATCACATGAGTGATTGGCTCCTAGACAGCCCACCTGCAGTTCCCCCACCAACAATCTTCAGTTGGGGCACACGGGAAGCTTCTCTGTTTTCCATTAAACACCTTCCCAGTCCTCTGCCTGCCTTTGATTCTCTGCCAAACACAGTGACACTGGCCGACTCCTTTGCAATTGCAGTCTCTGAATAAATTGCAGCCTCTGCATTTCTCATTTAGTTGGTTTTTGTTCATTTCCACAGAGTCTTTTAATCTATTCCCTGGAAGATTGAAAAGATTGTTTTCCCTAATTGCATCTTGAAACATTTTCTCTCATATTTATGAGGCAGATATTGCTTTTTTCCACAATTATAAATTAAGGGGCATATCCAGTCCTTTTGACAAATGTGAACTTAAAAAAATTTTTTTTTATTTTACTTTAAGTTCAAGGATACAAGTGCAGAATGTATAGGTTTGTTACATAGGTATACGTGTGTCACAGTGGTTTGCTGCACCTATCCACCCATCAAATGTGTACTTTAAAGATAGCCCAGAGGTTCCAGGTCCCAGAGTGATAGTTCTAGGCCTGCGATGTGCAAGCAGGGCCCCTGACCACCTCTCCCTGTTCTACCCCAGATCCACGTCATTTTTTGGAAAGTATTGATAGTGACTTCCTCGGTGATCCTGAGTTCTCAGATCTGACCCTGGCACCCACAGCTCCCTGTCTTCACTGTGCCATTGCTCATTAAGCTGCGCTGGTTGCCTGACCCCCTGGGTGTTCCCCCTGGTGACTGGGCACACAGTCTAGGTGCTTGTTTTGCTCAAGCCAATGAAAAAGGCATGAGGAACACTTCAAAGGAAGCCTTCAAACTGCTGATCTTGGCAGTTCTGCTGTTTTCAAAGACAACAGAACAGTGGGAAGGAGGAAGATTTCATTCCCCTGGAGCGTCTCTGCTGAGCTCTGGAAACAATAGTAACCAAGTGCGTTTTGGGAGGAATCATTTGAACCAGGTCCTTATCTGCATTGCTTGGAATAAGGTTTTATAAAAAACAAAACATCAAAAACAACAAAAAAACTCCTCACTTCATTCAAATGCCACATTCATTTTGGTCTGGTTTGTTTCTCATCAATAAAAATGCATAATTAACTCCCTGAAGTTAAGCATTGACAATAAATAGAAATCCATTTCAATGAATCCAGAACCTGTGGGATTTCTGATTTAACCCTGTAACCTACTTCATTGACAAACTTTAAATGACTTGATGGAAGTAAATGAATATCCCAAGCTGCTGTTTGATGTTCAATAGCTTGTTTCTTTTGTTAGTAGGTAGGGAGGCAGACTTCTCAGGCTTTACTATGGCTTACCCTAGAAGGACAACAGCACTCAACATAGGCTCAACAAAGCATCATATTTTAATCCATCAGCAGTTTTCCAGGAGAATGTTGCCCATGATTAAATAACTTAAAGTAACACAGAGTTATCAAGAGAAGAGTCAACATAAGCACACTCTACCAGTCTAACTTCATCCATCTTTAGATATTGGTCAGCAGCTGCAATGGACTGGAGACTCCTGGGACCAATGGCCAGTGACTGTGAGGACTGAAACTGCAGTTCCTTGCTTTGTGTGTAGCTCTCTCCTCTGACTTGAGAATGCTGTTTAAAACGGTCTAGGTATAGTTCTAAACAGCTGACTCATCATTAAGGAGAGGTGTCTGCAGAGAAGTCGGCAAGTGTGATTAATGTTAAAAACAAGATAACCTTTCAAAATACTACCCCAGCACTACACCTGGAGTGTGGAAAAGAGGAGGCAGTCAATATCCCCTACCTGGCCTACTGTTAACCAGCCGAGCATACACAGAGTATAGGAAAAATATGTAAAGCAGATCTTTATTTTGAATTTGAACCATTCATTCTATTATGGGTCCTACTCCAGGTATTGTCCCATTGTATTCCAGGTGCCTTTCCCAGTTTCCCAGGGGGGCAGGTCTGGTAACTGATTTCTCTGAGTGCCCATGTGGTCACTCCCTTGTAGCCAGTTGCCCTCTCTGACTTTGACCTTCCACCCATCCTCCCTTTCCTTTGATCCTCCAGACCTTGGAATCTCTTCTCCTGGCAAGGACTCCTGTCTTAGATAAACTTTAGTCAGGCTCCTCTGAGCCCGCTTTTCAACTAGGCCTCATACTTAGTCCTGGCCTTGGCCTGCTGAGCCCAGTTTTAGGGGGAAAAAAAAAAATCCTCCTAAGGCAGCTTATCCGAAATCCCACCCTTGATATTTAACCAAGTTCCTCTTATCCGAAATCCAGCTTATCCGAAATCCAGCTTATCCGAAATCCCACCCTTGATATTTAACCAAGTTCCTCCTCAACTGCTTGTTGGCTATACATCTCCTCTGGTTTCTATTGTATCTGGAGTTGAGTTCAACTTCTCTCCCCTATTACAGTAGTCTTGAAGAAAGCCTTCCTTGCCATTTTTAACAAATGTCAGAATAATTTCTTTAACCCTCCCCAAACCCAGGGCCCCACCTCTTCTGCACCTGGAGTTCTCTTTGTCTTTAAGTGCTCATCTCCTTCTTCAGATTAACACCCACTGCCAGGTGCTGGGGCGTTGAATCCTGAGGGCTGGAAGAGAAGAAGAAAGGAAAAGCAGCTTTCTCAGCAGTCTGTTTTCGGGGCTGGGAAGGTGGGATAATCACAGCTTTCCCAATGCTAAGTTAACAGTTCCGTGTCATCTCCCTTCCTTTTGCTAAGAGTATCTGTCTTCTTAGTAACCCTGGTCTGGAACCCCAGGAGAAAAACAGAGGAAGAAAAAAAAAAAAAAAAAGCAAGTCCTCATTTGTGATACCGGAAGAACTGAAAAACCTTACTCCCTCTCTGCCACAAAAGAATTATCCTCTATATGGAATTAGAAATAGTTAATGTGGCCGGGCGCGGTGGCTCAAGCCTGTAATCCCAGCACTTTGGGAGGCCGAGGCGGGTGGATCACGAGGTCAGGAGATCAAGACCATCCTGGCTAACATGGTGAAACCCCGTCTCTACTAAAAATACAAAAAAAAAAACTAGCCGGGCGTGGTGGCGGGCGCCTGTAGTCCCAGCTACTCGGAGGCTGAGGCGGGAGAATGGCGTGAACCCGGGAGGTGGAGCTTGCAGTGAGCCGAGATCGCGCCACTGCACTGCAGCCTGGGCGACAGAGCGAGACTCCGTCTCAAAAAAAAAAAAAAAAAAAAAGAAATAGTTAATGTGATTTGAAACTGGTACAAATCAAACAATCAAAAGGCTCTGCTGAAATACTGGTGCCTTGGGGAAATCAACGGGTTTGGAGTCAGATGGGCCTGAATTTAAAGCCTGCCTCCCCCATCTAGCTTGCCAGGATCTCAAGCAAGCAGGTTAATGCTTGGAACCCAGTTGCCTTGTCTGTAAAAATCTTTTCTCTCACAAGGTCAATAAGAGGAATAGATGAGCATCTAACACCAGGCTTAGCGCAGGGTTATTTTTCAAAGATTCATTTTCACTTCCTAACTCTCATTCTGTTTGAGAGACAACAGTCTCTATGGGGCCCATTTTGGAGACTAGAAAAATATATCGTTCAAAAAATGCTTGTTTTTTTTATCTTCCATGCTTTGATTTTGTGATTTATCTGATGCTAACATTATCATTTAAGAAATCACAATATTTTTGTGTGTCTTTTAATATTTTATAAGGCAATTCTATTTCTTTCAGTTTAAAATATAGGGATATTTTAAAACATAGTTTTATTTTTTCTGAGCTAACATGTTTTTAGACAGAATGAAGTTATAGCGCCATAATGAGTGAGGAAAATAAGAAATTTAGTAAAATGTAAAGTGATAAAACAGTAAATGAAATGCTTACATTTAAGTTCTATTATTTTTCTGTAGAAAAATTCAGATATATGCATAAGTAGAGAGAATAATGTAATGAACCCTGTTGTATCTGTCACTCAGCCTTAACAATTACATTTTGCCAATCTTGTTTTGTCTGTACATCACCCTGCAATTCTTACCATCCTCTTCCCTGGAATGTTTTAAAGCACATTCTCAACATCATATTTTAGTGCATATTTCCAATAGAGAATTCTTCTTATTTTATATAAGCAAATTACTACTAATATATCTAATAAAATTTAAAAATAATTCCTTATATAGTTCCTATGTAGTCTCAATGTCCACTCAATGTTTAAATACGAAGGTTGTCTCAAAAGCATCTTTTTACAGTCGACTTGATTGAACCTGGTCCAAATAAGAAATTTGGTTGATATGTTACCTAAGTCTCTTTTGATCTATACCCTTCCTCCCTCCTTCCCACCCCATTTGTGTTAGTCTGTTCTCACATTGCTATAAAAAAACACCTGAGGCTAGGTAATTGATAAAGAAAAGAGGTTCAATTGGCTCACAGTTCTGCAGGCTGTACAGGAAGCATGATTCTGGCATCTGCTCGCTTCTTGGGGAGGCCTCAGGAAACTTACAATTATGGCAGAAGGCAAAGGCGTAACAGGCCCATGTTACATGACCGGTGCAGGATGGAGAGAGAGGTGGGAGGAGGTGCTACCCATCTTTAAACAACCAGATCTCATGAGAACTCTATCACAAGAACAGCACCAAAGGGGAGAAATCTGCCCTCATGATCCAATCACCTCCCACCGGGCCCCACCTCTAACATTGGGGATTACAGTTGAACATGAGATGTGGGTGGGGATCCAGATCCAAACCATATCACTATTCATGCTGTTTATTTGTTAAAGAAACCAAGTCATCTGTCTTATTGAATTTCCCAAGCTCTGAATTTGGCTAATTGCTTTATTGTGGTATCATTTAACATACTCCCTATCCCCTGTATTTCCTGTAAGGGTGGTTGGATCTAGAGGCTTCATCAGATTCCAGTTCAATCTTTCAGCAGAACTTCATGGAAGGAGCTGGTGCTTACTGTTGATCACATCAGGAGACACAAAATATCTCTCCTGTACTGAATTTTCAACTGATCAGTGAAACAAAAAGTTATTTGGATTGCAATCCAGGATAATAACTCTCCATTTATGGTGGAAAGACAAGATTTTTTGAGTCATCCAGACTTAAGACAAAACACTGAACTGAGGCACTATGGACAAGACATTATGGATTTTCCCATGTTGGGTGCTGGATATTCTTGTATTCTTATAAACATTCTTGAGCTTTGTTCTGGGATGCAGTTACATTACTTGGAAACAGTCTGACTCTTTGGAGTGTTGTTTTTAATATTGTTAGACAGGTCTGGAGCAGCATTAATCTAGAGCTAATTTTGTGCTATTGCTGAAGCAAGCCCTTTGAGTTCTCTACCCAGTGCCCATGCATTAGGAGGGTTTCCAGCCTGGCTGGTGGCCTGTGTGAGCACCAGGCACCATTCCCTCAAAGCCTTTAGGATGGTTCTTTCCCCAGCCTCACACACAAGCAACGATCAGTCCTCTGCTAAGTAAGTATTACAGGCCTTGAGGTAAAGACACTGCAGAAGCCAGATAATAATTCCCGTTCCTATGAAATACACAAATATTGTACAGATTACAGCTTCCAAATAAAATCAAGCAAATGTTGCCAACTTAAACCTCATTCACAAATGGGATTATCTCAACAAACCAAGTCCATTCTCCATGAATCCAGGAAAATAAACAAATATGTGCAAGAGCCCTCTCAGATCACAGTATAGAAGGTCTTGTTGAATGAATTTTTTAAGTAAGCCCCTGCTTTCTCCTTCTCCCATGTAGAAAAAAAGCAAAATATACCTTTGCAAGGAGTATTTCCATTGGAAATCATTTTACTCTCATGGAGGTGGAGAAAAATAATTTTAAAAAGATAAAAGAGTGGATCTGGATAACTTTTCTTTTCTTTTAGATCTTAAAAACCATTCACTTTAATACCACGAACCCATGTAAGAATGCCATTCAAAATAATGATTTGACATTCTCCAAATCCTTGGTATTAGTCATTTTGAGGGAGTATCATGTATCATAAGACTGCTTTTATTTTCTTCCCATCAGACAAGATAATCCAAAGCAATTACTAAATAGCTGATTCAGGGCCCATGATAAGAACATACAAGAACTTTAGAAGTTGTGTGGCTCCATGGCCCCTTTAAACCTGGGGGGTTGGTAGGCGCACAACCATTAATTTTTGTTAGTGCCAATGGTCGTGTCTCAGGCAGTTTGTACCACATGGGTTGTTGTGGTGGTGGTGATTACTGATGTTCTTTTAAGAACTTTTAGAAGTTCTAGAAATACCAAGAATTAGCTGTCAGAAGGAGCAGAGATTAGTCATGTATAAGGGACATTAAATAATATTGTTCTCAATAACATTAACAATGAAATATGATAACTTAATAATATAAATCTTAAAGACATACCAGATCTCTTTAGAGATAAGATAGTTATGTTTATAGTTATGATCTAAGCATTTCAATTAACTTGACAAGTTATAGCCATAAATACGAAATAGATGCAAAGGTTACATCTTCAATAAAGGGAATGTAGTGGTTTTCTTTTTTTTTTTTTTTTGTAGTGATTTTCTTAATCCAAAATTTTGTTTTATGTATGATATGCCCAGTGTTCACTGTATGTGTGATTGGAAGACTCCATTGCTGGACAGGAGGAAGTGCAGACGCCCTAAACATTTAATCAGGGTCACATAGAACGGTAGGATCTGCTTTAAGAGGGCAGATTAAGTGCATGTATTTACTTGCTTTCCATGGAATCCCATTTAAATAACACTTGAACAAGTAGAATAAATTCATAACGGTACTGAGTGCAGTGGACCAGAGATTTTGACATATTTCTGAAAACCAAATACATGGGATCATATTGATACAAAATTACAGCAAGGAGTGACAACTTTTCCCCAAAGAGCCCTGTGCCCATCTGCATGAGATTCCCAAGGCTGCCATAACCAAGCACCGGTGCCACAAACAGGGTGGTTTAAAACACAAATGTATCTTCCTACAGTCCGGGAGGTTAAAAGTTTGAAATAAAGGTATGAGTAAGGTTAGTTCCTTTGGAGAGCTCTGAGGAAAATATGTTCTGTGCCTTTCTCCCAGCCTCCAGGGTTCCCAGCAGTCCTCGGCGCTCCTTGCATTGTAGACACATCACTCCAGTCTCTACCTCTGTGGTTATATGGGTTCTCCCTGTGTGTTTCTGTGTGTCTTCATCTCTTCTCCTCCTCTCCTCCTCTTTTTTTTTTTTTTTAGATGGTATCTCACTCTGTTGCCCAGGCTGGAATGCAGTGGCATGATCTCAGCTCACTGCAACCTCCGCCTCTCCAGTTCAAGCGATTCTTCTGCCTCAGCTTCCTGAGTAGCTGGGACTACAGGTGCCCGACACCACGTCCAGCTAATTTTTTTGTATTTTTAGTAGAGACAGGGTTTCATGATGTTGGCCAGGCTGGTCTCGAACTCCTGACCTCAGATGATCTGCCCACCTCAGCCTCCCAAAGTGTTGGGATTACAGGCATGAGCCACTGAGCTTGGCCTTCACCTCCTCTTATAAGGACACCAGTGATACTAGATTCAGGGTCCATCCTACTGCAATATGATCTTGTCTTAATTATATCTTCAATGACCCTATGCTCAAATAAGGTCACATTCTGAGATAGCAGGGACTAGAGCTTCAACATATCTTTTATCTTTTAGGGGGACACAATTTAACCTGTAACACCACCATTCACCTGTTTGTGTTCAGATTCATTTCCTACTCTCTCTCTCTCTCTCTCTCTCTCTCTCTCTCTCTGTCTCTCTCTCTCTCTGCTCTTTCTGTGTCTCAAAGTATTAACTTTTACAATCTATATTTTCCAGACTCCCTTGCCAAACTGGCTCCTGGCTGATGTCAACCAACGGGAGGCACTGACAAGAGACTGGCAGGAGGGAAAAAGGAAGAAGCCAGGGCAATTCTCCCCTCTATCTCTGCCTTGGGCAGTGTCTCCAGCAGTAGCTACAACTACTCCATGATTCTAGTTCCTTCTGGAAGGCTTGCTGTAGCTGGGAGGCTCTCCCAGTATGCAATGAGGGGGCCCAAGCTGCTAAACTCTGGGAATGCCATCCTCCAGCTCGCCTCAGCTTCTAAAATCTGAGTTGCTTCATTCTTCAGTTTGCTCTGTCAGCTCTTCCAAGACCTTTATAATTAATTCCCCTAATTAAATTCTCTCTATTGAACTACCTGGCATAAGTTCTGTTTTTCTGACAGACCCCTGACTGATCAAGCTTCAGGCAATGCCAAGCTCTGAGTCAACTAGTAGAGAACAGGAGTGGGCCAGGGGGCAGACATCAAGGCGACTATTGAAAGGACCACCAATGGGATAAGAGAGCAGATCCCAGTGCCCTCCTTCCCTCCCCCTGCAAATGCAGCACAACTGTCAGAAGATGTGTGTGGGAAAGAATAGTTGTGTGCAAAATCCTTCACGTTTCTTAGTGGGCAGCCGACAGATACTACTCAACGTGGTTTCCAAAAGGAAACATAAGCATGTTTCCAGTGGAATGACATTACGGCAGCCACCGAAATTATTTCAAACATCAATACATAAAAATTATCTCTCAGGACTTAGACTTAGGGTGGGCAGGAATGGGCTTATTTTTGTTTATTTTCTCTCCTTCTGTGGTATTTGAATGTTGTACAGCTTTTGCCTCTATTACTTCTTTAATGTTTTAAGCAATAATTTCAAAGATTTGACTAGGTCTTTGTGTAGCTAAGGAGCAAGTGATTTTATATCAATTCTTATTTCCTGGATATAGAAGGGGGAAGGTAGAGATGAAAGAGTGGAGAATTTTGAAGCAGGGGTGTGAATAAAGAAGCTAATGACACTGCTCGTTGACTAAGTAATTGCTTTACATGTTACACTGTGGATGGGGGAAATTCATGCAGAGGGTGTTTCATGTTAGGAAATATGCCACTCTTTCCAAATGTGATATTTTTGAGAATTACTGTGTGTTAGGCCATTCTTGCATTGCTATTAAAAAAAAAAAAAAAAAACCTGAGGCTGAGTAATTTATAAAGAAAAGAGGTTTAATTGGCTCACTGTTCTGCAGGGTGTACAGGAAGCATAGTGCTGGCATCTGCTTGATGTCTGGGGAGATCTCAGGAAGCTTACAATCATGGCAGAAGGCAAAGGGGGAGCAGGTGTCTCACATGGCTAGAGTAGGAGTAAAAGAGAGAGTCAGGAGTTGCGGAGGTGCCACACACTTTTAAACAAACAGAACTCATAAGTTTGTTTTCTTTTAAACAAACAGAACTGCTCTAACATAAGAACTCATTCACTATTGTGAGGACAGCACCAAGCCATGAGGGATCAGCTCTCACGGCCCAAACACCAGGCTCCACCTCCAACAGTGGGGACTACATTTCAACATGAGATTTGGGCAGGACAAATATCCAAACCATATCTTACTGTTCATTCTTGGGAGACGTGTGAGCGCATTTGATCTATTATTTTAATCCTCACTCCTACTCCTGCTGTCCAAGACCAGTAAGAAGGAGGAAGCTCATCTACCCCTCCACATTGGCAGAGGGCATGGAAGAGACAGAGCTGAAAGGGCTCAAGACTGCTCCGAACATTTATAGTAAGCCCAGGCATAGCTGCACAGGGTAGATAAACAGTGCTGGAGTGATTAGAAACTTTCCTCTACAACAGCACGGCATGGTTTAAAAAAAAAAAAAAGAAAAAAATACGTAGGCTTAAGAAAAGATAAACCTGGGTTTCAATGTCAGCATTGCCATCTACTACTTCTACGGCCTTGCACAATGTACTTAAATTCTCTGAACTTCAATCTCTGTTTCTGCCACACGGAGGTAACATTTAGTCAACACAGTTTTCATGAAAAATGAGACAATATATGCAAGGAAGCTTATAGAATGTCTTGCACATATGAGAACCTCAATAAAACACATCCATTACTGATGAACAAATAGGTCAAATAAGGCTCTGCATATCTGGATATAAACAAAAGGTGATTGAGAGGTCTTCTTAGATATTTGTAGGTGTTTCAAAGCACTGACTTGCTTACTACTCCTGCTTTTCTTCCAGGCAGTCAAAGCATATTTCCTGACAATTGTACTGAGTGTTTTAAATAGGTTGACAAACAACAGAGACAATCCCATGCAAAGGCAGCCTTCTCAGACCAGCTTGTTGCTAGCTGTGGTTCCAGGGAGCAGATTTAGATGAGTCATATGTTGTAGAAATGGGCAGAAAAGGACTGGAGTCCTCGAGACATAACCCCAGATTCAGTGTGACACTGAGTCTGGGGCTCTATTTGTAGTCAGTAGATAACAGGAAGGTATTATCCAAACTGTAGCCCAGCGAGGGGACCCAGAGTTCCTAGACATCCGTTTCCTAATCTCCAAATTGCACTGTCCCTCCTGGAGTCATGCAGACAAAATGAGAAGGGCCTAGACCAAAGAGAGTCAGAGAGTGAAGAAAAATGGTTAAGAATCTCCTGGGAAGCTTAGTAAACTTCTAACATCAACATTGACAAAAGTTTAAGAGAATGATAATTATAGGTGTCACAGGGCTCACTGTTGGCCTCATAAATAGGACTAGATTCAACGTGTCTGGCATGTATCTGGAAAACTGGTGAGGTGGACCCAACAAAAGTCTCTTGTATAAAATACATTCTAAAAGTTAAGAAAATGAGACCGATGGCTTGACTTAGTCATTGTAGGAGGAAGTAAGTCTGAGTACAGCACTGTGTTCTCACTAAGTTTATCTATTGGTTGTGCCCAGCAAAAACAGAAGTAACACCAAGCTACAGGTGGTCCCTGATGGCCTCAGACAGACTCAGCAGTAGGCATGTACAGGGTGAGCAGGAAGGAATACCTGGTGAAGCCTAGTACCCCATGGAGGGGCCTGCCACAAAAGAAGAGAACAAATGAGCATGTCATTTGACAGCTATAGATGATCAGACTTGCTCAGTATTGCATAGGAGGCAAGCTATTGAGAAGCCCCATAGCAGGACCTGTACCAGTGGACAGCAAAAAGAGATAGGGAACCATGGGAGGCTATTGTGTTCACAACCACTGTTTACTCACAGGCAAATGTGGCCTTGGAAAACGCCAGCACATGAGTAAATGACCACAAATAGTCATTCTTTTGACTGCTAGTTGACGGTGGAAAGCCTCAAAGAAATACACTATAGTCCACAATAATAACTAAATGCAAAGACCTCTGGAAATTTATACAGATGTATAGACTATGCTGTTAAGTCAAAGCATACCTTTTTCTAGACAGCTCCGAAGAAAAAACTCTTCTACTTCCTTCCAGCATCTGCTATCTCTGGGGACTTATAAAAGACCTTGTCTTCCCTGATAAGGTGATATCATTTGATTTATGTATTAATTGGGTTGGGATAAACTTTGTCACTAAGAATTTTTTTAAAAAAGAAATCTCAGTGACTTTAACGCAATAACGACTTACTTCTTGACCACATAGTGCCTGATACAAATTGGGCGGCCCTCCTCCATCTTAAATATATTCCAACTACAGCACATGGTCTCCATGATCATCATAGAAGGGAAAAGAGAGCTAGAGAATCCACAGGAAGATTTTCAGTGCCAGGACTACCTAGAAATCTCACTTCTGTCTCATCTCGCTCCTGTCCATTTTCCCATTGGCCAGAGTTGTCCAAGACCCACATGGCCCATGAAGGCTTGGAAAGCGAGAGGAACACCTGACCACTGGGTGAGCATGAAGAATCTCTGCCACGCATTTTCTTTAAACAATTCATCTCTCTCATTAGTTGCCTTGTTTAAATTGCTGTTGTTAAATACGTTTAGTTAAGTCTTAGGGAATGAATTAGTCAAGAAAGGAGAAATATATTCATCAAGGTTAAAAAAAAATTAAAAGCCGGTACCAGACACGTCTTCTTCTGAGTCATCTCAGTGTGATTTATCTAGTAATGAGTTAAATGTTTGCTGTATATTTACCACAGAGTGAAACAGAGCAGCCTTTATGTTCTCAGCAACAGCTTCGAGCACTGCCAGCATTAGAACCTATTTGTTTTATTGAGAAGAGGGATTGTTGGCTGGAACACAAGGGCTCCCCATTACTCTTTCTGGAAAAAGCAATGGGAACTTTAACTTTTCTCTGGACAGCTACCAACATCTATCAGAAGAAACAAGAATGTAACGTCTCTTTCTGAAGGGCTGCACTTAGAATGCCTAACAGCCTCCCAGCTTCTACTGGTGTCAGCAGTGGACAGAAGTCCAAATGCAAGCTCTTCTGTGTTTACTGGAAGTGCTAAAGTGAATCAAACCTATAAACAGAAAACAACCAACTGGCCTGACCTGGAATACGAAATGAAACCAAAGTCCAAGGGTACCAAGCTCAAAATCAAGAGCAGAGGCATTCAAGTGTACCCTCTTCCCCCAAGGATTGATTCTGAGTTCAGACAGAGACATATTCTATGACCTCAAGTAGAAGACTTCATGTCTCTGCACTTCAGCTAACTCAAGGTCAAACTCAAGTCTCTTGGGCAAAGAGGTTTTTCCTTGAAGGAAAATTCTAGAGGTCAGGGTGAGCTAGAAATGAATATCAAAGTTTTCTATTTCTCAAAGTTGAGTTTTCTAAAACTCTTTTTTTTCAACTCACTGCTGACTTTAAATCTTCCACATGGCTTCCTTCAGCTTCAGTAGATTATCTGCTTCCTCCTAATTCACAGAGAAAACAGAGAAACGAGTGAGAAAACTCCCAACTCTGTCCACACTGCCCACAAGTTTTTCAGCCAAGTATTTTCCACTTCCTGTCCTGTTCATTCCTCCACCCACCACTGCCTGGCTTCCACCTTCGCTGCACCACTGAAGCTGCTCTTGTTAACACTGCTGCTGCCTTAACCTGAAGAACACTTGTAAATCCCTGTCTCATTTGACCTTCCCTTGGCATTCAGTACTGCTGTTGACCATTTCTTCACTTTCTACTCTGCTGGTTCCTGGTTCCCCAGACTTCTGGTTCTCCTAACATCTACCAAGTCTCTTTAATGCCTTCTTCTTAAATGTTGCTGTTGCTCCAGGTATCTCATTTAGCTCTCGGCTAATTCATTCAACAAGGTTTTCTTGAATGAGGAAGCACTTAGTGGAAAGGCTAAAGCCAATCAGCTCCTCAGAATGAAAATAGGCCCAAGGGTTGGCACCAGAAAAACAGAATAGAATAAGATCCAACCCTGTCCTCATGGACCTATGCTCTGGATCTCATTTAATGGCCCCAGGATCTACTCAGGCACCCAGGCTGAAAACTGTCACACTCACAGCCAAAAGATCCCTGAATACAGTCAAATCTATCTTTTGAAAATCTTTTGCATCTGCTCACTCTGCTTCCTCTGCATGGTCATCAGCTGAGTTCCAGCTTTTGTCATCCATCACCTGGACAGATGGCAATAAATCTTCCTTGTTCCCTCTGATGCCAGCCTCGCATCCCTCCAATCTCTTCTGCATATTGCATTCACAATTATCTTTAAAACACTCAATGTGGTCACATCATTCTTCTTTCAAATCTTCTCAATAGTTCCCCCATCATCTCCTTACAAGGCTTCTCATGAGCTGGCTCTCACTAGTTGTATCTCTTCTACTACTCTCCTGCGCACATCTTAGCCTCCAAAATTAATAACCACCTTAGAGTTTCCCTGAGTGTTGACATGTTATCACACTTACACAGCAATAGCCTTAAGAAATCCTTTCCAACCATGTGACTGAGATTCTCCATATGTTATCTATGTAGTTTACTTTTTATACCACAAGTCTTGCACATAAAAGCACATTGACTTACTCATCTAACAGGCATCTCAAACTTAACTTACCTAACACAGAAAAACCTGCTCTTTCCTGCTCTTCTCCATCTCCACTGCTCAGACCCAAAATCTCGGAGACAAACAATATGTCCAAATTAGCCATCAACTCCATACCCAATATACAGCCCAAAGCAATCCACTTCACTCCATCACCATGGCTCTCTCTGGAGTCCATGTCACAGTGTCCAGATGACTGTAAAACTTCCCAGCAAGTCTCCCTGCACCCAGTCTTGCCCCCTTAGAATCCATTCTCCACACTGCGACCCACGTAGCTATAGGACCCAGGTGTTATAGGAACATAAATCCTCTCATGTCATTCCTTGTTTAAGATCCTCCAATGGTTTCCTTGAAACTTAGAGGAAATTTCAAACACTTCAGAGCCCTGTGTGAATCAGCCACACCCTCCCCCCACCTCCTGTGTACCCCTGTCTTTCCTTCGCCCTTTGTGCTCCAGTCACACTGAACTTCCTTCTGTCTCAAACGCACCAACCTTATTCCCACCTCAGACCCTCGCAGTGGCTGTTCCCTCTCCATGAGATGCCCTTCTTGCAGAGGCCAGCTCCTTCCTGATGTTAGATGCCAGCTGAAATATCACCTCTTCAGAAAAGCCTTCCAGGATTACCATGCCTAATGCACCTTCATCACTTCACCCTGTCCTATTGGTATTACGGCTCTTACCACTGTCTGACTTTAAATCAGCTCTCTCCCCTCATGAAAGTATAAGGTCCCAAGGGTAGGAACTTGTTTATTGCTATATCTAGAGGTGGCATCCAAATTATTTAACAACAGGTCTGGCACAGACTCCAACCCAGCAGAAGGGATGCTCATCTGTAAACCCTCAGCTGGCCTGATTGCAAAGTAGCCACTGGACATCAGCCTTCTTGTGCCCTGCATCTCAACAGTGTGACTCTCAATACATGTCAGTTGAATGGGTGAATGAATAAATTAGCAACTGTTTCTTGGTTAGGTTCACCGTTCCATCAGTAACACAGTCTCCACTGCTTTTTTAAAAAAATTATTTTTTTTTTTATTTTTTCAGACTGGGTCTGGCTCTGTCACCCAGGCTGGAGTGCAGTTACATGATCACAGCTCACTGCAGCCTCAACTTCCCAGGCTCCAGCGTTCCTTCCGCATTAGCCTCACAAGTAACTGGGACCACAGGCACATGCCACCACATCCGGCTAATTTTTGTATTTTTGGCCGAGATGGGGTTTCACCATGTTGCCCAGGCTGGTCTCGAACTCCTGAGCTCAAGCAATCCACCCGCCTCAGCCTCCCAAAGTGCTGGGATTACAGGTGTGAGCCACTGTGCCCAGCCACAGGTCTCCATTACTAAAGAAGGGTGTACTGAGCCCCTACCATGTGTCCAGGCCAGATCTGTACCCGCTGAGAGGCCCCTCGGTTTTCCTGCACAGGTTAATTCTCTTTGGTGAGTGTTGCTGTTTTTAAATTTTATTTGGACTAGTAGCTGTGGAATTTGGGTAGAATGTTTTCCTCCCAAGTCCTGGACATCCACTAGTGTTTACTTCCTTTTTGTGCATTCTGTGGGCACCCACGGCTGAACAATAATGAGAGGGGCTCTGAAACTGATTTCAGAAGATGGGGTTCAAGGTCAAGCAATATCACATGCCAGCTGTGAGTCGTCAGGTCTTGGGCAGATTATTTAAGTTCTCTGAGTTTACTTTTCCATCTTTAAAATAGGCACATGATAATGGCCTGCCTCCCGGGATGGCTGAAGGACAGTACAAGATGGTACACAGCAAAGTATCAAGCCAGCCACACCTAGCATTTGAGATCCATATGTGTTCATTTCATTTTGCTCACCACTTCTCTTCAGAGTTTTTATGAAAATCAAATGAAATAATACACATGCAGCTGCTCTGCAAACCATATGTAATGTTCAGATTATTGATAATAAATTTTCCCTGATTTGAGAAATCAGGTGGCTTTCCAGAAATTATAAAGAGCTGGAAAGGAACTTTAGGCCTTGTGGTGGCAAAGTCAGTGCTCCAGCCAAGGAGGCTCGTGCTCTGCTTAGCTAAACGGCCGTCCCTGGAGACAGCATCATTGCAGGGCAATCTTAGTATGTTATACAAGGTTGCTAGGTGCTAAAAATATAGACTTGCCAGTTTCCTACAGAGAAGGAAGGTTTTCTGCTGGGTTCAAGCATTACTCTAGCAGCAAGATCTGGGGGCACTTTCTCTTTTATCTCTCTTCCCAATCAAATGTCTCTCCCTTTATTTGAAAATAAAGCTCTCCCAGCACTTTGGGAGGCTGAGGTAGGTGAATCACTTGAGCTCAGGAGTTCGAGACCAGCCTGGGCAACAAGGCAAAGCCCCATCTCTACAAAAAAAAGAAAAAAAACTTAGCCAGGTGTGGTGGCACTTGCCTGTAGTCCCTGCTACTTGGGAGGATGGCTTGAGTTTGGGAGGTTGAGGCTGCAGTGAACTGAGGTCCAGCCACTGCATTCCAGCCTGTCTTAAAAAACAAAAGAAAGGAAAGCTCCCTGGGGCTCTCACCTCCCTCATTCATCCAGGCTTTCCCCGGTTCCCAGAATTCTGTCTCCTTTTGCCTTCTCCTGCCACTAGACCACCTCGTATGGAAATTCAGACTGTGCCCTGAGCAGCCCTATGGAGCTACACGTGTCGCTTCATGCTCTCTTCATAGTCACATGCTATTACACAGCAGCCCCGACCTAGTCACAGTTACCTGCAGTAGGGCCCTCACCCTAGAAGCCCCACCAATGTCTACACACAGCCAGTTACCTTGATTTGGAGAAATTAAGGTTCTCAGAAGATCACTTAAAGAAGCCCTTAAATCAACAACGTAGTTCTTGATGCGGCTCACAGCGAGGTTTCTTACTAACACTCTAACAGCTTCTTCCCACTTCAACCAACTATTTTTGCTAACTCGGTACTAAACTTTTAAAGTCATTATTTAAGTCTTTTGTGCCTCCTAAATTCACTGCTTTGGAGCAAATCCCTGGTCATGAACCTCTGGTTACCCCCTTGCCCAGACTTTCTCGGAGACAAAGGTAGGAATGGGTCTCAGAGTTGATGTCTCCACTTAAAACCCATCTGCCACTTACAAACTATGTGATCTTCGGCAAATCATTTAATTTCTCCATGCCTCCATTTCCTCATAGATAAACCGGTGATGATGATGATGATGATGTTAACTACATCACAGAGTTTTTGGAGGAAATTAAGAAAATGTCTGTGAGGTGCTCAGCTCAGCACAGTGCCTCACACATTCACAGTAAGTGGAGAATATGTCTTAGTTTTAGTGTTAGTATCACTGTTTAGCCCAAGAGTAGGCAAATTAAAGCCCAAGTGTCAAATCCTGCCACGCACATTCATTTACACATTGTCTATGCATGTTTTCACTAGAATAGCAGAGTTGAGTGATTGAAACAGAGACAGCATGGCCACAAAGCCTAAAATATTAACTAGCTGGCCCTTTACAGAAAGTTTGGCAACTCTGGGTTTAGCCTGTTGTACCTCTTCTCCCTGGCCAGATGGTGAGACCAGCATAAAAACCACTGGTGACAGAGGCTGCTAGTTGTCTCCCAATACCCAGTTATCTCTTCCTGTATAGTAATAGAATCCTCTCTCCTTGTTAGCCTACACATGATGCCTGGAATAAAGACTGCATTTCCCAGACTCCCTTGCTACTAGATACAGCCATGTGACTGAGTCCTGGCCAATGGGATGTAATTTTAACTACTTCATGCATTTTTCTTGGGGGAAAATAAAATTCTTATAGGACTTCTCTTTCCTCATTTCTGGAGTCTGAAATGTTAAGTATGGAGGCAAAAGCTGAAGCTGGAGCAACAGTCTCAGAATATGACAACAACCATGAGAATGGAGGCCTTTCATAGCAGAACTATGAAACAAAAGGAGCCTAGGTCCCTGAGCTGCAGAACTGCATACTAACCTGGTATGCATCTTATTTGAGCAACTTTGGGCTTTCTGCACTCAGTGATGATGTGTTAGTCTTAACAAATATACTAGACAAATCTATTCAGAAGAGTAGAAAGCTTATCGTTAGCCCTCAATGGTTCTTGTTTGACACTACCTAAAAAACTCTTTGCGGTAAATTTTGTACTTGGATAAGTTGGTTCTTGGCCACACAGAACAATGTATTCTTGCAGAAGGCCAAAAGACCACTGCACATGTTTTATACTTATTCAGGGAAAACGATTAATACTCATTCAAGGAAAAAAAAAAGGTTTATTAAAAGGCTTATTCAGGGACAAAAAAGAGATTCATTTGGAATTAAGATTTAAAAGAAGATGAAAGAACAAGCCAAAGAAGAGTGGCATTAAGCCTGAAGAAAGAATCCAAGTCTTGGGCTGACACTGGTTCAGGTTGGGTCTCCGGCTCATGCTTCCAGAAGCAGCTATCCTCTTAGAAGCAAGTCCTCCAGTGGGACAGGGTCAGGGTAGGGGTGGAAGGACACTATTATATTCTTACAGATGAGAAAACTAATGCTCAGTGAGGTGAACTCCTTCAGGGCCACAGGCAGTAAAGATCTAAACCCCGTCTGATCCAGTTTCAATATGACTGCCTGGATGAAGAAGGATTTGAGACTATGTTTATTCCTCCAGAGCAAAGCAATTGAGAATGCAGGGAAGGCAGGAAACAGTCATTGTTTCTGGAAAAAGGATCTTCTGTGATCTTGTGTCCGAAGTCTGTTTGAACTTCTGTAGAAATGCCTGGGAAATGCACACTATGAGTAAAAAAGGAGACCTAGTACTTTTTAAAATGCCATTGAAATCTGTGACTGTAAAGGAAAGAGACTGCTTATATCCTGCCAGCAAAAAACAGATTTAGAAAAGAAAGAGCTGTGTCCAGGAAACTTGTGAACTTTCTGTTTGGATGGCATATATTTTCTTTATAAACCCTCTTTCATTGTCACTTACTCAGTTACTAATTACAAGAGTCTCTGGGGATGACTGGGCTGGGAGTGTTCAGTGACAGCCGAAGAGTTAAAGGACATACAGAACCCTTTCCAAAATTCAAACCACTACAGAGCCCAGAAGCTTCACAGTTAGAAAATCTCTGTTCTCGATAAGGCAGAACCAGTATTTCCCATAGTTGTGCCTAATCCGTTTCCAGGGTTAACTTTTGCTTTACCAAGTGTTCATATTTTAGTATTTTGTGTGTGTGTGTGTGTGTGTGTGTGTGTGTACTGGGACAAGTATATAAGTATACAATGTCACACTTTATAACTAACAACTGTATGTGTTATTACCCCATTTTACAGATCAGAAAACAAAGATCAAACTTAAGAGACTAGTTTGCCTGGATTACACAGCTAGTGAAGTGGCCTTATTGAGATTTCAACTGAGTTTTTGTTCATTCAAACCTGTTCTTTAAATTATTTCTCTTTTTTAAAAATGAATAGCTGGAGAAAATTTCTTAGGACTAATTAAGGTCAGAGAAGTCTGTGCTCTTTTGCTTTCAAAGTTACCCAGTACTTCATGTTGCCTTTATTTTTAATGAGTGGCTCTGATTCACCCACTGCACCTTATGCGTTGATGTGGTATCCTAGAAACAGTTTACTCTTGTTTCAAAGTAATTCTTCTCCATATCCTCGCTCGCCAAATTCTTTCATTACTTTTGATAGTTCCCAGTGTGTTTCTGACAGACATGAAAGTCCCAAGAGACCCTTACCGTAACCTGTAGACCAGCAATTCTCAATTTTTTTCAATTTCAAGACCTCTTTACACCCTTAAAAATTATTGAAAACCCCAAAAAACTTTTGTTTATGTGGGTCAGATCCACTGATATATAGCATTTTAAAATTTAAAACTGGGAAATTTGTAAACAATTGATTAATTTATTTTTTAAAAAACCCTTCACGTTTGCATAAATAACATTTTCATGAAGCATAAGCCATGTTTTAAAAAAATTAGTAAGATGTGTATGTTTTTATAAAACTCTAATGGCTGACTTAATAGAAGACAGCATATGGGTTCTCATACCTTCTTTTGTATTCAATCTGTTATGATACGCTGTCCTGGTTGAAATATGTAAAGAAAATTCAGCTCTATACAGATATGCCGTTGGAAAAAGGAGGAATATTTTTAGAAACCTTTCAGATACTTGTGGATATCCTTCTTTAATGCCATTCAAAAACTCAAAACTCAACAAGTGGTAGTTTTTAAAAAAGATTAATTGCAAATAGAATCAAGTTCATTATCAATGAACTTTTCCTTCTCTGTTACTTTAAACTCCATTGGACTATATTTCACTGTGAATACACATACGATTATGTGACACCATGCATTGGTCATTTGGAAGTTCACTGAGCTATTCAGATCTTTCAAATGTTGACATATTGTATTATATAATATCCCCAAAGATTACATATATTAATATCACTACAAATAGCATCAGAAAAGTTCGAAGTTTTGGGAAGCTGTCAGGCACACAGTGGAAAATTCAAGTTGGGGTTTTGATTGTTCGTTTGCTTTTTGTGACAGGGTCTTGCTCCATCGCCCAGGCTGGAGTGCAGTGGCACAGTCTCAGTTCACTACAACTCTGATCCCCAGGCTCCAGAAATCCTCCCATCTCAGCCTCCCGCATAGCTGGGACTACAGGCACACACCACCATGCCCAGCTAATTTTTGCATTTTTTGTAGAGACAGGGTCTTGCTATGTTGCCCAGGCCAGTCTCGAACTCCTGGGCTCAAGCAATCCACTCGCCTTGGCCTCCTAAAGCACTGGGATTACAAGCAGGAACCACCACGCCTGGCTGAAGATTGAAGTTTTTAAAACATCTAATTTTCACTTGAAAGCTTGAATTGTATCATTGGCAACAAATACTGTCAGTTATTTTCCTTGAGATGACAACTTCACTTAGTTCTTTTCAAGAAAACCTCTGCCATGTAGCCAACTGTGAATGACCACAGTTTGCCTGTCAGTCATTCTGTCAAGTAAAATGGTGCTCCTCGAACAAAGCAACGAGTTTAGGTCACAACTCAACAACCACACAGTGGTCTTTCTCCCGCCCACCATGGCACTTACATTAATATAAGCAGCAGAGGTGCTTTATGTGTACTTCCCATTGTGTGAAAATACTCAAAAGACCTGTAACCGAGGATCAAGACTAATACAATTAATTTCTACTGCTTCCTAAGGGCATTCTTAAGTGACACTAGCATATTTTACAAGCCAGAGTGTGACAATGAGCACAATGACGGCTACCACAGCTTGCTGCCAGCCATTGCCTTGACTTGTCCTAAAGTACAGCCATTTTCACCCGCCTCATGGCTAGTGCATCATCAGCGCAAAGTCAACCCAGTAAAAAAGGCAAATAGCATCTTGGTGTTATCATAAAAATAGTTTTGACCTCATGGCTCCCCTTAAAGGGCTTGGGGTATCACGGAGAACCATCGCTACAGCCAACTGAGGGAGAACTTTCAAAAGCCAGGCTTTTTCTGTCCTTGTCCCTCTCACAGTGAAACACTTAACACACTTTCTGATTGTGGAACTTAACTCACCGGGTAAAAGTCCTTCTGTGTAGTCTAGAAAGAAGAGCAAGGGCAAAGGGAGGACTTTGTTTATGAAGCCTAAGTAGAATATGCTCTGCTAGATAATCAGTCCTGGAATGAAGGAGGGGAGAAGTGAGTTTCTGAGTGTCTGAGCCCAGGTCTGATGTTGGGAAATGCCAGCATTCCAACCCCTGATTTCCATTCCCACTACTGGACTTAGGGAAAGTTACTCACCCGCTCTTGACCACATAAATGTATGTGTGATGGCTAATTTTATGTGTCAACTTGACTGCAGTAAAGGATGCCTGGGTATTTCTGGAAGAGACTAAGATTTGAATCAGTAGACTGGGTAAAAATCGCCCTCACCAATGTGAGTGCTCCTCATCCAATCTGTAGACAGCCCAAATGGAACAAAAAGGTAGAGAAAGGGAGAATTCACTCTCTCTAACCAGGAACAGCCATTCAGCCATTTTCTCCTTCCCTTGGACATCAGCACTCCTGATTCTCTGACCTCCAGACTATGACTATGACTTATACCATCGGCTTCTCTGGATCTCAGGCCTTCCAGTTTGGACTGGAATTATACCACCAGCTTTCCTGGGACTTCAGCTTGCTAACAGGTGATTGTGGGACTCTTCAGCCTCCATAGTCACATGAGCCAATCCCTCATAATAAACCTTTCCTGGCCAGGCGTGGTGGCTCATGCCTGTAATCCCAACACTTTGGGAGGCCAAGGCAGGCAGATTACTTGAGGTCAGGAGTTGGAGACCAGCCTGGTCAACATGGTAAAACTCTGTCCCTACTAAAAATATAAAAATTAGTGAGGCATGGTGATGGGCACCTGTGATCACAGCCACTCAAGAGGCCGAGGCAGGAGAATTGTTTGAACCCAAGAGGCGGAGGTTGCACTGAACTGAGATCATCCCACAGCACTCCAGCCTAGGCAACAGAGCGAGACTCTGTTTCAAAAAAAAGAAGAAAAGAAAAACACTTTTTTTCTTTTTTTTTTAATATCTCTATATGTGCCATTGGTTCTGTTTCTCTGGAGATCCCTGGCTAATACACTATATAACAATTACTCCCTTTGAAAATCAGGAACTCACAGATGATTCAAAGTGTGACCTACACTTTTCTTGCTGATGCCTGGCCACAGGCAGCAGCGTAAGACTGTGTCTCTCTCTCAGTCTCTCTCTTTCTCATCTCAGGTTTCTATGCAGTTAGAAAAGCTACTTTACTAGAATCACTTTTTCCTAAGTAATCCATACCACATCTGTTAGGAATTACTAATTAATAAACAAAGTTAACAAAAAAAGAGAGTATTATAAATCCATCTTCCTATTACATTTTGACAACTGCTCCCTTCTATTCATTATTTCCTGCATCAAACTCATTTTCTAAGATCAAGTCTAATAAAAAAAAATTCTTTTTTGTTGAGTAGCAACAAGCATGCCACATGAAATATTGAAATATATTGAGTTTACGAAAAACAAACTCAAAAGACTATCTTATTAATTCCAAAAGGAATGTTTCTTCACAAAAAGCTTTTTGGGTAAGACAATGAGGATTCACCAGCTTTGTTTTATTATAGACACCCGAGTCTGTTTTATGTTTCTGTGGTAGAATTTGTTTCTCAGAGTTTTGTGACCTATGGACGAGGACATCTCAGTCAGTCTTTTCCAGTACCTCTTTCATTTGGTTTAGTTGGCAGAATCTGTGCAGCTAAAGAGAAATTAAAACAACTGATTTCTAAGACTCATCCTGCTCTAACGTGAAAAGATTCTAAGAACCCCTGTGAATTTCCAAATTAGAGCATGTATTCTTGCTGTCCTTTGTCTTGCTATTTTGCAGAGTATGATCCAGATTCCCTGCCCTGTCCTAATCTGTTGGAAAATACTTTCAATTTATGATGCGAACATGGATGGATAAAAATGACAATTCTGTCAATTTAAGCCCCCATTACGCAGGTTTTCCGTGGCTTAGGGGGTTAAATGCCTGATACAGACTGATTGCCCCTACCGTTTTAGAGAGTTCTCATGTTGTTTCAGCTGCTTATGTGAAAAAATGTTAAGCTGTATTACCATTTGAGCACTTGATTTAGTGATGCTTTCAATGACTGCTTGCATTTTCTGGACATGTAATTCCATTTTTTATATACCATCCCTTGTTAAAACCTTCAAAGCCATATTTTAAAAGCATCAGTAGCTGAGGCTGAATGTAAATATTCCTTTAATCTGGCTGAGACTACACACCTCCCCCTTTAGGAAAAGAAAAAAAAAAACTGTAGAGACTGTCATAAATAATTTTACTAAAGTGAATGCTGAAATTAGGCACCACATTGCTTGGCTCCTAGTAACCTCTTTGCAGCCAGATATGTAGCGTACCCACTGGCCAAAGCTTCATCTTTTCAGAAATGGAAAGCCGGGAGAAACAATATGATCACCTTTTAAAGTGGCATGTTGGACCCAGTTCCAAAGTTCAGTATGCCTAGACAGTTCTCAGTGCAGTAACTACAGCTGACCTCGGAAGAAAATGATGTTTATAGCAGCCCATGAGTCGGGAAGGGTGATAATGAACGAAATGTAATCATGTATTCCTGGCACACACTTTGAATAGTACAAGGAGCTAATTGCATTTAAGTATTATCTTACAATATGGTGACCCAATCATTTTGGAAGATAGCCAAAGCCTCCCTTTTTAGAAGAGGAGGAACTTTTAAGCAAAAATTCATTAATTTTGCCCTCTGAAACTCCAAAAACTTTTTCCTGGATCAAGTCAACTGGCGTGGATTTTTCCCGTAAATCTTCCTATCTGTACTGTCAAATGCTGACATGTATATCAGAGGCTCCTGGGCTGAACTCTGAAATGATGGATCCTGTTATGCTTTGGCTCCTGGTAATCCTTGGTTTAGTATAACTTGTGGCACCACTTACTGCGGTTCTCACTCAGATGACACGAAGGAAATATTCATCCTGCTAGAGTCTGGTGCCTGTCCAGGGAAGAGTGCCAGCCCACAGTGCCACAAGAGGTAAGGGAGAGCACAAATGTCTCAAAGAACAAAAGAGCAACAGGAAGAAACCAGTCCTAAAATGGCATGTAAGAATATACTTTGCTTTTCCCTTTTCAACTCGTAGGTTGATACAGAGGTTGATGCCACCCTACATACCTTTATGTGGGAATTAAGCAAGCCCTTGAAAAACAAAAGGAGAACTGACAAAGGAATTAAGGTGTTTTCTTCTACATACACATTTTTTAGAAAGTGCCAGTGTAATTGATAGCATATGTAGCTTTTTGGCCATTTTTCAATGCTATGTATATAAAGGATGTTGGGATTAATTGGTCTCTTTCTGGAATTTGTGTTTTGGTCAAGTGCTTAAAATTTCTTTTAATACTCTTCTATTAATACTGTTTTGTAAAGCTGGCATTTTTAGCTAAAACATATTTGGGACTGCAATTTGCTACAGACATTACAGCCAAATTGAACGACAAGATGAAGACAATGACTCTGCTTTCAGGAGCTTATATGCCAAACACCGGAAATGGAAAACTTGTAATTATTCGAAAAGCAGGCAACAGGGACACAAACCTTTTGAAATATCAGAAATATCAACTTGAGAAGTTGCTTGTAGGCCATCAAAATCCATCTGTGTTTGACAGTTTTACCATAACTAGATCCAATTTGTACATCAGATAATTGGAAGATACTTGACAAGGGGGGGAAAGAAAAAAATAGAACATTGGAAAGAAAAATAATATGGATCTATTAATGAAAAGAAGTGAAATTCCATGTCTAAGGGAAATGTTTTAGAGTTTTTCAGATTCCAGAGGTAGTCCAAGGTTTTTTGACATGACCCGTGGACTACTAGGCAGAAAAAGAAACAAGGCCAACATCTTCTTGCAGCTGGCAGGAAGAGTCACAGCAGGGCAAAAGGCAGTGGGGGCCTCCTTTTGGGCTTCCCTCCCTCTTGTGGATCAATCGTGGTGTTAGAATACAAATGGGAATTTTATTTGTCCCATAGCCGATGATAGGGGACACAATTTTTAAACTGGACAGGTTCCAAGTAAATTTCACCCACTGTGAAAATCACCAGGCAGTCGGCGAAAAGCAGCCATTCTTCCTGCTGGTGGCTGTGAATGAAAATGTATGTTTTGGTGTTAGGTACTCCCATTGCTTAAGCATTGGGAAATAATAGACCATAACATTTCAAGTATTCCAAAAACAAGCAGAATTTGAGAAGCGGAATACTAACAGCTAAGAATCTGAGATCAAAGCACTAAACGTTCAAGCAGAATAAGCAAGGGAACACAAGCAGACACGAGGCCCAGGAGGGTTGCTGAAGTGAAAGGGGCTTGAGTCTCAGTGAGGCCTTTGCTCTTAGAAGCTCTGAAGTGAAACAAGGGATTAAACTGCCACAGGACAAAAGCGATTCATAAAAGTATACAACAGCCACCACCAGGAACGTAGAGGGGGTCTCATTAAACTGGCCTTAGATTGGACAGAATGAATGAGAGGATCCCACTCTCTAGCCATCCAGGGTGGAGACTGTTGTTTGGTATAGCTCGGGCACCTGGATTTGGAGCGAGGCCTGCCCATAATAGGACACAGAAAACAGCTCCAGTGAAGGCATGGCTGTAGGCTGAGAGTGAATCAAAACTTAGGGGGTAGGAGAAGTGCGAGGACCCGGTGCTTCCGCTCTTCAGTGACTCCAAAGAACGTGGTTCTATTAGTAGTCCTCGGGTGTGAGTCTGTGTGTCCATGCATAAAAACCATTAATAGGCATCCATAATCTTCTCCAATCCTTATTCTGTGGTCAGTCCCCACCTCCACAGATACCTGCTGTGCGATGCTCATACAACCCCATGTGCTTACTTCTGATGATTTGTTCTTAGAAATCTACAATAATATTTTCTCCCTTTCCCTGGTGAAAACTGTTTTATCTTAACTGAGCCTCCTCGGGAACAAGTCAGAAAGCAGAAAGATAGGAAGACAGGCAGATCTTTGGACCTTTATCCCACCACAGAGCAGTGTCTGTTCACTTAATGCTGTGTTTCTGTTTTTGTTTTTGTAAGATGTTAGGTGCAAAAACAAATGTAAGACATTTGCATTTTCCTAATATCAGTGTACTTTTATCCCAGTGTAATCAGTTTCAGTTATTGAGTTCCATGAGGCCATTGCTCAGAAAAGCAAAATTCCAAACAGAAAATGCTGGGTTCACCTAAACCCAAATTTATAAAATGTACACATCAACGGAGTATTTAGAACTCAAAAGCATTTGATAAATGAATGAGTATATGAATAAATGATTAAGAGGGTGGTTATTCACTTTTCAAAAGGGTTATTTGCTTCTTTAAAGGATTTATTTCAAAATCCCTATGGAAAACTCCAGATCCAACAGAAATTATTTATAACCGCCCTTCGAAGAAAAAACCTCAGTGAAACAGTGTATGTATAGTTTTTGCAGGAACATATATATTATCGAAAGCAAGATTCACTTCTTCTAAGAAACCTTTAATATTAAAATGAGAGATTTTTCTTCTTTCCATGTTATATGAATTGCAGAAAGTAGCAATGGTCAACAAATTCTTAAATTAAGCCATTTCCTGTAGCTGACTAGGTGCTATGTCAAGGTCATTTTCTTATTACAATCTTCTCTTTGCTCCAGTAAAATTTAATTATCTTAACTACAACCTTTAGAGTCTACTTTTGGTTGAAAATATTAAAAAATGAGTGAAGATTGCTTGTGAAAAATCTGGCCCCTTGATGTCCCAGACATAGGCTATTCGGATACTCAACATACTTGATACGGGCTGCAAGAGAAAGAGCATCATGTTACCACCAACAAGCAGACAAGGCAAATTCCCACGATGCCAGGCCACTGGCTAAGGGGTGGAGGGAGCAGAGGCACTTCAGGGCATGCCTTCAAGAGATTGGTTTCCTATGTGATGTCACTCGGGGGTGAGGCCGGCTTGCCACTCGCCCACCCCTTCCATGAAACTGCTATTGCCCCCAGAACATCTCCAATGAGAAATCTTTTCTGGACCTTGGGTAAGATATAAATCATCCTTCCTGAAAATCAAGAAGAGCTGCTAACATGCTAAAGTATTCACAAATGAAATGATTTGTAAAACATGGAATTTACTTTAAAGTAATCTATGGGATGGGAGTGGTCGCCTTGATCATTGTTATTACTGGGTGATGGGTTCGTGAAGGTTGTTTATACTTGATCTCTTTACTTTTTGTGTGTGTTTGAAACTCTTCATAATAAAATGTTTTTAAAAAATCTGCTAACATAGTTGAGGCAAGAAGCCAGCATAGCCACAGACAGAGAACAAATAAAATGTCTATAGTCACCTCGTTTCTCAGGGTGAAAAAAGCAAATCAGTACCTATTATTGAGTGAAATGTCCCACCACAGCACCGCCCTATCTGATCAACGCTGCCTCAAAGCCATTAAGCGCAGCGCCAAGTCAGATAAAGCAGCTGCGAAAATAGAACCTGCCCCAAACTTGAAACCTAAGGAAAATAATAATTTAAAATTTAAAAAAATATCTGAAATGAATCCATTTCTCCCTCATTTACAACAACTTCTCACTTAAATTATGCATCACCATGACCACTTGAATTACAAATGTATAAATTATTCATTATTTGCAATGTGGCTAAGTGTTCTGGCCCCACGTGTTGAAAGCCAGTGCTAAGCTTGCCTGGAATCTGGCTGACAAGGCGAGGGTGGCATCTGGGGACCCTGGGGAGGCAGATTGCCCTTCAGAACCCTCGCCACCAGAGTGTAAGAATGGAAGAGTGCATTATACTGTACGGAGCTCTCAGCTCTGACCTCCTCACACTGTGAACCGTCCCCACCATCTCCTGGCTCCCCAGCCTGTGACAGCTGCTACCCACTGGCACCACCTACATTTTAAACCAGCTGGAGACACAGTTCTACGTGATAAGCCTGTTATATTTGCAGAGTAAGCAGGAACACCTAATGGCTTGGCCCCCTAACGATTCAGGCACCAGCCTCTGACCGGCTACAGCAACGTGCACTGGCAAAGCGAAGGAAAAATAATTAAAAGAGCCTTTGTCAAAGCTCTCTCTAAATCAACCCTTTAAATGTGTTCAGTTTAAGAGTCCCAATGTACCAATTCAATCACATGGGCCTCTAAGAACCACAGGAACGCCAGGATAGCCATGGCCAATTAGTCAAGCAAGATGGATGTGTGTGCGTGCATGCGTGTGTGTGCGCGCGCATGTGCACAGTCACATACATGCTGAGAGAATCCACACAGATGCTGAAAGCATTCCCTGGAGAGAGGGCACAGTGACCCCTCAAACAACTGTTCTCTTCTTGTTTGAGAAATTGGAAAAAGGGGAAAATAACCACTGGAAAGATGGTACCAAAGGGTGACACTCACAATAAAATAGAAGGGAGAGCAAAGTTGGCACATACAGATCCATTAGAAGAATAAAGCTCAAACAAGCATTTGTAATGTAATCCACAAGGAAACAAAGCAAGCCAGCCGTCTAAAACCTAAGGGCACGCATTGTGACGGATAGGGCAGGGAGCAGGGAGAGACAGATAAAAAGAATAAAACACCAGAGATGCCAAAACCAAGGGGGAAGAAAAAACATGCGGTGTCAGTAACTAAACACAAGAATAAGGCTGAAACTGTCAACAGTGCAACATAAAACCCTGAACTGGCACCAAGCTTCTACTAACAAAGAAAAAGTGTGCTCCCTGCAGATGATACCCAGCAAACCTTTACAGATGTGTGTGTGTGTGTGTGTAATTTTTTTCTTTTATTTTAAGAGGTGAGGGGCTGCTGACAACAGTGGGGAGTCTCTGCACAACTGATCATGGCAAAATGTTTTTCTCCCGATACCTGCAGACCTACACTGTGCAGAATGAGCAGACCAGAAAGAAGCATAGCTTCTTTCCATGAGGGACACCAGAGCCTGCACAGAGTCAGCAGGGCACGTAAAGGAGGCCTGGCAATCGGTGGTGATCCAGTGGGGCAGGGATTTGGGGACTTGATGGGCACTGTGGACACTCAGACTCTCTCCTGTACTCTCTCTGGCTCAGTGAGACTGAACCCTTGCAAGTCCTCATCTTAAGTTTCTTATTTGCACCACAGGGGAGCCTAAAATGTGATCCTTGACTCCAATGGTGCCCTTGTAGGTTAAGTTTGCAAGCCATTGAGCAGAGTGCTGTCGAGTTGGTTTATTTGTTCTTTGAGTGGTCATGTTATTATTTGGATCCAAGTTTTAAATTTCCCTAATTCTAATTGCAGTTTCTCAGGACCTTGGCTCGTTTCAAATTCTGGAAACATATTAGAACACCTCTCCCAGAACTGGGTAAGAAGGTAGAATAACGGAAAGGCTTGGCTCCAAGTTCAGTTGAATGTCAAAAAGCCCAAGTTTGGCTGAATGGACTTTGTGTCATGAAATCTCAGCTCCCTCTCTGTTCTTCCAGGCCAAATACCTACTGGATGAAATTGATAAAATTAAACAAAGAGAGAGGCTTGTGGTCTGATGCATTTATTGCAATTATGAGTACTTCTTCAGTTTCATCCTGCAATAATGTTTGCAATCATTTATTAATTCATCTAATCACATATTCGACATGTTGAGCCTCATCTATATGCTAGTCAGGACACAGGGAGTGATAGTCCGTTCATCAGAAGTGATGAACTTCCCCCTGTACTCATCTTAGAAATATTGGCCTGCGGATACCCCTAAGCTCTGCAAGACTGAGAAGCACAGCTTTTCAGCCCAGTAAGTCCATGCTTCTTAGTTTTTTACTCCTGCATTCATCAGTGGGGCTTGAGTTCTTCAACCTTAAAAGGCTAATAAACTGATTTGGTCCAACTTAGATCAATAATAGGTATCTCCAGGTCAAGTACATGAGGCAAGGAATATAGAGTGTAAAACTAAATGTATCAAGTTTTCTAGACAGCGACCAGAGCAAGCTTAGTGATCCATGTGATGCTTGACTGCAGGCCCTTGATAATAAGCTCATTAACAGTTCTAGGCGGTCGTAATCCACACAGGACAGGGAAATCTGCAAATTGGATGGCTTCAATGGAAGCCTTCTTGCCCTACAAGGATGAGCTGTCATGAACTAGAAGATCTATTTTCATCCTAGCTATTGGACCCCACTTCTGACACACTGACATTCACAGCAAAGGTTAGGAAATTACAGTCAGTGTTTTTGCTACGGTCAGGCTGCTATTCTGGCATTTTAGGGGAACTGAAAACAGGCCACTTGGCTTCCTGCATGTTTTGTGCATTCACAGTCCTGGGTTTTGCTGCAAGAGAGAGATGTGCTAAGGGGTAGGAATTGGACAAGCTCACTTACTGAGCTGGTCAGCCCACTTCCCAATGGGCGCTCTCAGAAGGAACCCTGTGAGATAGAAAGCAGGTCTCTCTGCCTTCAGGACACCTACATTCTGATCAGAGGCTGCCACACTAAACTTGCAGCCTCACCTCATTACAATTCAGTTCTTGTGCTTCTGAACTTTTACATCAGTATTTGGGGAACATTAGGAAGGGGAGGTAAAATGTGGACAATGATTCCCTTTTATTACATATGAAAAGGGCAGTGGAGCTGATGATTAATAACTACCGCATGCTTTGTGAGCTTGAACAGTCACCACTTTAATGTCAGAGACTTTATTTTCTGTTCCATAGAAAATGGTGGAAAAAGTAGCAAGAAAACAGCATGCATCTGTGGTTATCTACTTATGCAATCAGATACTTAATTGCATTCTGTAAATTGCATGTATGCATGTAGGAAGCAATCCTTTGTTTAACAACTCTTTGTGGGTGTTTTCGTCTAAGTTTCCTACAAATTAAATTTCAAACTTGATTTGGGGGTGATACCTAAAGTAAGTTGAATGTGCTTTAAATGTCTTTTCTATATAATATTGACAATCTTGGGAAAAGCACTTAATCACTGTATAGGTATGTAGATGAGTCTAATTTCTCTTGAAAGAAGAAATTTAAATAAGCTAAGTTAGAGCACCTATATTAAAACACCTAAAATTAAACAAAGTATTTTCAAAATGAGCTTGAAAATCTCCTTTGGAAAGTTGACAGTGGAAAGAAATTTAGACTGTATCTCTGGTCCTCAAGTAAGAGGAAGCTCAAACATCAGGGGAGCAGAGGAGGTGTTTACATTTCTTCTTCCAGTTGAAGTTTCACAACTTTGGAAGCAAAAAAGAAATAAGGAGTGAACAGCTGGCTTTTACAGAGTATCGGAGAGCAGGGTTTCTGGACCAAGGCTCCCTACACAGAGCAACGGGTTACTGGCAAAGGACAGCAAGAGGATCTACAAATGCTTGGGAAAACACGCTTAACAGGAAGCTCACTGACCTGATTGTGAGGATCAGAAACAGAAATTTGAGGGTGGAGGGGGAAAACTCTGTGAACTTACAGGACAGGGAACAAGATGTGCTCTAGAAAGAGAAGAATGACTGGGGAGGTGTTCCTTAATGTTCAGCAGAAATAAGGAAGGGAGAAGAGCACGAGGCCAGCCTCAGGGACCAGCAGCCAACCCACTGACACAGAAACAAAGGGAGTTTGATTTTTTTTTTTTTTTTTTAATTTTAGACAGACTCTCGCTCTGTGGCCTAAGCTGGAGTGCATTGGCACGATCTCGGCTCACTGCAATCCCCACCTGCCCAGTTCAAGTGTTGCTCCTGCCTCAGCCTCCCGAGTAGCTGGGATTACAGGCACGCACCACCACTCCCAGCTAATTTTTGTATTTTTAGTAGAGACGGGGTTTCACCGTGTTGGCCAGGCTGGTCTTGAATGCCTGACCTCAAATGTTCCGCCTGCCTCAGCCTCTCAAACTGTTAAGATTATAGGCGTGAGCCATCATCCTCAGCCCAGGAGCTTGATATATTAACCCAAGGCAGAACTATGATCTCACAGTGTCACTGAGGCAGGAATAAGGCCGATGACAGGAATACCACTGAGAGAGGCTATGCCTTGTTCAAACCATAGAAGGGGTGGGAGGGTATCACTGAACTGGATAATAACATTAGATGTATTTAGCTGTCCCTATATAGCAAGCATTGTGTTTATTGCCTTCTATTAGTTACTTCCTTTAATCCAACAAAGTAGAGTTCCATTTTCAGATGAGGAAACTGAGGCTTGGAGAAGCAGGCCCCAAGCCAGCTTTCATCCTCTACACTAAACTGCCTCCTGAGAAAGCGCCCAGGAGCAGAACAAGCCTCAGAATGCCTGTCATACTCCTGGCCAACCCTGAGGGATTCTGCTGTACTTCCCTCGCGGCGACCTGTGTGAAAGTCGAAGCCCAAAAGGCAGGCACAGCTGACATCCCGGCAGGGAGTACCCACTCCCATGCCAGGGCACAGCACATCATAGCCCTGTTTCACCTGCCTAGTGTCCGCCCCTCACACCAGGAGTGATATGTCCTGCATGCAGACCCACCAGCCGGAAGATGGAGGTAGCCGGGCAGGCTCATGGGTGGGGACAAATGATGACAGGAAATAACCACGGAAGTCGTGAATGCTATGGTAACTACCTGGCGGGGGGTGAGCAACAAGGGCTTTCCAGCACAAGTCACAACTTGGGCACTTAGCACAGTGACCAAGAATCTGTCATCCAGGGTCCGAGATAAACCTCCTTCCACTCAGTGTGCCTGCTCGGCTTGTCCATTGAGACGCCTCTACTGCAGGGCAAGAAAGCTGATCCTGAAGACTCATCGCAGAAAGTAACAAACTAAACCTCCTTCCTGCCTGGGCCCAGAGCCACCCAGGGCCCAGCAACCAGTTCTTATCTCTGCATCTGATTTGTCACACTTAAGTGTCATGGTTGAGCCATTGGTTTGTCTCCTCCATTATATTGTGAGCCTCTTAAAGGCCAGAAGTGGTCTTTTATCCCTGAATCACCAACATGTAACTGCCCCCTGACACAAGCACTAAGTAATTGTTCACCAAATGACTCATGGATCTGACATTCTTTAAATGAAAATCCCCTAGGAAGGTTTTCTCCAATGGATTAGTCCTGCTTTCCTTTGCCCTTCATAATATACTTGTTTATTAGATTGTAAGTTTCTCAAGGCCAGACACTCACCTTCATCTATTCAATTGGTGCAAAAGTGAATGTTGCTTTTGCACCTACTTTTAATGGCAAGAACTGCAATTACTTCTGCACCAACCTAATATATCAAATGCCTGATCCATAACGGGCTCTCCATAAACAATAACAAATTTTTTTCACCACCACGAAGCCCTCCCACCCTGCTGTTAGGTTGGATCTCTCAGTGCTATCCTTGTGTAATTCGCTTATGAAATGTAAATGTGGCGTTTTTACATTTATTCCTATGAAGTTCCAACAGTCCTTCACTTCAGTTTATGATGATTTTTTTAAAACTTTTAACAGTAATAATCATTCACATTTTTGTCATTTGTATTTTCATCCAAGTCTTTAAGAAATACATTGAACAAGACACTCATGATTCACAAACCGCTCCTAGTATGAAGTTTTCACATCGGAGGTTTTCAATAACATTTTTAAGATAAAAGAGAAGCCTACTAAAAGCAGACTATCTGATAAAATCTTGGCTTCCCCTGCTGACATGTGCAGACTTGAAGACAGAAGAAGTCATAAAGGGAACTCTTGCTACTCGGATGTTTTAAATCAGAATGTTGAAACCATAAGCCCCCAGAGGTCACCCCTTTCTTAAGAGGTGCCAGGAGGAAAGTAAGAGGCTGGAGAGGGGTTGGCTGAAGGGCACTGGGGCCAGCAGGAAGTCAACCACTGCCCACCCACACTCCAGCTTCACCCTGAGCTACTTCACTGCTATCTTGTATGTATTAGGGTTTTGTGTAAGGTTTTGTTTGGGAGAAACTGGTACCCATAAAAAAGGAAATGGAAAATCAACCTCCCCATTTCACAGTTGCCCACCCCCTGCCACATGTACCTTGCAAATGGTGCCATCAGCCAGACAACCCAGGGAGCTCCTTATCATTTTCTTGTGGACAAGACATGAAAGTAGCGTGCAGTTAGGTTGCCTTCTTAGCATACAATACACTGTGCTGAGATGATTAACGAATTTATTTCAACCTGGAGGGAGGTACCTGGTGTTGTGTCATAGAACTGTGTGATATTTTTTTCAGTAATTTGAAGGAAACATCAAAGGCATGTTTGCCAGATAGGTAGATGATGAAAAGATGAGACAACTAAGATTAGACAGTGTTAAAAAAAAAAAACACTCATTTTTTAAAATGGCATTGGCCAAGAATAGACCAAAAACAAAAGCATACCATACAACAGGAATAAACACTAAGTGCCCCTTTTAGATTTGCAAAAACAACTACAAAAATATAAGATAAGGACATCTGACTTCAGCACTTTTTATTAGAAAGCCAGGAGGTTTATAATTAATAATAACTCTAGCTTTTTAAGTGTGCACTCCGTGCCAGTCAATCTGAGTTCAGAGCGGAGCATAAAAATAAAAGCTAAGGCAAGTTCTGTTTGCAGTCATATAAATACAACATTCAAGGCAAGGAAACAGCTGACCATAGTCTGAACTAGCTGAAACACCAAGTGGGTTTATGGTTTCAATCCCGGATGACACACTGTAAGAGGGAGCTTGAGAAACTGGGCCCTGTGCCAAGGAAAACAGAATGTTGAAGGCTCCATAAGCCACGGTAGTGAAGAAGTGTTAAAGGAAATGGGGATATTCTGTTGAGGAAGAGCAATCTTGGGAGGAACATGATAGATGTCTTTAAAAATTTGAAACGTCCTATTAAAGGGGGATCCTATGTGTTTGGTGTAACAGCAGAAAGAGGAACTAGGATCAGGAGCGTGAAGTTTGAGGTAGCAGCCTTGTTTGGTCTTGAGCACCAAAAAATCATCTGACTAGCTTGAGCAAAAAGATACATTGGTTGGATGAACATGAAGGAATTCACCATTTCCTAGCTAGGCCGAGGAACCAGACTGGGGACCCACAAGAAACAGAGGGCTCCGGAAAGTCTTGATATCAAGAACTTCTTGACCATCTTGCCTAGCACTGCCTCTACAATTAAAAGAATTCCAGCCATTTCCTTGGTGCTTGTGTCACTCTGCTGAAGGTGCAAGTCCCAGGAGCGTGAATTTTATTAGACATGCATAGGTCACACACCAGTCCCTTGACTGTCCCAGGGAAATGAGAGGAAGAGTCTGGCAGAAGGACCTTCAAGTGGTCCCTTTGACTTCCACAGCAGGAGGACAGCTAGATTTATTTGTCAAACCCAGGCTGGCTCTAGTGGAAAGCAGTTTATTCCCCAAAAGAAAATCATGGTCCTCTTGGGAAGGGAGAATGGATTGAAGGCACCCAAAGAATGAAAAATGACCATGACACAGAACTCAACATGCAGAAATACTTTCTAAAGATTAAAGTGTCCAGGACATTGGAGACTACAAAGGGTGGGAGGGTGAGAGGGAGGTGAGGGTTGAAAAATTACCTATTAGGGACAGTGCTCACTATTTGGGAGATGGGCACACTAAAATGCCAGGCTTCACCACTACACAATATACACATGCAAGAAATCTGCACTTGTGCCCCCTAAATATATAAAAAGAAAATAAAATGGTCCAGGAATGTAATGACCAATGAGGTCACCCTCATTTGAGGTATTCAAACATAAGTCACAGGATCAAACAATAGGAGGTATTGTCAGCTGAAGTTGGAGACTCCAAGATTCTATATCTCTAAATAAGCAGTTTTCAACTTGGGAACACTTCAGAATCATGGGAGGAGCTTTTTCAAATTGTTTCTGCCTCAATTTCTTCCCTGTTCACAAAGATTCTAATGCCCCTTTACCATTCCTCATTCCCCATTGCCAAATGAGAACCCAATGCACCACCACATCTGAGGTTTCTACTCTCTCAGTACCTTCTGTTGGTGAAATGGCCCAGAAAGAGACAGCAGGCTAATCAAGTGGGGAAGTTCTTTTTTATGTAAAAATTTTTTGAGTAATAGGAATGTCTACCTTGTAGAGTCAGGCAGCGTAAGACATATCTGTTCAAAAATGAAAAGGAACTTGGTTGAAGAAAATTAATAGTTAGAGTTATCTCGCAATGCTGCATATGTTGGCTTCCCTCTGCTACTGTTATTTTGTTTGGAAGGGGTCCAATTTTCCCCTTGCATAAAAGGAGACAAGAGCTGTTTGAAGCCATTAACAGCACCAATAGGAGGGACATTTGAATTAATAACCAGGAGACCAGTCAGCCAGGAGCAATTTTCAGCATAATCTTTTCCTTTGACTTTTGTTGTAAGACTGATATTTTGCTACATTATACTTGGTCCAACATGCCACAGCAGAGCCAACTAATTTATCTTCCCAACTCTCTTTATTTTTTAAATTGGCCTAAGTAAAATAGTTTAATTTATTTGCATGGAGATCCTCCCTGTGGATTACGTGAGGCATGTGAATTGTTATACCTGAGCATAAAGAATTCCTTGGAATTTGGCAAGAAATAATATGTATAAGGGTGTACAAAGATGCTCTTGAAATAACGCTAAGTGAGCAGAGTAATAAAAACCATGGATAATACATGAGCTTCCTTTTGTTTCTTTGAAACTAAATCTATACAGAAGTCCATTTTTTCCTCATCTATTTTACTCTTCCCTACTTGCTAATGTACAACCTCACCTCTTATAAAGTCTTCTTGCATTGTATTTCTGGAGGTGCCCAGAGGACTTTCACATCTGCTAAGGAGCAAGTCCCTGAAGATGCAATGTGGTCCCCGATGCTGGTTTCCTCTTCTCCAGCTCTGGCCTCCTCGCCCTGAGCAGCACTGCACACAGGTGCACCAGCTACTGTGCACCCCGCCGACGATGCAATGAGCTACCAAGGTGCCAAATCCAGGTCTCTTTCTGTGCATGAGTGGGGAGGCAGTCAATCCTGCCTTTCTCCTGTTTGTAAAACCTTCAATGGCTTCCTAAGACCCATGTTTTAACAATAAACCCCTCATCCATCCTCTAGGCGGCCTCACCTCAGTGGCTGGCAGCTACTATTTCCCAGAACTCACCTCTCCTGGAATACCCCAGGGTGCCCCACACCTAAGCATCACCTTTGACAGCCAGTCCCCTCCCACTGTGGGCGCTGGCCATCTGCCGAGCTTCGTGGGCTCAGGGATCAGCAATGATGCCTGTTCCCAGCAGGCTTCTGCTGGTCTTTCTGCCCCAAGTACCACCCCACCCAACCCCAAATCAATTTGTTTGAAAAACTTCCACCTTTTCTTCAAAACTGGACTCTAAGATTTGTTTCTCCATGAAGTTTTCTGCCTGCTCCCCAGCCCCACAGTGTGTGCACCCCACACTCAGTGTTCCCATAGTACTTGGTTCCTTTTTCCTCTTCCTCTCCATGGTACTTAGCCTACCTTCTACTGGCACCTACTTATGTTTGCTTGGCTCCCACCTTCACTAATTCATGAGCTTTTCCTGGGGAGGGATCTTCTCGCCATGGGTAGGGACCTGTCTCCCATCACTTTGGAGTTCCCAACACCCAGCACGGTGCCTGGCCAAGTCTATGTGCCCAGTGAAATAACAAAAATGTAACTAAGAACCAGGAAAGTCCACATGGAATCACTGGCATTTCCAAGACCCCCTAGCATCTTTAAAAGTCTATGTTTCTTTTGCTCTAGAGGACATCTGGCTCCTCTTCTTCTCTGCCTTTCTGTACCCCTTTTCTCCCTTTTCTTTACGTGGGAGGGGAGTCACAGGGTGGACTTGCTTCCTGGCTTGAGCTTCTCTGGGGTTCCAAATAGGGGTACATCTCCACAAGGCACAGCAAACCTACTATATTCAAACTTCCTGCAATTAAGACTCACCCTACATGTTCTGGCCCAGTGGCTCAGTGCTGAACAAGGACATTGGCCAGACAAATGCCCATCGCCCTGGGCCCTGGCCCCCCAGATGGCACAAGATCGTGGCTCCCCGGCTTCTCCAAGGATGACCATGTCCAACACGATACTTTACAGTTGCCACACCAACTGTGTCCGATCAAAGTGATTCTCACTGTGAATCACTGTGAAACCTGAAGAACAAAGTCTGCACACCCTGGAGGCTGTCTGAGGCTGCTAGGGGCATATTCTCTTTTTCTTTTAAAACACAGACTTGCCTCTGCTACCTTCTGTAGGCCATGTGAGCACAGCCGGATGTCCTATTCAAAGGAAGCTTCTTGACTTACTCATGCAGACTGTCACATCTTAGATGACACAGCCATCTCCAATGTTCATATTCAAAACCACCCCACTTGACAGATCTAGGGCTGAGGGAATGTCTAATCTTAGCAGTAAAACTCACATTTATCATATTCCAATGACCAGTTTAGAAGAGAAGACAGCAGCAGTGGAAATATCTCTGGGACCTCTACAAGGGATTAACTCAACTGACTGTGGAATGTCAGTGCCTCACCAACTGATATCCAGCCATGAATGTATTCTCCATCTGAAACTCAAGTGACTCTTAGAAAGGGATCACTGCAGATACCACACACGCAGAGCATTTGTGCTTCCAGTGAGGCTGGCGTGTCTGGCTGTTATCAACACAATTGTCATATGATCTCTTGATAGACAAGCCCAAGCTAACACTGGGCCTAGCCTCTTGGTCACCGTGACTATAAAGCTGGCCTGGAGTTGCCATGACCGGAACTTACTGAGATTATGTGGTGAGGTCACCCAAGTCAGGAACAGAGCCAGGAAGCAGAGGCTAAGCCATTTGATGGGCAGACCTCTACTCCAGCCACAACATCACTGTCAAAACGATGTCATGGACAAGTCTGGAATTCATGGTGATCAAAGGCACTCTAAGCACTGTGGCTGAGGCTTTGCCATAATCCCAGGCTTTCCATGAGAAAAGCATATGTAAATGTTTTGACATGGTGTTGGGATATTTCACTTCAGTTTAGTGAGCTTAGGTACTGGCAAGAAAAACCCAATTGTATTTTATACAAGCTACTTCTACACACTTTATTTTGTTCTCTTGTTATTTTTCAATAGTGTTAACAAGGGGTGAATTATCTCCTGAACTTGGCACTTGGTTACTTCCCCAAGGCTCAGAACTGTGAAGTGTGAGTTCTCACTCAACAAATACTTCTTGAGCACCCATAATGTGCCAGGCACTGATCCCGTCCTAGAGACACAACACTGAACACAGCAGAGGGATATTCTGTCCTTGCAGGGACAATAGCCTAGTAGATAGTGTGTCCAACAGGTAAACTTGACCTATTAGTCAAGCTTTTCTGCACAGGGCCAAGGCCAGTCTATTCAAATTCTCAGTCACAGGACTAGAAGCATACCCCAAAATGAAAAAAGGACACCTGTGACCAGAGCAGACGGCAGAGCTACGGACAGCCCTGGGATTGAAAGTAGGAGAAAGCAGCGGGAGTTTCAGTTTCAGAATACCCAGGCTGCCCCTGCTGAAGGTAGTGCCAAACTGCCCTGCTGTGCTATTTTGGTTATTATAATTAATTCTAAAAACTACATCTTATAGAAGATTCCCTAGGAACTGGGCACTCGGCTCAGGGCCTTACCTATGTAATCTGGTCATGGCAGGGCTCCTCCTTACCTGTTTGGCAGGGGTCTTCCTGCTTCCTCAAGAGGAGGGGAAGGGGAATCTGAGCCTTCAGTCTGAATGTCCCTCTGGCAGAGAAGTCATCTAGCTGGCCACCTCCTGCGGTGGTGGCAGGTTCCTCCAGCCCATGAAACAAGGGGGACTTGTCTGCATCCACAGAATGCAGAAAACTGCCCAGTTAGTCCCTCTCTGCCACAAACCCTCCACCATTCAACAGACAGATGCCTTCGGGAGAGCTTCCGAAACTCCAGTGTAAATAAGGTCAGGCGGATCAGAATGTTCTGTAAAGTGTTATAAAACTGTAGAATAACAGCATCATCATCATCACCATCATTATAAAAGGATAGTGATAACATCTTAGGCTTGCCTCCTAGAGAGATCCAAGAACAATTACTTTATTTTTCTACTCTTTCTATTATATTTTTATTCTGTCTTTATGGTAGTACAATTTGCATATCATGAACAGGTTTTAAGTGTAATGTCTGTTGAATTTTGTTTATTATTTTTGAACTGACATAAAGTCAAATATATTTTAAAGTCCAATAAAATCAAATGGTTGTATTTTAACTAATATAAATATGTAGAGCTACAAATTTAATTATGACACACATTATGGATTAAATGGTCATGCCCCTCCCCCAAATGCATATGGGGAAGCCCTAACCCCAAATGTGACAATATTTGGAGATAAGGCCTTTATGGAGTTAATTAAGGTTAAATTAAGTCATAAGGGTGGGGCCCTAATCCAATAGTGATAATGCCCTTATATAAAGAGGAAGAGACACCAAGAGCTCTCTCACTCATAAGCACAAAGAAAGAGGTCAACAAAAGAGGTTATCTAAGGACACAGAAAGAAGGTTTCCACCTACACAACACAAGAAGAGGCCTCAGAATGAAATCTACCATGCCAGCACCTTGATCTTGAGCTTCCCAGCCCCTAGAACTGGGAGGAATAAATGGCTATTGTTTAAGATACCCAGTCTATGGTATTTTGTTACAGCAGCCTGAGCAGACTAAAACAATAGATTTTGGGCTCAGTTTAATAGTTACACTTGATAATATATGTAGGCAAACCACTTCTCCATTTTTTTTTGTTTTGTTTTCTAATAGTGGCTTTTTGCCTATACTCTTTTAATCAATAGGGTGTTGACCCTGTGTACTGTAAATGATTTTTAATGTTTTTAAAGTGGCATTATAAATTGTTACATTTGTTTCTTTCTATCAGACACTATCCAATAAATGTTTGAAAAGGTTGAATATTTGCAAAGATATTTTAGCTTAAATATGGACTTCTTTAAAGTCTGCTTGCAAATTGATTCCGTTTGCCAGCCACCATTTCAATACTGTGGGTAGAAATATGACGAAAATGAGATTAAATCAAAAGCAAGGCCGAACTCACTGCAAATTTTCAAAACTGCATAAAAGACTCCCAAGCAAATATAACCAGAAATTAATTCCATATTATGCTATCTGGAATGATTTACAGATGAAATTGTGATTTCTATTATAGCTCAAGCCAAAGCATTAGAGTCTGATTGAATGTATACCTAGCCAATGAATCAGACTTGAGGATGGCTTCTCTGAACACATACGAATGGAAAGTAGAAAGAATTAGGGAAGAAGTGAACTGGACCTGAAGCTCACTCTTAGTCTTCCAGTCCGTACCTCCTCTCTCTGCTGCCCAGGAAGGCTGCTCCTGGGGGCCCCCGAGGTCATCCTTGGTTACTGAGTTCCCCACTCCCTTCCGCAGGCTCTGGCCCTTTCCTCCCTCATTCTCCCCATCAAACCTTACCTGCCTGGGGCCACTGGGCTCTGTCTTCCCATTAGGAAACTGATCTCTGCAGGATATGGATGTCACTGCTCGGGATGGCCTCCTTCCTGCCTGTCCCACATATGTGTATTGAAACAATGCGCTTGTAAAGAACATGCTTAAACCAAGGGATCATTTTGATGATGCCTATTCCAGTCTTTGGTCTCTAGCTGTATTGGTTTCATGGACCCAACATTCATCTTTACCAAGTTTGATTAAATTTTTTTCCACAGGAATATAATATCACAATACTCCCTTAAGGTTTGAGATCACTCAGATAATCACCCTGGGTTACAGTAATACTAATGCCAATAGAAAGTAATCTTTAAGTATAAACTAAAACCTATTTGCACTTTGAAATCTAAATAAACCTATTCTTTTCCTGTGTATTGTTAGTAGGTGTTATCATAGAGTTCCTAAAGTTGCCTTTGAGTAGAACAGGGAATAAATTTCTCCCAATGAAAGAATATTGAAGACTTAATCACTGTCCCACAATTCCCCAAAAGAGGCATTTCCCCTAAAGTTGAGCTTCCAAAAATGGGAATGGCCCAGAATGTATGATTTAAAAGAATTTCGATGTGAGACACACATTTTTCTGGAGGAACCTGTAGCTCTTCCTTGTTGGCAACCCCAAAGGCTGTGAATCCCAAGATAGCCTCTGGTTCGGGACTGTTTTGCTGTGGAGAAGAGAATGTGACATAAGGATGGCCGCCCGTCTCCTCTCTATGGGACAGTTAGACTCACCCCCAAAGAAAGGCATCAAATCCCCGTGGTGCCCAGCCCCTGGTCACACCACACAAGGACAGCAGGCTTCACAGGTCTCATCCCCTCTGGGAAATGACAACAGTGCTATCCCAGAAGGTGCTTCTCATGCTCACTTTGGAAGCCCGGCCCTTTCGTCACCTTGCCATAAAGTGAAATTCCCAGAAATGAGGATCTGTATCTGAAATTCCATTAGAATCTCCACATAGGTTTGAATTCTAAAATGAGAGAAGAAAATCAGCTATGTCTGCTCTCGGTCTCAGCATCTGAATAGCTGCCTGCTGACTCATTCTGTAAATACAGGGGTTCATTCCCTTCTCTCTGAAATCTGCTCATACGCACCCAAAATTATTATTATCTATGTTCAATCACGGAAGTAGTACAAGCTGAAAGGCTGCCAGCACGGCCTCTGCCTTTCTCGATTTAAATAAATAGATCTGGCTTCGGGCAGGCTCTTCAACTGAGACACTCTCCAGATGTAAATGTTATTTTATTAAGATATAGGGTGACATAAAAATATTTGTAAAATCAATATATCTTGTTCAGCTTTAAAATCTGTGACAGGTCTTCAAGTAATTTCACTTTCACAGATCAAGTAGACTAGTCAGAAGTCTTGATGAATGTTGAAGGAGACATCATGGTAATTTACACTAGATTCACATTATATCTAGTTCCTATGTGCAAAGAAATGGAAATAAGTTTGTACAAATCCTCCCCTACCTCCATAACCTAAAACACAGGAGACACCTTTAACTAGATAATGTATTATTTCCAACAGGATGAGGACCAGCAGTACTTTCACCCTATTGACTTACCTTCAGCTTTTTGCTTGGCTGAAGGGACTTCCTCATTAGAGTAGATGGCTATTCTTTGAAATGATCCTCTTCTTAACACAGTTCATTTTAAATATCCTACTTTTCTTAAGAGTTTTCAATGCAACCCATCATCAAAGGGAAGGAGTTGATGAAAAGAAATGAAATTGAAACATGCACATGGGGAGAACTGATTGAAAGTTCTTCATTTAAGGGATGGGCTCCTTTTCTCTTATTATACTGTGAAATCTGAAAACATCTCTTGAAATTCTGGTCACTGTCTTCTGGACATCCCAAGGCGCACCATCTCCACAGTTCTTCCCTCCTAGACTATCCCATTCAGTGTGGCAAATGGAAAAAGGCTGAGACTCTTCTGGTGAGCAACTAAAAAGCACATCAAAGAAAGCAGATACAGCCCATGATCAAAAAAGCACATAACTTCAGTTGGAACATGACTGACAGAAAGATCAATTAGACAATGCACACCAATCAAAGGTAAGTACCAACAGGTGCTATCGTACTAGAAAACAAACGCAAAGGCTGAGACTTTCCGGTGTTTGGGAAACAGCCTCAATAAAAGGGATCTCAGGAATGGATTTGTCCCTCTATCCTTCCTTCCACCCCTTCAACTGAGCCTCCACTACATGCTGGGCACTGTGCCAAAGGCCGGCAACTCAGAAATGAAGAAGCTTGGTTACTGCCCTCAAGTACCTTATAGTCCAAGGTGGTGGTGGACGTGGGTGGGGAGGGGAGTTGTTGAGGGAAGACAAAGAAACGTGCAGTGAAGTGTACCAGAAGACGGGGTGTAGGCTGCTGACAGAGCATGAAGGAGGAAGGAGACAAGTAATCTGGGAGTTCAGGAAAGGATGTATCCCAGATAGAGGTGATGTCCAGGCAGAGCCTGGAAAGATGAATAATAATAAGAGCAAGCAGTACAAGAAGATACGGGCCAGGAGTGGCGGCTCACACCTATAATCCCAGCACTTTGGGAGGCGGAGGTGGGAGGTCACTTGAGGTAAGGAGTCAGGGGTGCTGGCGGAACACTTGAGGTCAGGAATTCGAGACCAGCCTGGCCAACATGGTGAAACTCCATCTCTACTAAAAATACAAAAACTAGCCAGGCATGGTGGTGCATGCCTGTAATCCTAGCTACTCAGGAGGCTGGGGCAGGAGAATCGTTTGAACCAGGGAGGCGGAGGTTGTAGTGAGCCAAGATCGTGCCATTGCATTACATTGCAAAGGGGATTGCAGGGAGTCTTCATCTCAAAAAAAAAAAAAAAAGATACAGCAGACACTGCTGCCATCTATACGCACTTTCAGATATATTACCTTGTTTCATTCTCTCAAGACCCTGTGTGTAGATGTCAGTACTATCTCCATTTCATGATGCACAGAGAGATCAAGTAACTCGCCCAAGTCAAGCAGCTACCATGTGCCTGAGCTGGAGTTTAAAGCCAGGCATTCAGTGACAGCATTCATCCTCATAACCACGATGCTAAGAGTTTGCCAGACAGGTGGGAAGCAACATTTTTGGAAGAGGGTCAGGGCCATAGGTTTTGTGAAGTGACAGAGCATGACATTCAGCATCAGTAGAACTGAAAGATCCAAGTTTTGGCAAGTAGAGGAAATCTGAACCTTAGCTGTAGCTTCTAGAGGCAGGCTAAGAGCACCCTGGGCACATGTAGTGGTGACCAGGGGGAATCGCGGCCATCAAATCAGCATGGTGTGCTGTTTATTTCTCCCAAAGACTCAGGAGGGGAGCGCTTTGATGCTTTTTTCTCATATCAGATAACTTTAAAATGCAGTTTTATGATATAGAATACGATATAAAATTACCATGACATTTTTCCTTATTTCTTATTCCATTTGATATATGATTTAAATTGTTTGTTTAATGTATTTATTTATACTAAATAAAACAACTCATGGTTATATAAATTATTTCTCTTCCTGAAATTCCTTCATTCTTGCTTGCCCAAGATAATACCTCTGTCCATGCTTATACAACTAGATATTGATGCATGTGGGCAAAATTAGGGTGTTTTGCTGTTTGTTTATACAGATATGGAAGCAATGCACTCTTTATTCCATGGTTTGCTTTGCGCACTTAATAATACCTCATGGACAACCCTCTAGCGTCATCTGCGTCATCTCATTGAGAATCACACAGTGGTCCATACCGTCACTTTTGTACCATTCCCCTACAGATGGATGGTTTCCGGATTCTGCCTCTTCAAGCAAAGCTGAAACAAATACTTCTATCTATACATTTCTCCCTCCTCTGCATTTAGGCTTTAAAAATTATACAGTAGTTACTGGACTTTTTTTTTTTTTTTTTTTTTTGACAGAGTCTTGCTCTGTCTCCCAAGCTGGAGTACAGTGCGCATGATCTCTGCTCACTGCAAGCTCTGCCTTCCAGGTTCGAGCGATTCTCCTGCCTCAGCCTCCCGAGTAGCTGGGACTACAGGCACCCGACACCACACACGGCTAATTTATATATTTTTAATAGAGACGGGGTTTCACCATGTTGGTCAGGATGGTCTCGATATCTTGACCTCATGATCCGCCCACCTTCACCTCCCAAAATGCTGGGATTACAGGCATGAGCCACCACGCCTGGCCGGTTATTGGACTTTTTACCAAAGGCCCACTTCTACCTTCAAGGGAAATGACTCCCTAGAATTTGCTCCTAAAAGCAAATGGTCTGTTCAGGCCTAAAATTTCAAATTGTGTTCAACAGTCTACTTTTTACAGGACACTGTTTCCCTAGAAGACGGCATGAAACAATTTCCAGAAAACGTAAACTCCAGTCTTCATGGTTAATTTCCTCCACCTACCTAATTTGCACCATTGAAACAAAGCTTTTCTAAAACCACTAATCAGAAGGTCTTATGTTGTTTTCTATTCGACCATAGCCTTGTAAAATAACAGTTGAAATGTCAAAGAAATCCCGAGTTCACTGCAGGTGTTCCTGGACTGGGCTGTTAAGTCATGACAGTCAACATGAGAGGACCAAGGGAGGCAGGAACCCAGGGCTCAGGCGGAGGGGCCAGGCCAGATTCGGAAGAGCTGAGCGCTCTTTGTTGTATGAGCCTGGATCTCGCTCTGTTGCCAGGTTGGAGTGCAGTGGCACAATCACAGCTCACTGCAGCCTCCGACTCAGACTCGAGCTCAAGCTATCCTCCCAGCTCAGCACCCTGAGTGGCTGGGACTACAGATGCACCACCACACCCGGTTAAGGTGCTCTTTTGATTTCCCCTCTCCAGTATTTAAGCTGTTTTCATCTGGAATTGATTCTATTTGTCAAGGAAGACTAAAACCAAATAGAAAGTGCCTGAGTTCTGCTTTCTCCAAGCCTCTTGCAGCAGCTCTCCCTGTTCAGCAGTCAGGGCCCACTCTCAGTTCCTTATCCCCAACCTTTTGTCACTGCTCTGCCCTCACCACCCACCTGCCTCCCTTGCAGTTTCAACAACTCCCTCTTCCCGACAACCCCCACCCCTCTCCCCCAAGGCTATCCACCCCCAACCTCTATTGCCCCCTCATAAGTGTGAGCTCCCTGAGGACAGGAACGTCATCCATGTGGCTCCCACCACATCCCTGGTGCCCTGCACTGGGTCTGCTTCACAGAAACACACACGTAAGGACACAGATGGCCTCAGGCAGGTCACGTCACGCACACCTCCTGCCGCGGGCCAGACACTGTTCCAAGAGTTTCACACGTCATTTTGTTTAATTCTTAAAACCACCCTCTAGGGTAGACACCAATCATGTCCTTTCTGTAAGTATGGAAGCTGAGATAAGGCCCCATGATTGCAACCATGGGGGTCCTCTCATCAGTCAAACACACTCCTTTGATCTGACTTATAATGACTATAAGTGGCTTCTCCAGGCTCTTCAGCCGCTCCCACAACCTGCAGCGCATTTTGGGTTTTGGCCTCTCTGATGCAGGTCTTCTTATGCCTTCTGTGCTCGTTACTGGCTTCTATCTTGATTGCATCCTTTTTGCAGCAGTTTCATAACTGCCCCTGTGGAGTTAGAGCTCATTAGAGAGCTGCCGGTGCAGCCACTCTGTTGGAGGGGATGAGTGGAGGTGTCTGTTATTTTCAGTAAGCTCGAGCTGTAAAGACACCGTCTGAGTCCCAGGGACTCAGTGCATCCGGTCATCTGGAGGCTGCCTCTTCCAAAACCCTGGGCCATGGAACCGGTAGTGTCCATCTTTCCCCTGAATTTTCAGAAATGAGCATCTTAATCCTTTGGGATACAGGGAGGGCCTGTCAAGGGGTTGGGGGCAAGGGGAGGGAGAGCATTAGGACAAATACCTAATGCATGTGGGGCTTAAAAACTAGATGACGGGTTGATGGGTGCAGCAAACCACCGTGGCACATGTATACCTACGTAACAAACCTGCACATTCTGCACACGCATACCAGAACTTAAAGTAAAATAAAATAAAATAAAATAAAATAAAATAAAGGAACATTCTAAGGCCAGGCACGGTGGAACATACCTGTAATCCCAGCACTCTGGGAGGCCGAGGCGGGTGGGTCACCTGAGGTCAGGAGTTCAAGACCAATCTAACCAACATGGCAAAACCCTGTCTCTACTAAAAACACAAAAACTAGCTGGGCGTGGTGGCAGGTGCCTGTAATCCCAACTACTCAGGAGGCTGAGGCGGGAAAATTGCTCGAACCTGGGAAGCAGAGGTTGCAGTGAGCTGAGATCGTGCCACTGTACTCCTGCTTGGGCGACGGAGCGAGACTCTGTCAAAAAAAGAGAGAATATGAGAGAGAGAGAAGAAAGACAGAAAGAGGGAAGGCAGGAAGGCAGCAAGGCAGGAAGGCAGGAAGGCAGGAAGGAAGGAAGGGAGGGAGGGAAGGAAGGAAGAGAGAGAGAAAGAGAGAGAGAAAGGAAGGAAGGAAGGAACAAAGAGAGAGAGAGAGAGAAAGAAAGAAAGAAAGAAAGAAAGAAAGAAAGAAAGAAAGAAAGAAAGAAAGAAAGAAAGAAAGAAAGAAAGAAAGAAAGAGAGAGAAAAGAAAGCATTCTACACATTTAGAGTTCAGTGAAAATTGTTCATATCTGAATCTCCCCGCCAGTCAGCACACTCTTTCTCCCAAGGTGGTCATAAGTAGCACTGTATGCACTTGGTCATTTACATGTATTGACGGGAGCAGTTTCCCTAGTTCTTCCTGTGCCCTCTGGAAAATGACATTGTCAGCAAGCGAAGTCAGGAATTTTCTGGAGGTCTGCTGTAAAGGGAGTGATGGCCCGTGAGGCTCACCTTGACCAACCCCCTAGTGCTGCTATCCCTGCCCTGGGCCTGTTTTGTGAGCTGTATCTGAGGCACCTGCCATTTTCTCTGTCTTACCACAGGAGCAGTCATGTCCCCACCCCTGGCCACAATCACTGCTATTCATCTCCTGCCACAGTTTTGCCTCTTAAAGGATGTGTGACTACCCTCTCCCATGCCTCACCATCCCCCATACACATACACACAGAGGCCAAATTACACAGCAGAGGAGTGAGGGCAGACACGGCCATGCTTGCAAGATTCCTTCCTATATTTTCTTTTTCTCTTTGCTCACCTAGTTTCAAACTTTACTGTGCTACGGTCTCTCTTCCCTTCCCCCTGCAACTCTGCACACAGACACACACACACACACAGACACACGCACATGCACCCACACACACTAGAAGCAATTCTTGGCCACACTTTCCCAGAGCTTAGAGCAGTGCACAGGGCATGGGTGTAGCCCCAGGGAGACAGAACTCTGCTCACGACAGTTCAACTTCACTTCCTACAATACGCCCCTCTTCAGCATTGGGCCCTCAAAAACATCCCACCAGGACCTACAAATCTAGGACCTGCCCTTAGGGACATCGCTAACCAAAGGTGTACTCTCTTTGTCTCTCTCTCTGTCTGTCTCCCTCTCTCTGTCTCTCTCTCTGTCTCTCTATCTCTGTCTCTTTCTCTCTGTCTCTGTCTCTGTCTCTGTCTCTCTTTCTGTCTCTCTGTATGTTTCTGTCTGCATGTGTGTCTCTCCATCTGTGTGTGTGTGTCTGTCTGTCTGTCTCTTTCTCTCTCTGTCTCTGTCTCTCACGGCCCCGTCACTCTCAGGCTCACACTTTCCTGTGCAGATGCGTCTCCTGCCCTCGTTTCTTCCCTCATTCTTCCCTCAGTCAGTGACTGCCTACTCTGCTGCAGGCCCTCACTCCATCACTGGTCTTACAAACCTGTTCAAGAGATGGAAGACAACAACAACTAATAATAATAATAAAATTCTAAGTCCTGTACCTGAAATACAAACTGTTAGCTATTTGAAAACAGAGCAGGAAGCGATCATTTCCACTTGGCCTGTGAGGGAAGGCTGTGGTGAAGTACTGACATGTGAGTTGGGTCTTGAAGGATGTGTAGGAGTTTCCCAGCAAAGGACAGGAAGGGCATTCCAGGGAGAGGAGGCTACATAAGTAAAACTCAATGAGAAGGGTGTGACATGAAAATAATAAGGGCCTGTGTGGCTACAGTATGGGAGGTAGGGGCAGGGGGTGGCTTTTGTTTACCAGGGTAAAGTCTAAACTTTAGTGTGTAGACAGTGAGAATTCACCAAATTTCTTTTTTTTTTTTTTTGAGAAGGAGTCTAGCTCTTGTCACCCAGGCTATAATGCAATGACTCGATCTCGGCTCACTGCAAACTCTCTCTTCCAGGTTCAAACAATACCTGGGATTGCAGGCATGCACCACTACACCTGGCTAATTTTTGTATTTTTAGTAGAAACAGGGTTTCACCATGTTGCCCAGGCTGATCTCAAACTCCTGACCTCAGGCGATCTACCCACCTCAGCCTCCCAAAGTGCTGAAACTGGAGGCGTGAGCCACCATGCCCAGCCAACCAAACTTTCTTGAATTAGGGAAATGGCATTATTACATCTGGGTTTCAGAAAACAGATAACTCAATACTGTATATAAAACAGATTCCAAAGGGGAAATTTAGGGGGCAGATGGCAGCACACCAGCTACTTTTTACCAGGTATGTTGAATTGATTAGGCTATCCTTTCCTTTGTTTTGCTTCAAATCTTCGTTATTCTTGGGAACTCATATAACTACCCTGCACTATGAAAATCGCTTCACTTGTTTCATATATTCACCTGTTCAGTATGTAGACATAGAGGCCTCTGACACCATTGGTTTTAGTTCTGCCTCTCGTCATTGTTTTCTCCAGAAACCTCGCTTACTCATACTTATTTCCAAACGATACTTGCTGTCCCCATAGTAGCCAGCTTTCATCGGCTCTTCAAGGATTTATACTCCCTCTTTCTCCATTTTCATTTTAAATCCCACTCAATGCACAGCTCTGTCACTGTGAGTCAGTTGTTTGCCAAGTCAACTCTTTCCTTTTGCCGGGTGCCTCCAGGAGATGCGGTACCGAAATCAACTGTAGAGATGACTGTAAATGTGGACACCTCAGACTCCAGGTCAGGCCATCACCTGAGATCTGTTGAGCTAACAGTTCACTAGCACTGGTCAGTTCTCACCACATGACAAGATTCACATTTCTTCTTGGTTTGGTGCCAGCCTCCACCCTATCCTTCCTTTTCATAAGTCTCTGGAGGAAGCTGGACTCCAGGGGCGAGCATTAGAGGAGGTGGAAAGATGGTCATCACCCCATATGACCTGGCTTGTGACTCCCACTGGGACAAACTTAAGAAGAAATAAATTGTAGCTCTAGCGTTTCAAGCTAGAGAAGAGATTTGCTTTTTCAATAAAACAATGATAGAATTTTGGACCCAATCATGTTTTCCTTCTTGTTTCCTTGAAAATTACTTCCTGCATAATTCTATGGCAGCCCGCGGACCCATGGCAGTTCCACACACAAGTCCTGTCAATTTCGGAAGGTCTTTCCTTTCTGCCAGCAGCTTCAGTGCTGGGATTAGCACATCACTCATCAAATAAGATGGGAGAATGGTCTCCCCACAGGAACCTCTGCTCTTGAATTCCTAAACTCATCTCATTTATAAAGAGTTAAGCACTCGTGGCATAACTTGTGACCGATCCAAAAAGACTTTAGCTGTACTTTGTTAAAACATGTACTGTATTTAAAATCAGTCTCTAGAAAAATCATTGTACTACCTTACTAATTCTAATTTTTTTTTTTATGGGAATTGCACTAATTCTTAAACCAGCAAGCAAGGAATGAATTAATGTACAAGAACTATTGAATGGAACATGATTTTCTTTTCTTGTTTTGTTTTCCTTTTTTTAAACAAAAAATATAAGGAATAATTTATCCTTAAGGATATTTTCTTGAGATTACGTCTATTCAATTTCTTAGAGACTTCCAGGATATGCAGATACTTGAGCTACAGACCTGAAAAGAAACAAGCAATGAAATTTTTTTTTAATTATTTATTAATTATACTTTAAGTTCTAGGGTACATGTGCATAACGTGCAGGTTTGTTACGTATGTATACTGGTGCCATGTTGGTGTGCTGCACCCATCAACTCGTCAGCACCCATCAACTCGTCATTTACATCAGGTATAACTCCCAATGCAATCCCTCCCCGCTCCCCCCTCCCCATGCTAGGCCCCGGTGTGTGATGTTCCCCTTCCCGAGTCCAAGTGATCTCATTGCTCAGTTCCCACCTATGAGTGAGAATATGCGGTGTTTGGTTTTCTGTTCTTGCAATAGTTTGCTGAGAATGATGGTTTCCAGCTGCATCCATGTCCCTACAAAGGACACAAACTCATCCTTTTTTATGGCTGCATAGTATTCCATGGTGTATATGTGCCACATTTTCTTAATCCAGTCTGTCACTGATGGACATTTCGGTTGATTCCAAGTCTTTGCTATTGTGAATAGTGCTGCAATAAACATACGTGTGCATACATACGTCTTTATAGCAGCATGATTTATAGTCCTTTGGGTATATACCCAGTAATGGGATGGCTGGGTCATATGGTACTTCTAGTTCTAGATCCTTGAGGAATTGCCATACTGTTTTCCATAATGGTTGAACTAGTTTACAATCCCACCAACAGTGTAAAAGTGTTCCTATTTCTCCACATCCTCTCCAGCACCTGTTGTTTCCTGACTTTTTAATGATTGCCATTCTAACTGGTGTGAGATGGTATCTCATTGTGGTTTTGATTTGCATTTCTCTGATGGCCAGTGATGATGAACAGTTTTTCATGTGTCTGTTGGCTGTATGAATGTCCTCTTTTGAGAAATGTCTGTTCATATCCTTTGCCCACTTTTTGATGGGGTTGTTTGGTTTTTTCTTGTATATTTGTTTGAGTTCTTTGTAGGTTCTGGATATTAGACCTTTGTCTGATGATTGGATTGCAAAAATTTTCTCCCATTCTGTAGGTTGCCTGTTCACTCTGATGGTAGTTTCTTTTGCTGTGCAGAAACTCTTTAGTTTAATGAGATCCCATTTGTCAATTTTGGCTTTTGTTGCCGTACAAGCAATGAAATTTAAAAGGGCAGACCGGACACGGTGGCTTATGCCTATAATCCCAGCACTTTGGGAGGCCGAGGCGGGTGTATTACCTGAGGTCGGGAGTTTGAGACCAGCCTGACCAACATGGAGAAACCCCATCTCTACTAAAAATACAAAATTAGCCAGGCGTGGTGGCACATGCCTGAAATCCCAGCTACTTGGGAGGCTGAGAGCAGGAGAATCTCTTGAACCCAGGAGTTTGCTGTGAGCTGAGATCGCGCCATTGCACTCCAACCTGGGCAACAAGAGTGAAACTCTGTCTCAAAAAAATAAAAAAGAGGGCAGAGTTCTGTGTGCATCTTCTAAGGCTGAGCATGGAAGTCCTCAAAAGGGGACATTGTGGTTGGTGGACTATGGTAGATTGAGTTATTAGCATTAATACTTACCCATTTCTACACCAATCCTGTCTTTATTTAAAACTTTGGTATTTTGCTCATCCCAAATGTTTTTGCATTAACTTTGGTTTTTAAAAATATTTCATATTAATTATTTACCTTGATTAAATATCTTGATGCCCCTTAAACTTTTCATTGAAGACAAGTATTTGTTCATCTCACCCTGGTCTTCGTACTGCTCACACCCTTTGCCATGTGATTTTGGAGTTCCTCCACTCACCAGACAGAATATATTTCTCCTCCTTTTGACTTTGAGGTTAGTCATGTGACTGGTGTTGGCCAATAAAACGAGAAGGGATGATGTGTCACTTCCACTTGCCCTATTTCTTTTCCACTCTTACCATGAAAAGAACTTGCCTTTGGTCCCACGAGAAGCTATATAGAGCAGAGAAGGAGATTTACAGGGAACAAAGGCAGCCCAGCTAAGCTCTATCAGGTACACCCAGCCTAGACCAGCCAAGACACGGAGACCTGAGCTAAATCAATACTTACCATTGGGATTTTTTCACTGTTTGTTTCACAGGAATGGATTACACATACCAACATATCAACAACAATTATTTCACCCTGGCTGGTTCGTGTGAGTTAATCCTGGTAATCCTGTTCCCTTTCCCCTTGTCAGTACTTGGCTGAGGAAGGGAGATGTCTAGGCCCACTGGGTCCAGTGAAACGTAAAAGAGATTTGCTGGAGTCTTCAGGGAAAATTATTTCTTTCTTTTATGTGATATGCCAAGATATGCTCTCTTATTCCCTTTCTTTCTTCTTTGTGAATAAGAAAGAATGTAGTTTTGACCAGGTGCGGTACCTCAGCCTGTAATACTGGCATTTTGGGAGACCGAGATGGGCAGATCACTTGAAGTCAGGAGTTTGAGATCAGCCTGGCCAATACGGTGAAACCCCGTCTCTACTAGAAACCACACAACCATCAAAAATTAGCAGGGCGTGGTGACACAAGCCTATAATCCCAGCTACTCGGGAGGCTGACGTAGGAGAATCACTTGAACCCGGGAGGCAGAGGTGGCAGTGAGCCGAGATTGCACCACTGCACTCCAGCCTGGGTGACAGAGCAAGACACTCTCAAAAAAAAAAAGAAGAAAAGAAAAAAGAAAAAAGAAAGCCCTGCGCGGTGGCTCATGCTTCTAATCCCAGCATTTTGGGAGGCCGAGGGGGCGGATCACAAAGTCAAGAGATAGAGCCCATCCTAGCCAACATGATGAAACCCTCTCTCTGCTAAAAATACAAAAACTTAGCTGGGTGTGGTGGCATGAGCCTGTAATCCTAGCTACTTGGAAAGCTGAGGCAGGAGAATCACCTGAACCCAGAAGGCGGAGGTTGCAGTGAGCCGAGATTGCACCACTGCACTCCAGCCTGGGCTACAGAGCAAGACTCCGTCAAAAACAAAAAAAGAAAAGAAAGAAGACAAAAGAAAAGAAAAGAAAAGAAAAGAAAAGAAAGAAAGAAAGAAAGAAAGAAAGAAAGGAAGGAAGGAAGGAAGGAAGGAAGGAAGGAAGGAAGGAAGGAAGGAAAAAGCATGCAGTTCTGATGGCCAAATACACCCACACAAAGACCTCCAGGGGAATAAGCCTGAGAACAAAGTCATCTATAGAGGAGTACAGAGCTGTGGCAATTACAGGAGAGTAAGGCAGAAGGCTTGGTAGAACCATATGAAGCCTGACCAGCCTCTGAGTTTTCACGCATGTGATTTGGTGCATGTCTTTATGGTTTAAGCCAGTTTGAGTTGGGCTTCTGTTTCTTGCCACTGAAAGCCCTCTAGCTGATTTGGGTCATATGACTGTTTCTGAACTCACTTCAGGACCCTCTCTCCACATTATTCCAAGTTAATAGGCAACTACTGTGTGATCTGAAAGAGCATTCAGACATAAGGCTCATGGTCGTGATTGTCAGTTCCACAGTCCTTCCCTCACAGGGAGCTTCACATGGCTTTCTGCCTGCATTCCAGATAGTGTCTCTTCCTCCCTCAATGGGACCATAATTATACATATCACTTCTCACTTTTCCCCATGATATCTCTACTTTAAAATGGGCAAGAAAGGGACTAGTGAAATCAATTGAGGTATTTTCATATGATGGAATGTCATAAATCCATTGAAAATAATTTATGTATTAATTCAGCAAATATTTCCTTAGCACTTACTCTGTTCCAGGGACTGTACTATAGAAGAATGCCTGATAATATGGAAAATGTTAGATATAGACTATACAAAATTCTAGCTATAAAATGTAATTACCGTATCTAATTTAGATGATATTTAGATGAGACTTTGGACTTTAGATCTTAAAGTTGTTGCTAGAATAAGTTAAGACTTTTGAGGCTGTCAAGATGGAATAAATGTATTTTGCATGGAAGAAGGACATGAATTTTGGGGGACCTGGGGCAAAACGCTATGGACTAATTGTTGATATCCCTTAAAATCCATGTTGACGCCCTAACCCCCAGTGTAATGGTATTTGGAGGTGGAGCCTTTGGAAGGTAATTATGTTTAGATGAGGTCATGAGTGCAGGGCCCTGTGATGGACTGGTGCCCTTAGAAGAGGGAGAGACACTAGAGCTCACTCTCCATCAGGAAAAGACATAGCAAGAAGTCTGCAAGCCAGGAAGAGGCCCTCACCAGGAAATGAATCTGCTTGCACCTTAATCTTGAACCTCCCAGCCTCTAGAACTGTGAGAAATAAATGTCTGTTGATTAAGGAAACAAACAAAACACAACATAATTACAATACAATCAAATCTGTGAAAAAGGAGTGTGTGTATGTGTGTGTGTGCGCGCACCTGTGTGTGTATACCTACAAAGAAAATAAGACTAAAAAGCTATTCTAAAAATATTAATAAGAGTTATCTCCGAATTTTGGCAGAATGTGCAATTTGGTGCTTCTTTGTATTTTTCCAGATTTATCATATTTCCTATAATAACATGTTACTTCTGTAAATAGGAAAAATACCCAACAAAATAAATTATGCTAGTGTCTTTGATAAATCTAATAAATCTTGAAGTGTTTGTATTTTAGATTGATTAGATAGTATAATTATGTAATTTCTTTCTTCTTTCAATGGGCCTTGATGTTTAACATATATTTACACAAAATTGCTATGTATATGAGATAGAAAGGAATTATTTTTAAGTAATCAAGAACTCATATTTACATTTAGAATTGCCTCTCTTTTCATGCCAGATGTAAAATTTGGAAAGAGAAAGAAAAACCAGGCAGTCATTGCAGACCATGTATATAACTGAGTCCTCCTCAAAAACCTCTCAGTATACTTTCAAGAGGGCAGGAAAAAGGAGAAAAAGAGAGCGTGTCATGAGACCCAGTTCTCTGGGGGCTCAAGAATGAGTTAAACTAACTCCTTCCACTCTGCTAGCAGGGAAGAGCTGACTGTACCTTCAAACCTCTGATCAACCAGTATGTGAAAACCCACATACATACTGAGACACTTCCAGAAAAGAGCTGGTTACTATTAAAAAGAAGGAAAGTTAATTTTAAAAAAAGGAAGTGCAAAGGAAGAGGAAACATTTTACAATTTTCATTGCAAAATGGCAATACAATAATTCATCTTAAAATATTATACAATAACTTCATCTCAAAACAATAACACAGTAATTCTGTTGTACTACTAGAGGGCATTGGAGTAAAAGAAATATATTAGAATTATATGGATGGAATGTATACTTGCATATAGAATTTAATATTTATAAACTGTATACATTCAGAATTATAAACTATATTAATTTTGCTTACTCTTTCACATACATCATTGCATTAGATTCTCACAACCTTCTTGTGTGGTACTTAACACAAATGTTCTCCCCTTTCTTTATATGAAGAAAAGACCCATGGAAGCAGGGTAGTATTCAGGCCCAAGCCTTATGTGGTCAGGGGATAACTCAAATATATTATTCATGCTGATGAGATACAGAAATATCTCATTTGCCTTCTTTTTAATATGTTTATTGAACTAGAAAAATTGATTACGCTGGATAAAATTTTCCACACATGGAAAAGCACCCAGTGCAGTTCCTGCATTTGGTGGATGTTCCCAAAATATAAGATGACTGACATGTACTTGATCTTAATAAGGAACAGACTTCTTTAGAAAATTACAGCCTTTATATTAGAGTTTTCATTACTCTTTACTTTGCTCAAAACTCGCCTACATGCTGCTGAAGGATTGCATCCCAGGGGATAAAAAACTTGGTCTCAAATATCAGAGGACTTGAGGTCAAAACCTCCTAAAGGTAGCAATTTATCTCTTTCTTTATAATCAAGTCAGTATAAATTAATTTGGACCATAGTTTTAAAGAAAACCAACCTGATCCCGAACACTTCACGTGTAAAATGAAAAAGAGTAAAGCTAGAAACCACACAACCATCTAAAATTTTTCCTGCTAAGAAAATTGCCACAGTCAGAGTGGTTGGTTTGCTGCTGAAAAACAAGCTGGGTTGGGTTTAGTGAAGGTTGACTCTTCCTTTCAACAGACATTGTCTCTGGCTGTGAAGTTCACATCTTACAACACCCAGTAAGCATGTCCATGGAAAGTAAAAAGTTCAATAAATCATTCAGCTGTTTTCAAATACTCAGAATACATGGACTCAGGAAGACCCACTGTCTTGGCAGTTGTGTGAATTTTTCACATTTCCACCCGATAAAGCTCTTGGGAAAAAGTTTCCTCTTCTCTGGGAACCTGGGAACGTGGTATTCTGCACCTACCTGTGTGTGGAATAGGCATAAACTTTGTCTGCCAGATGGGAAAAAGCCTTCTAGAAACTAGGATCCGTGCTTCTTTAAAATGACTCTGCGTTTTCTCCACTGAGATCCTCCGTGTATGGACTGAATGCAGCTGAAGGAGGCTGGCCCGCCAGGCTTTCAGGGAGCTTTCAGGCTGAGCCAGTCAGGGTGGACCATGAACCAACCTCTGGCCTCAGAATCTTGTCAATGATGCCAATAATTAGAATTATGTCAATAATGTCAGTAATGCTAATAATAATAATGCTTGTCAATAATACAGATCCTTGGGGCTCATCTCAGACCTTCCCAATCAGAATCTCTGGGGGCATAGCCTTGGAATCTGCATTTTAACAAGCTCCCCTGTTAACTCCCCTGAAGCTTGGGCAGCACTGATCTCATAGCTCCTGGGGGAGCTAGATAAGCACAAGCGAGGACAAGTGAATGCAACTCTAAAAAAGAGCTCTGGCTTCATCAAAGTGGATGGAGCGATGACGGATACACAGACTGGTCAGGAAAAAATGCTAGACAGAGAGAAGTTCAAACAGTGGGGAGTGGCGAAGAAGCAAGCTTTTGCCCACATGAGAGAAAGTGTAGCTCCCCATCCAGTCCACGCTATTATAGCAACTAGGGAGGTCAAGATAGCGGAGGAAGACCTGCAGCAGCTGTGTTTGTGGCTAGGCCCACAGGTCATGATGCAGGCTGGGATTTGCCCCTTCTACAGCTAGAGAGTCTGGGGATCCCACAGGAGCAGTAAGGCCACACAGCAGTGTTGTGCGCATGAACCGAAGGCAGTGAGTCTCTACTCTTATTGGTGTGCCCGTTAGTGTTTAACAATAGGCTCTCCAGGGACAAATGACTTACAGCATTTGCCACTTTCTATGGTGTAAATACTTCCACCATGGCTAATTTCAAGCCATTCAGTGATGTCACTGTACATGAACTTAGGAAAATATAGACACACAATGGCTCTCACATGCCAGAGTAAGCCCCCTCCAGTGCATGGCTGCCTACACACACCACATTCCTCACATAAATACACTTTTACTTTTGTATTATTTTGTCATTCTCACACTCCTGTACCTAAGGGAAGAAGACTGTTCCTCCTGTCCAATAACTGAACATACAACTATTCTTTGCTAATCATGCATTTGCTCAGAAGCATCCATTTTTATACAAAAGATAATTTTTCCCTGAGTTAAGTAAAAAGTTTTGCATTGAGAAAATGTTAATCACTGTTAACCTATCTCTTTTCAGTCTGATAAAGAAATTACCATATGCCTATATCGTATATGAGCAGATTAATCTCACTCCCTTCCCAAAAGACATTCACATCCTAATCACCAGAACATGTGAATACGTCATGTGACATGGCAAAGGGAAATTAAGTTGAAGTAGAGGTAAGCTACTGATCAGCTGACTTTAAAGTAGGGAGATTATTCTGGATAAGTCTGGACCAGTTTTAGCACAAAGGTTCAGCAGGGTTGGTGTCAGAGTGATGGGATGCGAATAAGACTCTACAACCCACTGCTGGCTTTGAAAATGGAGGAAAGGGCCGCAAACCAAAGAATGCGGGCCACCTCTAGAAGCTAGAAAGGGCAAGAAAACACACTCTCCCAGGGCCTCCAGAAAGGACCACAACGCTGTCAGCCCCTTGATTTTAGCTCAGTGAGAGCCACTGTAGACTTCCAGAACTGTGGCATAATAAACTTATGTTGTTCTAAGACACTAAGTTTGTGGTCATTTTCGACAGTAACAATAGGAAACTAATGTAGGATGTTTTTCAGGGAAGTGGCAAAAGAAAGCAAGAAAAATATATAACTAGAAAGCCATAAATGGCCCTAGAAATGCTGACCACATCTGTTCACAGTGCAGACATAGAAAGGCTGCCCATAGCACACTCCCTCTACATACACACACACACACACACACACACAAGCTGGGTGAGGGCTCTGCAAAGCCTAGGGAAGCAGTTTGAGTCTCTCTGAGAAACATACAGATGTTAGGGGGTTTATACCTGTCACTTTCTCTCAACTCTTCTCTCAGAATATTCCATCTCCATATCACCTAATTTGAATACATTGAAACAAGATCCTTACTGTGAAATTAATACCTGTACCATTGGTCAGAACTGGCATTTAGCATTGCCCAACCTGGACAAAGGCAGGATATTCAGGAATCTCCAGAAGAATCAGACAGCCTGTCTTACAGATGCTTATTCATAAAAGGGTGGGGAGATTCTGGAGGTGTAAAATGTGTAATTTGCCACCTTTAAAACTTCTCCATGGTGCTGGAGGCCCGTCAGTCAAACTTCCACATTTCACAGATGAGGAATAAGAGACATGATACAAGTGGCCCAAAGCCACCCTTCCGCTCATTGGCATCAGAGCCGGGCCTCAACCTGGCCCCTCCCCTTGGTTCCTCCACTGTAGCCCGTAATGGGGAATCTGTGAAAGAAGAAGAGGTAAGACTTCATTCTATAGTCAAGAGTCAAATAGATACTGACCGTTTAAAAAAATACATGTGAATAATATAGGATTATAAGGATTATACAAGAGAGGAAGGATTCCCATCCCCCTTTCCCCTGACTTTTGCCTCATTATCTGCTCTCTTTCTCAATCATCCCCAAGAGGAAGTACCAAGATGGCTTTCAAATGTGAGCATTGGCCAGGCCACATTTGTTCTGGGAAGGGATCGTTGGATTTTAAAATGTCACACATGACCACTGTCCATTATCTTTCATTTCCATGTAAAGGGAGAGGTAAACCGGCTCAGGAGCCACCTCATCAGGACAGCCCCTGGCATCACTCTCCTTTGCCTGACCATTCCAGTCATGTGCCAGGTAGCTGGCCAGGTGACCATAACATTCAAGAAGTGGGTTTGGAACAGGAGGAGAGAGGTTGAGCTGGAAGCCTGACCCACCACATGCTCCAGCGCAGCCTTCTCAGGGTTCTGCTTTGGAGTGGGGAGTGTGGTACAAGGCCTTACCGGGCGTTTGCTCAGCTAAAACTAAAGCGAAGCTGGCTTCTGTTTGCTATCGCTCCTTATACGTATTGCTCCCTTCATGTCTCCAGAGGAGAGCTGTTGCAGAAGCCCATCTTTAGGAAGACCATGGAGGAAAAAAGGATAAACTGTTGCTACACACATTCATGGACAAATCATCCTACAAACATCGCATGGACTGAAAGAACTCACTAAAGAGCACAGTAGGTATGTTTCCACGTCTGTGAAAGTCAAGAACAGGCAAAAGGAAATCTATGGGACAGGGGCTGGAGGGTGGCATGGTATTGATTGAGAAGCGCTGAGAAGGGAGCCTGCTGGGTGCTGAAAGTGTGCTCTGTCTCAATCTGAGTGGCAGTGACACGGGTGTGTAAGCATGAAAGACACGGACTGACCTGTAGTTGAGTTATGAACTTTATGTATGCTATTCGGCCTTTAAAACAAAACCTTCGTTTCCCACATGAAATGTACAATGTCCAAATCATTCTGTAAATGACAATGCATTTTTATTTTCAGGGCCTGAAATACTTCAAATTAAAAATTTTGAAACTATATTTCCTCTGGATTAAACATGCATTTAAGTCATGTTTAATTACAGTTCTGAATTTGAATTTTCTTTCTAATTAGAAAGATCAATGGAGAGGTCCTTTTTCATCCACTTTCTCCAAATGCGCCTTTCGGAGTTCAAGGAAAGGCAAGTCAAGAAATATACATTTCAAAAGAATTAACACATTTTGATTCTTCCACATTTCTATCTATAGAAGTTTAAGATTTTTTGTTAGCATTTGAAATTTTTCAGAGTTCTCTTAGCTGCTACAGAAATTTGATGTCCGACATCTCTTCTATATAAAGGAAAATGAAGAGGCATGTAAAAGCAGTTTCAGAAAGTTGACTGTGGTACACAAAAATTTTTTTTAATTATCAGGTTGAAGAGTTTAAAGGAGATGCTATAAAATATGCATTTACTGGTATTGGAACAGATGAAAGCACAGTATTTTCATCTTTAAAGACGAAAAGAACTATTTCAAAAAGCATGTGTTTTTCATAGCGTACTTCACTTTATACCAATGATTCTAAGGTTTCTATTAAACAGAAAAACAAATTACAAGTCTGGCAACCACAAAGATGAAAGGGGGCAAAGTCTCCATAAGTGAAAGAGATCTTAACCAATAGTAAAGTGATGACAAAATCCCACGGTGTACTGACAGCATTGTTAAAGCTCCAAATTATATTTAATGATAGCTAACCGATGTCTAAGACTACAAGAACCCATGGATGTCTGACTGTTGATGAAAAAAGGAAAAAGAGAAACGAGGGATCATGTCTCCTCTAGAGAACAACCAAGTTAAGCTGATCCAGCCGAGACACAGTAGTTTCCAGGGTAAAATAACTTCTAATCAACTACGTGAATCAAGCTTGGCCCTGTCTTCCATATGCAACCCAGGCTAATTTATTCCCTTGGGGAATAAATTTAGCACCCAACAGTAGCTCTGAATCCAAATTCTAAAGATCCCAGTTCAGGTCAGGACTCTTGTCTCTAACGTGGGTGGGACTTTGATTGTCAGAGGTCATTTAAATGTGATCTTGAGTAGCAGCTGAAGCTCAGCAAAATCCCTACTTCTTGAAGAAATGACATGTTTACCAGGGATTTGTGAGTTAAGGGAAATAGATGTAGTAGAAATGTGTGGAAGTTCAGGGTGCCTGAAATTTTAGCAGCGAAGTTTTACATAGTATAAGCAAAGAAGATGATGAGGCTCTCAATGATAGCCACACTCCTATACCAAGCATCAAAGTCAGTAATTTCAAGATCTGCTTTTCTACATACAAATCTCAAATGCTGCTGGGCACGATGGCTTACGCCTGTAATCCCAGCACTATGGGAGGCCCTGGCGGGAGGATCACATGAGATCAGAAGTTTCAGACCAGCCTGGCCAACATGGTGAAACCCCTCACCACTAAAAATACAAAAATTAGCAGGGTGTAGTGGTGGGCATCTGTAATCCCAGCTACTCGGGAGGCTGAGGCAGGAGAATCACTTGAACTCGGGAGGCGGAGGTTGCAGTGAGACAAGATCATGCCACTGCACTCCAGTCTGGGCAATAGAACGTGACTCAGTCTCAAAAAAAAACAAAAAAACAAAAAAAACTCAGATGCTAGAGTTGTCACCTGGCAAAATAAATTTGGAGCTAATAGCAAGGACCTTGAGAGAATTTTTTTCCTTGGCTGAATGCAAATCCTTGCCATTTAGTGAAAACAGCAGGACATCAAGAAGCAGCAAATCCACATCACATCTATCATCTTCAGCTCCCACCGTGAGCCTGTCCCATATGTAAAAATTAAATCCAAGAGAAACTTAATACTTAGGAGTTGATATTCTCTTAACTCATTTTTTTTCCCCTTTTCCTTTTTCTTCCTTATTTTTTTATTTTCGTGGTCTCACTCTGTCACCCAGACTGGACTGCTGTGGCACGATGGTAACTTACTGTGACCTCAAACTCCTGGGCTCAAGCAATCCTCCCACCTCAGCCCCCCAAATAGCTGAGACTATAGGCACACACCGTTGTGCCCAGCTAATTTTTTAAAATTTTTTATAGAGATAGGTTCTCACTCTGTTACCCAGGCCAGTCTTGAACTCCTGGCCTCAAGCGATCCTCCTGCCTTGGCCTTTCAAAGTTCTGGGATTACAGGCATGAGCCACCACACCTGCCCTCTCTTCACTCTTTCTAAGAGTTAAATATTCTTTGGGGAAAGAGCATTCAACTGATCAAATTTCAATAGTGTATTTTTTTCTACAGGATTTAGGCAAAGCAAAAATGCTGAGAAGTTTTGATAATCATGTTTAATTTTCAGAGCTGTTAAAATATTGTTACTTATTAGGGAAAAAAACAATTTTATAGTTGTTACAGAAAAACAAATCTTTTAAATTAGAAATAAATTGGTAGTTATCTATATCAAAACAATTTTTTTTTACCTAAATTTAACAAATTCTTATTACTATTCAGACACAGAAACCTCAATTTCATTTGGCAGCCTGCTACGCGCAAAACATTATGTTGATGCTGTTTGAAAGCCAAGATTTACCCGTCACCACCCTGCAGTAATTTATGATATGAAAAATGTGTACAGGAGGTGAGTTGGGCAGGAACTGGCAAAGGCTTCAAGGAAGAAGTGCCATGTTAAGCAAACCATACAGGGTTGGTAGGATGTCAACATATGGAGATGAACAGAATATTCCAAATGAATGGCATGAACAAAGTTTCCCCCAAATGGTGAAAAAGAGTCCCTCCTCTGCCCTGAAAATACAGAGTAACTTAATAGGCTCCTTCACTTCTACAAGCCAGGCACACAATTTCCCTAAAAGGAATTGCTAAAGACTATTATGGGACAGGCCAGTGGCATTGGCGCCCAGGAGGTCTCCCAAGCATTCCGTTGCAGACATGCCTCTCACAGGGAGCCATCTCTGTGGGCTGCCTAGTAGGCAGGCAGTTCTGGGGCACCAGATCTCTTCTTGACTTTGGAAACTGGAGAGGCTGGCAGGGTCATTTTCTTCTTTCCATGGCATATTCCCAGCCTGCCTCCTGCCAGCTCCCAGGGAGGATCAAGTGAATGCGTCTCAGTTTATGCTGAAGGCAATGCCTATTCTACATGCCCATCATGGGAATTCAGAGACGCACAGGCAGGCCGCTGTGGGTTGTGTTGGCCCAAGGACCCAACAGAATGGGCAGGTAGTGCTGGTCCGAGGCTCCTGAACACGGAAGAGTCACACTTAGGCCTCCTTGCCAAGTACTGGGGACCTAGAAGTTCCCTGGCCTCATGGCGCCCTTGCTTGGAGCAGAGACTCCACTGTAAAGGCGCAATGTCTTCCCATTCCCTGAGGAATGGGTGCCAGAGTCCCCGACAGAGGGATTTAATAAAAAGCTCCAAGACCAAGTCAAATGAGAGTTCTGATATTAATGGCTAATAATTAGTGACTAATATTTGTGACTAATAGCAAGACCTCCTTCCTCGGGGGCCTAGAAAAGAACTGTATCACTGATTGGGGAAGGAGTTCTAGTTTTGCTTTGTTTTTCTTTTTATTTATTTATTTATTTATTTATTTATTTATTTATTTATTTTTACTTTTTTTTGGTAAAAATTGATGGGGCACCTGTGAAATTTTGCTTCATATATAATACTGTGTAGTGATCAAGTCAGTGATCAAGTTTAGGGTGTCCACCACCTGAGTACAGTATGTTTTAAAACAGACACCCTACTCTGCTTTCAAACATTGAATGTACTTCTGGGGCAGGAGTTTTTATTCCATCCCAGTGCAGGAATGGCTGAAGCAAACCAGGAAGCACAGTAGGAGAGTAAGGAATTACATCAACATCAGTGACCCTGCAGGGATGGTGACAGGAACAATGTTTGCATGGCAGCCACCTGCCCCATGACACAGCAAGGCAAGCCACAGTGGAAAACAGCAGAGCTCAAAGGGAGCAGATGAAGTGCTGGCAGCACTGGCTTCAGAGAACTGTAGTGGCTAATGAGAACGTGTGAACCATGGCAGGAAAGACACCGTGCGGCCACTTTGCCAGGGACGGGCTGGTAGAAGAAGCATAAACCATTTGGTTATATTCTGTTGTTTTTACCCAAACCTTTTGCACCTTTGCAAACTGCAGTGGCTTGGGAATTCAGGATATACTCATCTTTAGAATTGTATCATTTCTAAATCTGATTTAGATAAATTTAGTCTATGAAAATAAAAAAAAAAAGAAAGAAAGAGGGAGGGAGAGTTTTGACTCATTTGAAATGATGCTGGAAAAAATGCATTTTAAATGACAAGGGTTCAGAACCCTTTTTTTTCTTAAAGCACAGCAGTTTCCAAGGTTTACAATTTTGTGGGTCTCTAATGGCGAAGACCCTACAAAGAAAATCCAGCTTTGCCATCATTCTCTTTTAGAATGTTCTTGGAATTTGTTTGAGGTTAAGGATATTTCCATAACGTAAGTCTACACCTTAGCTGTTTTCCAACATCTGAACATCACTGTTAATGAGACTGCTTCTCTTTTATTTTGCTGTGGCCTTTCTCAGCTTCCCACAATTGGGATAGTATTTCATATCCACAGGAATGGAAATCATAACCAATAGCTCACTTTCCTCTTCTGTGGTTTCTGTTTGTGTTTTTGCCCCTGCTTCCTTAAGCTTCCTTGGCCCCCACCTCCTCCGCAACCACTCACCCCTTCAAGCACTGCTCCACCCAGCATCTGTACTGAAAGTAAAGTTTTATGAAAAATAGAATAAAGGGAATATAACAGGGGCTCATACCTAGAGGCTTTCTGTGGAGCACTGAACTTGGAGTTGTAAGGCTGGGGTTCAACGCCAACACCCCAAGCCCCACGCATGAGCCTGCCTTGGTTCTCATTGCCTATATAAGGTACAAACTCTTTAGCCTGGAATTAAAAGTTTTCCACAATCTGACACTGACCCGCGTCAGTCACCCACCGCAGGTCCCACATAAATTCTCTTCTTCAGCCAACTGGGAGGTTGCCCCTGAGCGAGGAATGTTCATCCCTGCTCTCAGCTTTTGTCAGCGTTCCACTTGACTACAATGCCTGCCCATGCCTTTCCCCTCAGAGGTCCTGAGGACCTGAAGCCCGTTCCTGGGTGTTACCAAATGTTACCACCCTCAGAATTGGAAATAAGGTTATGCCCTCACTTAAATTAAGTGATATTAGCTTTCAGTATAAGTCACTTTAGAAGAGAAGTCAAAACAATTAAAGGAACAGAAACTATCATCTGGTATTCATTGGATGTAAAAGCAAGCAGGAGTCAAATTCATGTGCAGAAAGAATGTGTGAACAGTACAAGGATTGACCTGTGTGAAATCTAGCAAAAAGGAGCCCAAGGGAGCCCAAGCAGCCACAGGTTGTCCGTGTGTCTGTATCTTTGTCTGTGTGTCTGTGTCTTTGTCCAGGAGAGAAGTTGTCCTCGCCAGTGAACAGAAGCATTCTTGGCAGACTGTCCCTTAGTAGAGGTGAATATGCTCAAGTGTCATAACCTAGTCACCTCACTGCTGAGACCACCCCACTCCTTCCCTTTGCTGGGATTTCATGCTCACTGAGGAGCCATATTTGGATCCCTGTGTAGGCTTTTGTAAAAAGAGAGGAAGGCTAACGGAGAGACTGGATGGCCCAAATCCACATCATCTAACAAAACAGTGATCGGCTTATACCCCACAGCTTCATCCCCTGTAAGTTTGTTTTGCCCAGATCTATAGCTAAGAACCTGGCCAACTCCAGGCACGCTGACCAAATTGGGTCATGAACCTAACAAGCCAAGAGCCAGAGTGCAAATTGGAAGTAATGCCTTGGCTCTTGGAAGTAACGCCTCCTGAAAGCCCTGTCTGGGAGGCCATAATGAACCCCTGGAGATATCATCTCCTGTCTCTATCATTGTGACACAATCTCATCTTGTACCAATCAGGGTCTGGTTGAGTGAAAACCCACACCAGCCATCTTACAGGGAGAAATGAACATAAAGAATTGCAGAACCGAAAACACAAAAGGGAAACACCCCAGTTTCATGGATGTAACAACAGCAGAAAGTAGCTCTCACCCCTATGGCTGGGGGAGCAATAGAAAGAGGTTGGAAATTATGGCAATTTAGATTAGAGTAGGGAGATGAGGCTTTCTGCAAAGCTGGAAGCAGAGGTTATATTGGAGGAGAATAAAAATGAATGAAGGCAGAAGGACCAGTGAATGCCTGAATGAAATGCGTGCCTGTGGGAATGGAGAGTAGAAAGGAGATTTAAGAGAGACTGGGGGGTTAGTCTCAGACAACTAAGAAGGAGGCACTTGTATCTGATGCTGGTGTTTCCAAAGGAATGTGATGAGGCTGGGGCTGGGTCCGCAAGGCGAACAGGAAACAGCGTCCAGATCCCTTCTTCCTCTTCCTGCTGTCCAGGATCCCTCCGGTGTCTCCTATTGTCAGAACCCAACAAGGATCCAGGGACCAAAGCACAAAAGTGTTTTGCAGGGTCCCTGCACCAGTGTCATGAAGCAGAGGAAGAGGGTGATTTGGAGCTAAGGAAACAGCTTGACAATAGCTTGGTAACTGGCATGATACTGACATATTTAGATATTTGTTGTTCATTGCCTCTCTCTTCCACTTGACAGTTAATTCTAAGAGGGTAGGGATTTTTGTTTTGTTCACTGCAATATCACCTATGTCAAAACAGTCTCTAACAAACAGCAAGAATTCAATGCAGTCAGGTGTCACTAACAATGGGGGTATGCTCTGAGAAATGCATTGTTAGGTGATTTCATCATTGTGCGGACATTATAAAATGTGCTTACACAAACCTAGATGATATAGCCTACTACACACTCAGGCTATATTGTATAGCCTATTGCTCCTAGGTGACAAGCCCGTACAGCATGTTACTGTACTGAATACTGTAGGCAACTGTAACATAATGGTAAATATTTGTCTACTTAAGCATATATAAACATAGAAAAGGTACAGTAAAAATATGGTATTATAACCTTACAGGACCACTGTCATATACGCAGTCTGTTGTTGACCAAAATATCATTATGTGGCACAACTATAGGTAAATGTCAGATGAATGAAGTAGTACCATCACCCAAAACAAAATATGAAAATCAAAAGCTATAGCAAAATATACTCTCCAAAATATTAATACCTCTTAGCCAATGTACTTGTTAGGGTTAGGTTTGGCTTTCAGTACCAGAAAAGTCAAAAAGGTAGTGGCTTAACCAGGAAGTCACTTACTCACCAAAAAGAACCCAGACGTCATCAGTTCAAGGGCTGATGTGGCCCTCCATCCATAGTGCTAAGGACCCAGGCTCCTTCTCCGTTGTTCTGCTAGTCTTAGTTCCACATCATGGTCCACTGTGGCTGCTCCATCCCAGCCATCCCATTAGCATTCCAGCAAGAAAAAGAGAAAACCACATCCCAGAAGTTAGTCATGTGCCCCACATCTAGCTGGGAGAAAAATAACATTCTGAGTGGCCATGAGCCCACCTAAATCTCATGTCCTGGGTAGACTACAGAAGAGGTGAGAATGAATGTTCTAAATCTCATCATTTTCATGAACCACATTTATAGAGGGAGAGCAAGACAGAGACTCAAAGAACAGCTGAATATGGAAGGAAGAGGTTGACATTTATGATGACTGTGAGATCCTTGCACTGGATAAACTCTCGGAGCAATTGGCCTTAGCGTAACATCAGTGTAACACCTTAAAATAATAACATGAGGTGTCTTTGCATACATGGAGAACCACTGCCTAGCAAATCATATTTATTTTCTTCCTTTCATATATGTAACAAAGAAGAGAATTTCTCAGTGCTCGTTGTGGTAGAGTATGCATTCATTTTGTCTGCAATTTCTTGTATCTGACTGTATTTTGTAATTTCTCTACAACAAACATGTGAACATGTACTGCTTATGTAATAAAAACTTTTTTTAAAAACATACAGTACAGTAGTTGTTTCCAATTCTCTCAGCTGCAGAATGAGTTGATCTTTTTCATACCAAATTACTTTTCAAAGTGACCTAGTAGACTAAGCATGAGTCTGAGAGCTAGAAACCCTCTAAATCTTTATCAAAGTACAAGAGGCTCCTGCTGTGGAGCCTTTGCTATTCCTTTATCCTCTCTGAATCTTAGGTTCCTTGTGAAATACTCAGGGATATTGAGTTGAATTGATTAGCATTCTCTGAGACTACGAAGACATAACATTGTTTTTATTTAAGGTTGTTGAAAATTGAGTCTGAGGCATAATACCTAAACAAAACCTGTTGCATTAGCCTTTGTGCTTCGAATAAAATGATACATCCTTTGAGTAAATTCGAAATAGCAGAGTTTCAACAAGCCAAAGCCTCACAGCCCAGGACCTACTTTCTCCTACTGGACGAGGTTAAAGAAGTCACACTACGTAATCAACAACCTAGTGTATAAATCATGTGTATGTGATATACACCGTTTTTAAGTTGAATACTTTTATTAAAAATCCACTGTATTATTCTTTTTTCCTTCTTTATATTAAGATTTAAGTAGGTTAAATCTTAACCTACTTAAAAGAAGATTAAAGTAGGTTTTTACCCTTTTTATTGTGCAGTTCTTCAAGTTTTGAAAAGTGTATAGAGCTGTGTAATCACCACGAGGAATGAATAGCCAAGTAAAACAGTTACATTACCCTAAAAAATTCCTTTTCACCCCTTTGCAATCCACTCCTCTCCCTACCCCAGCCCCTGGCAACCATTGATTGGTTATCCATCCTTGTAGTTTTACCTTTGCAAGATTATCATGTATCATTAGTTTCATAAGGAATCATACAGGATAAGGTCTTTGCCTTCTTTCACTTGGTATAGTATATTTGAGATTTAGCCATGTTGTTGCATATATCTGTAATTCATTTCTTTTATTGCTAAGTAGCATTCTACTACGTGAATGTATCATATTTTGTTTATCCATTACCCAGTTGAGTGACATTTAGTTGTTTCAAGTTTTTGGTGATTACGAACGAAGTCACTATAAATATTCACGTACAGATTTTTGTGTGGACATAGGTTTTCATTTCACATGGGTAAATACCTAGGAGAGAAACTGCTGGGTCATACAGCAAGCATACAGTTAACTTAACAAAAAGCTGCCAAACTGTTTTCCAAAGGGTGTGCCATTTTGCAGCCACATTGGCAATAGACAAGAGTTCCAATTGCTCCAAATTCTTGCTAATGTTTGATAATGTTGATTTTTGTTTATTTTAGCTATTCTAATTCAGTGTTTGGTGGTATTTGTGGTCTTGATTTGCATTTCCCTAATTAATAGCGATGTAAAACATCTTTTTTGTGCTTATTTGCCATCCATGTAACTTCTTTGATCAAATGTTAGTTTAATTCATCTGCTCATTTTTTAATTGTACTCTCTGGTTTTCCTGTTATTGAGTTTTGAGAGTTCTTTATACTAGTTCTTTATCAGATATATGTTTTGCAAATACTTCTTACCAGCCTGTGGCTTTTTGTTTTCTTTATCACTGCATTATTCTTTTTTATTCTTTAGTTCAAGGGATCTATTGTATAGCATGATGACTATAGTTAATAACAATGTATTGTATACTTCAAAATCGCTAAGAGAGTAGATTTTAAGTATTCTCACCACAAAAACAATGATAAGTATATGAGATCATGAACATGTTAATTAGCTTGATTTAACCATTCTACAATCTATACACCTATCAAAACATCATGTTTTCTACCATAAATATATACAATTTTTACTTGTCAATTTAAAAAGTAAAAATTAATACATTTTTAAAACAGCATTTAGAATCCAGACCTTGCACATTTTCATCACAGATGCAGATGGCAGCAGTGATGTATTATCCATGCCTACTACAGAGCTTGGGGCAAGCCTCTCCCACACACACATGATCAACTCGTCCAGCTTTGTCTTTCAGTTTCTTCTCCTTTTTGGATCTAGAGGAAGTGTATCACATAAAAGAGTGATGAAGATGACATAGAGGAGGTACTGTCTTGAAGGATTCTGGTCTTGAAGAGTGAGATGTATTACTGATCCACTGCTGTTGCAAAAAACTGAGTAGTCAGAGGGTTACGGGGTGGTATAATAATGAAAGCCCTGAAGTTGGAATGAAACTGCTGCCCTGTCGCTCTATCTCTCTGCACCTTATTTTTATTTTTTCATTTTGACTTAGTTGAAAATACTGTCAAAAATATTACTGTTAGCTACTTGGGAGGCTTAGGTAAGAGGATTGCTTGAGCCCAGGAGTTAGAGGCTGCAGTGAGCTATGATTGCACTACCGCACTCCAGCCTGAGCGACAGAGTGAGATCTTGTCTCTAAAAAATATATATATTTTTAAAAAAGAATATTATCAACATGACAGTGTTTGGGAACTCCTGCTCTGTGAAACACATGTAAAAATAATGGACAGGGTTCCTGTTCTAGTGATGTAAATAATTTCACTGGTATGCTAGTACATATCTTAATCTTACCTAAGGGTGAGAAAAAAGCTCTGCTCCATGAGGTCATCCAGAGACCCAGGTTCTTTCAGTCCTGTGGCTCTATTACCCTTGGGCAAATTGTTCTCATCTGCTTAGTTAAAGCTAATTCACTCTCACTTTATCTGCATTTCTACCTGAGTGAAAAGAGAAGGCAGAGCACAAGCCACTTCCTTTTTAGGACATGACCCAGAAGTTACTAACTTCCTTTTGGCCACATCTTAGTCACCTATCTACAGCTAGCTGCTCAGAAAGCTTGAAAATGAACTCTTTAGCTGGACAGTCATGTGCTCTGCTTAAAACTCTACTCTATGGAAGAGTCTATGTAGGGGATCACGTAGCAGTCCAGCATAGAGAGGAAATGGAGGTATGGTAACTAAAATTAGATCTTCTTACTCATACTCATGGACAACCAGAAAGCAGAAGCTGCCTTTTGCAAACCCAAAGCTACTTTTGAGGTTAATGGAAAGTTGAATAAGATGTTCCTTTTGCTCACTTCAAGCTGAAGACAGAAAGGGGTTAAGTGGCCTCACATTCTGAAGCGAGCTGAGCATCAATAGTGTCAGACGCCCCCACAAAACCCACACCACACAGTCCCTAGCCCCACCCCCAACCCCCCAAAGACTGAGTTAGTGAAGTAAGAGGAAGTCATTGAGTAATTGCCCTTCTGAGGAATGTAATTTTCTGTTGTAAGAGGTCATTCCCTCCCCACCCTAGGACAAAGGGGGAAAAAAAAAAAAAAAAAACAGATTATATCCCTTCTCAAAGCTAAATGAATAAGGCTCAAGAAAACCACTTTAAAAAATTAAAGAAGTGTTTCTCATGCAGGAGCAATTTGGCTCCCCAGATGGGATGACCAACAATTCTAGTCTGGGTTGGGACTGAAGGGTTTTCCAGATGATTTCATTTCCTACTTTGGCTCTAACAAATTAGCACAAACATAGGGGCTTAAACAATGCAGACACATTATCTCACCGTTCTGGAGGTCAGAAGTCTCACTAGATTAAAATCAAGGTGTTGACAGAGTCATGTTCCTTCTGGAGGCTCTAGGAGAGAATCCACTTCTTGCCTTTTGCAACTTCTAGAGGCTGCCTGCATTCCTTGGCTCATGGCACCTTCCATCTTCAAAGCCGGCAATTGCATCAATTCAACCTCTGCTCCTGTTGTCACGTTTCCTTCTCTGACTCTGACACTGCTGCCTCCTTCTTACAAGAACCCTTGTGATTATCATGTGGACACCCAAATCATCCAGGATAATCTTCTCATCTCAAAATACCTAACTTAATCACACCCACAATGTCCCTTTTGTCATATAAGGTAGCATATTCACAGACTTGGGGGATTTGCCTGTGGTCAGCTTTAGGGAGACATTATTCTGCATCCCTTACCGGTTCATGCGATTTTTAGACTTGACATCAGGAAAGCTGGTCACCCTATTGCCACAAGATCTTTGGCAATATCTAAAACATTTTAGATTGTCACAATTGTCATCTAGTGCAGGGGTCCCCAACCCTGGGGCCACTGGAGCATGAATCCTATTGTGAACTGCACGTGAGAGATCTAGGTTGTGCACTCTTTATGAGAATCTAATGCCTTATCATCTGAGGTGAAAGAGTTTCATCCAGAAACCATCACCCCCACCCCCTTACCTCTCCGCACCCTTTTCCCCATGTCCATGGAAAAATTGCCTTTCATGAAACTGGTCCCTGGCGACAAAAACATTGAGGACCACTGATCTAGTGGGTAGAGGCCAGGGATGCTGCTAAACATCCTACAACACACTGGACAGCCCTTCGCAACAAAGAATTATTCAGCCCAAAATGCCAAGGCTAAACTCAAGATTAGGGGTACCTAGAAAAATCGAGAATGACATCCTTAGATGGTGAAATTGATGATTTCCTCTCTGCCGAGCTGAGGTGGGAGAAAAATGATGGAGGAAAATGGCAGGTCTTAGACAAGGGCAGGAGTGAGAGGCATGTGTTTCTATTCTTGGCATGGAACAAACATTTCAGTTTGCTGTGGGTTGAGTGGCTCTCATGGAAGCGGGCTGGGAGGAAGCTGCCCGGTCAGTGCCATGCTCTGAAGATCTGTCCACCAAGCGAGTGAACTCTGGCAGCAAGGGCAAACTGCCAGGGCCAGGCACTGTGGAGGTTGGACCAGGGTGGGCCAGGGCAAGACCTTTCAAAAAGGAACTGGGTGGTGGGAGAAGCATCGTGTAGCCTCCTAAGAACTTATTTGAAAAGTCTGTGGGCAAATTAGCCTCTGGATGCCTGCCACAAAGACAGCATCCACAGCCCATCAGGTCATTGCAGCAAAAGAAGCTGTAACAACCAACATGAGGAGATTAGAATTGTGCCCCCACTTTGTCTCTGGTCCCTCAGAATGAAATGATGAAAGAAAACAGAAAGGCAGAACACACACCCTCCGTGTTCAATGTCCTTTCCGCAGAACACACACCTTCCATGTTCAATGTCCTTTCCACAGAACACACACCCTCCGTGTTCAATGTCCTTTCCACAGAACACACACCCTCCGTGTTCAATGTCCTTTCCACAGAACACACACCCTCCGTGTTCAATGTCCTTTCTGCAGAACACACACCCTGCGTGTTCAATGTCCTCCTAGTTCAGACCTTGTGATGGATTGTGAGAGAAGGTTTTACATGAGATGTGAGATTTGAATTTAAACTGAACTAATTTCCATAAATTGAAAGTGACTAGAAAGGGTCTGCCCAAGAGGTCTTAAAAATCTCCTACTACTTAGTAAAGCAAGAAGATTGGACCGATAGTAATGGAAAGCTGATTAGAGAAAAAATAATTTTATTCTTCTACCTCACCAAGTTGTCTTCAAAGTGTAATATTTCTATTGACCAACATCATTGGTGGGATCATGAAATGACCTCAATCCATAACTCAGAAGTGTGGTGGAATCTTGCCCCAGGGCCCGAACCATCAATTTTCCATGTGACATAAATAATAGTGCATTAGAATTGCTATGGCTGGGCGGTCTTGCCCTCAGTCACCCAAAGGCCTCACAGGAGCAACTGACCCGGCGAAGGGATCCTGTTGCTAAAGTGTGTCACGTGACCTGAGCACGTGCTCTCAGTAATGGAGTCAGAGACTCTGCAACCGCATAGAAAATGTTTCTCTTGTTCCATAACTCTAATTGAAAGCAGCTTATTACCTTAGCTTTCCATACACATATATTTGTTTATGGGAGGAGCCATACTGAAATATAATCATGGCTTTGTCCTCCCTGTATTTTTCCCTTTCTACCCTTTCAAGCAAGTAGCCAGACATTTGTATGCCCCGTGATAATGGGATGCCTAAGAAGTTACAGAAGAAGCTTCCTGCAAGATAATTCCCTTTCTTTTGAAAAAGGCTAAGTTCTTTAAAGAGGCTACACTCATTATCCTGGAGGAAAAGGTCCTTTGAGAAAGAGTAAAAAAAGAGTAATGATTTGGGCCTTCATTGAAAAAAGGAAGATCAGGGTTCCAGACAAAGTGAGGACCAAGGCAATGCTTCTGGAAGGCCCTAGGTAGTGCGTGATGCCAGAGTGGGGGTTGTACCTATACCCAGAGCTGGACCCTCTCCTCACCCCAAGTGTGGCACAAGGTCATAGAGTATTAGAACCGAAGAAGACCACATGAGCTATGACTACAGGTATCTCTGCAGTAACCAGGCCAGAGAGAGAACCAGCTCCAGTGCCTTGGGGCTCCACGAGACCCCTGGACCCTGGTGTAGCCCTGAGCATAGGGCCCCAAGTATGTTCAAAACAGAATGTCTTGCTTCTCTCTCCACCCCACTGCAGGACGAGGGCTTAGAGTTAGATGAAGAAAACAAAGAACTGGAGGTGTGGAATGATATTGTAACAATATCCCATACATTTCCCCAATTTCTTTTCTTTTCTTCTCTTTTTTATTTTTTTTATTTTGAGTTGGAGTCTTGCTCTATTACCCAGACTAGAGTGCAATGGTGCTTACTGAGCCTTGAACTCCCCTGGGTGCAAGTGAGCCTCCTGCCTCAGCCCAGAAGCAGCTGGGACTACAGGCACACACCACCACACCTGTCTAGCATTTTAACTTTTTTTTCTTTTTTTGTTTAAGAGATTGGGTCTTGCTATGTTGCTCAGAGTAGTCTTGAACTCCTGGCCTCAAGCAACCCTCCTGTCTTGGCCTCTGAACATGCTGGGATTACAAGATGAGCCACTGCACCTGGCTCATCTCCCCAGTTTTCAACAGAAGCCTATATTCTAAAGTTACATAACTAAAATGATTATTTTTTATTTTAGAAATCCTGCTTTTGAGGAGGCTAGAATGATCCATGTGGGAATGGATTGGAGTTGACGATGTCAGTAGTTCTAAGAATCTAGATACAGATGGTTACATATAGAAACATTTATAGATACATGTGTGTACTTGAGTTAGTATACCAATATGTATTTCCTCACTCCATCAGCTGAGAGGACCTAAAAGCAACAGCATCCAGTGGCAAGGAACATACCTAGCACCTAGATCTTCTTTTCTAACCCATCCTCCAAGAAGAGAAACCAGGGTCCCTAGGAAAATGATTAAGTCTAGGCTTAGGGCAGGAAATACACAAATGAGTCTAAGGTATATTAATACCAGAAAGGAGGAGAAAGAAGGAAAGATAAGAAAGAAAGAAAGAAAGAAAGAAAGAAAGAAAGAAAGAAAGAAAGAAAGAAAGAAAGAAAGAAAGAAAGAAAGAGACAGAGAGAGAGAAAGAAAGAAAGAAAGAAAGAAAGAAAGGAAGGAAGGAAGGAAGGAAGGAAGGAAGGAAGGAAGGAAGGAAGGAAGGAAGGAAGGAAGGAAGGAAGGAAAAAAAGAAAGAAGAAAGAAAGAAAAGAAGGGAAAGAAAGGGCACAATTATGAGGGATGGGGTATTTCAAAGGGACATAGGCACTTGCCAATGAAAAAAGCTCCAATGTCAAGGCAGGAACAACTTGAGCAACAAAATAAATAAAGTAGTTGAATGATAACTCAATACCCATGAGACCATACTGATGTATATACCTTATTGAATAAATAAATTAATGGGGAAGAAGAGACAAATTTCTCATGCAGAATAATTCCAAATAATTTATGTAGCTTCTTCCCCAAGAAGGTAGAGCATAGCTTCTCACTCACTAAGTATGAGCTGTGCAGAGGGAGTTCTTTCAACACTATACTACAGAAGGGAGGAGAAAAAGTAACTTTTCAGTAGAGAAACCTACAAACACTACCTCATCTGGGTATTCAAACTCAGCATCAAGTCACTTGTCAGTGACAAGTCATATTGATGGTATGTGCTCTTGATGTGATGTGATGAGACTATCACATTGACTATATGGTTTTTTTCCCAAAACCCATAACCCCAGCCTAATCAGGAGAAAAACATCAAACAAATTCCAACAGTGGGACATTTCCAAAATAACCTGATCAGTACTCCTCACAACTGTCAAGGTTATCTGAGAAACTGTACTAGCCAAGAGGAGATTATGAAGATATGATGACTAAATGTAATGTGGTATCCTGGGTAGGATCCTGAAACAGAAAGAGAACCTTAGGCATAACTGAAGAAATGTGAATAAAGTATGGACTTAGTTAACAATAATGTATTAATATTTGTTCATACAGTAACAAATAAGCCACACCTGTGTAAGAGGTCAATAATAGGGAAAACTGAGTGTGGGTATATGAGAACTCTACTATCTTCACAACTTTTCTATAAATTTGAAACTGTTCTAAAAATAAACTTTATTTAAAATATAGAAGGTTCTTGGGTTTATTTTAAGCCTCAAAGAAGTGAATATAATAAACTAAAAATTGGACAGTTTATCACAAAGACAGGTATAGCTTAGTGGTAATAATGTCTGGAAAGAATATTAATATGTTAATTGGTTTATGCCTCTATACATTGGTTTTTATCCTATTGAGAGCCCAAAATGTTATCAATGAGATATTAATATCCTAGTTATAAGATATTGTACTCAGTGATTCTAAGAAACATCTGTTTAACAAGAATTTGACGGCTAAAAATGTTTAAATGATATGAAAATTTCCTTCTGTAACTTCCCTATGAACTCCAAATTTCTTAGGGTGCAATAAATCAATTATATATTTTTTAAAATCCTACCTTCAGCTTTTAAACACTTGAAAAGCTGTCCAACCTCACTCATAAGAGGAATTATATAAAGTAGAATAGTATTTTTATTACATTCATAAAAACCCAAAAGTGATATTGGCATAGCTGTGGAAAAATAGGCACCTTCATACATTGTTAGTGAGAAAGTAAATTGGTAAAACCCCAATGGAGGCGATTTGGCAAAATCAAAATTATAAATGATTATATCTTTTATTCAACAATTCCATTTCTAGGAATTTATCCTACAGAGCTACTCACATATATGCTAATATAGTTTGGCTGTGTCCCCACCCAAATCTCATCTTGAATTGTAGCTCCCATAATTCCCAAGTATTGTGGGAGGGACCAGTGGGAGATAATTGAATCATCGAGGTGGTTTCCTCCATACTGTTCTCTTCATAGTGAATATGTCTCACAAGATCTGATGATTTTATAAAGGGTTGCCCCTTTCAGTTGGCTCTCATTCTCTCTTGATTAACATCATCCATGTAAGATGTGACTTTGCTCCTCCTTGCCTTCCACCATGATTGTCAGGCCTCCCCACCCATGTGGGACTGTGAGTAAATTAAACCTCTTTCCTTTATAAATTACCCAGTTTTGGGTCTGTCTTTATCAGCAGTGTGAAAACAGACTAATACACATGCAAATAACATTAGTATAAGTTTCTTCATTGCAGTCTTGTGTGTAATAGCAAAAGATTGAAAATGTCTATAAATTAAAAGTATGAGTAAATAAAATAAGATGCATTCCTACAATGAAATACCATGTGGCTATTTTTTTAAAAAAAGAAAAAATAAGCTCTTTATATATTGATATAGAAAATCCTCAAAATATATTGTTAAGATAAAAAGCAAGATGCAGAGTAGTAGACATATCATTTATATAAAAGCGAGATAGGAATTGGTCCATAAATGTATGTTAAAGTCCTTGGAAAGACAAACCAAATATTAACACCAGTGGTTACTAATTGGGGATGAAAGATGGGGTGAGGAGTAGGAACTGGGCAAATGAAAGACAAGAGTCTATTTTCACTGAATACTAGTTTATGCCTTTTGATGTTAGAACTACATAAATAGGTACTATAATACCTATTCAAAAAATCAAATATATTTTTAAACTCTACCTTGTGAGAAGTGGAAGGCCATTAACTGTGCTGCAGAATTCTTATTTAGATAAAAAGCATAAATGTACTACCATATAGTATCTATTAGTTATTACATTGTCTGTTTCCTTTAATTGAGTCAAAACAGAAGCATCAGACTTAAAGGCATCATATTCATTTTAGTATTTTGATATAGTTTTTACTATATCAAATATATATTGGAAATAGTCTGGAGGTAGTTTTAGAGACATGATTTGTGACACATTTAGTCCTAATTACATACAGCACTTTTCAAAAACATCTTAATGATATAAATTAATTCAATAACAGAACTTGAAGCTTGAAAGCCATTATTTCTCCCCAGCAAAGCTAATTTATCTCCTGCAGGACATGCCAAGAAGAAAATTTTGAGTCCTAACTCTGAGTCTCTTTGTTTAATCATTGTATTTTCTCTTACTAATGTATAAAATCTCATGTTTACAATACAGCTACGTTACTATAATTATCATTCTAAGCAACATATTATTTGTACCTGTTGTAATAAATATACACAATGCATAAAAGAAAAAATAAGAACTCTTCTTCCATAAAGGTTTTCCGAATATTGGAGTGCAAAGGGACATAATTCAAATTTGTAAAGAAATTTTTGAGTCATTACCATAGCTACGAGTTTTAGGCTGTAAATATAAAACAAACAGTATACTGTCCCTGTACCCAAAACATATGACTATTTAGAGAATAAAACAACTGTATATGTAACTCTAACACAATACATAATATTGAGACCATTGCCTATCACCAAGCAGTAAGACTATCACCTATCGCCAAGTGGTGAGTATCATCAGACCCCTTTCCCTTGCTATTCTGTCCTATTTTCCCTTAGAATTTGGGGGCTAAATACTGGGCACCTGTCAGCCAGTTAAATTGACTAGCACAGCTGCTGGACTAAAGACACGGGTGTCAAGCTTTCTGGGAAAGGGCTCTCTAACAAACCCTGACTTTTCAAATTTGGGAGCGTTGGTTTGTCTGGAACCAGCTTCCGCTTTTCCTGTACTTCCGGGCTGAGCCGAGGGTCGACAGAGAGGAAAACCATTCAGCTCTGGGGTCCCAACAACAAGTTGGTTGACCCTGCGGCCATGAGTGGAACTCTCAAAGGCATGTCGCCCAAGCAAGACTCACCCATCTAACCTATCTATCCTGACCTTTGCCTCCTGGGTCCTAATGCCTGCCAGACAAACTTCCGCTTGCCTCTCTTCTCTGAGGGTATCCCTGCTTCTAAAAACCACTCCCTGTCTCTGGTGCTTTTCTAGTTTCTCCTGTAAGAATTATTTCTAGTATAAACTCCAGGACTCTGTTACCTTCCTTAGGCACCTGGGCTCACCAATCAGAAAGACATAATTTTTGCCCAAAGCCCCATTGTAGTAGGGACTATCTGGAATTTTAGGATCCCTCCTCAGACAAGCAGGCCTAATAAAAGCTATTCCTGAAGCTAGGGTATGGGGAGCCTCAGAAATTGTATCCTCCCTATTCACATAAGTGAGGACAAAAGGTGTCACTCTTCCAACCCTGGAGATCCCTTCCCTCCCTCAGGGTATGGCCCTCCACTTCATTTTGGGGGCATAACATCTTTACAGGACATGGGTAAGGTCCCAATACTAACAGGAGAATGTTTAGGACTCTAACAGGTTTTCGAGAATGTGTCAGTAAGGGCCACTAAATCCGATTTTCTCGGTCCTTTTTGTGGTCTAGGAGGACAGGCAAGTGTGCAGGTTTTTGAGAATGCGTTGGTAAGGGCCATTAAATCTGACCTTCCTCAGTCCTCTTTGTGGTCTGGGAGGAAAACTAGTGTTTCTGCTGCTGCGTCGGTGAGTGCAACTATTCCGATCAGCAGGGTCCAGGGACCGTTGCGGGTTCGTGGGCAGGGGTTGTTTCTGCTGCTGCGTCGGTGAGCACAAATATTATGATCAGCAGGGTCCGGGGACTTTTGTGGGTTCTTGGGCAGGGGAAGAAACAAAACAAACCAAAACCATGGGTGGTTTTGTCTTTCAGATGGGAAACACTCAGGCATCAACAGGCTCACCCTTGAAATGCATCCTAAGCCATTGGGACCAATTTGACCCACAAACCCTGAAAAATAGGTGACCCATTTTTTTCTGCACTACAGCCTTGCCCCAATATTCTCTCTCTGATGGGGAAAAAATGGCCACCTGAGGGAAATACGAATTACAATACTATCCTGCAGCTTGACCTTTTCTGTAGAGGGAAGGCAAATGGAGTGAAATACCTTATGTCCAAGCTTTCTTTTCATTGAAGGAGAATACAAAACTATGCAAAGCTTGCAATTTACATCTTGCAGGAGGACCTCTCAGCTTACCCCCACATACTAGCCTCCCTAGAGCTCCCCTTCCTATTAATGATAATCCTCCTCTAATCTCCCCTGCCCAGAAGGAAATAAGCAAAGAAATCTCCAAAGGACCACAAAAACCTCCAGGCTATCGCTTATGTCCGCTTCAAGCTGGAGGGGAATTTGACTCAACCCAGGTACATGTCCCCTTCTCCCTCTCTGATTTAAAGCAGATTAAATTAGATCTGGGGAAGTTGTCAGATGATTCTGATAGGTACACAGATGTCCTACAGGGTCCAGGGCAGACCTTTGACCTCGCTTGGAGAGATGTCATGCTGCTATTAGATCAAACCCTGGCCTTTAATGAAAAGAATGCGGCTTTAGTTGCAGCCCGAGAGTTTGGAGCTACCTGGTATCTTAGTCAAGTAAATGATAGAATGACAGCCGAAGAAAGGGACAAATTCCCTACCAATCAGCAAGTCGTCCCCATAATGGATCCCCACTGGGACCTTAACTCAGATCATGGGGATGGGAGTCGTAAACATCTGTTGACCTGCGTTCTAGAAGGACTAAGGAGAATTAGGAAAAAGCCCATGAATTATTCAATGATGTCCACCATAACTCAGGGAAAGGAAGAAAATCCTTCTGCCTTCCTCGAGCGGCTATGGGAGGCCTTAAGAAAATATACTCCCCTTGTCACCTGAATCATTCAAGGGTCAATCAATTCTAAAAGATAAGTTTATTACTCAATCAGCTGCAGATATCAGGAGAAGAATCCAAAAGCAAGCCCTGGGCCCTGAACAAAATTTGGAGGCATTATTAAACTTGGCAACCTCCATGTTCTATAATAGGGACCAAAAGGAACAGGACCAAAAGGAAAAGTGAGATCAGAGAAAGGCCACAGACTTAGTCATGGCCCTCAGATAAACAAACCTTGGTGGTTCAGAGAGGACAGAAAATGGAGCAGGCCGATCACCTGGTAGGGCTTGTTATCAGTGTGGTTTACAAAGACACTTTAAAAGGATTGTCCAACGAGAAACAAACCCCACCCTCATCCATGTCCACTATGCCAAGGCAATCACTGGAAGGTGCACTACCCCAGAGGAGAAAGGTTCTCTGGTTCAGAAGCCCCCAACCAGATGATCCAACAACAGGACTGAGGGTGCCTGGGGCAAGCGCCAGCTCATGTCATCACCCTCACTGAACCCTGGATATGCTTAACCATTGAGGGCCAGGAAATTGACTTCCTCTTGGACACTGGCACGGTCTTCTCAGTGTTAATCTCCTGTCCTGGACGGCTGTCCTCAAGGTCCGCTACCATCCGAGGAATCCTGGGACAGCCTGTAACCAGGTATTGCTCCCACCTCCTCAGTTGCAATTGGGAGACTTTAGTCTTTCACATGTCTTTCTTGTTATGCCTGAAAGTCCCACACCCTTATTAGGGAGGGATATATTAGCCAAAGCTGGGGCTATTATCTACGTGAATATAGGGAACAAGTTACCCATTTGTTGTCCCCTACTTGAGGAGGGAATCAACCCTGAAGTCTGGGCATTGGAAGGACAATTGGGAGGGCAAAAAATGCCCACCCAGTCCAAATCAGGCTAAAAGAGCCCACCACTTTTCCTTATCAAAGGCAATATCCCTTGAGGCCTGACGCTCATAAAGGATTACAGGATATTGTTAAACATTTAAAAACTCAAGGCTTAGTAAGGAAATGCAGCAGTCTCTCCAACACCCCAATTCTAGGAGTATAAAAACAGAATGGTCAGTGGAGACTAGTGCAAGATCTTAGACTCATCGATGAGGCAGTAATTCCTCTATATCCAGTTGTACCCAATCCCTATACCTTGCTCTCTCAAATACCAGAGGAAGCAGAATGGTTCACTGTTCTGGACCTCAAGGATGCCTTCTTCTGTATTCCCCTGCACTCTGACTCCCAGTTTCTCTTTGCCTTTGAGGATCCCACAGACCACATGTCCCAACTTACATGGACAGTCTCACCCCAAGGGTTTAGGGATAGCCCTCACCTGTTTAGTCAGGCACTGGCCCAAGATCTAGGCCACTTCTCAAGTCTAGGGTCTCTGATCCTTCAGTACGTGGATGATTTACTTTTGGCTACCAGTTCGGAAGCCTCATGCCAGCAGACTACTCTAGACCTCTTCAACTTTCTAGCTAATCAAGGGTACAAGGCGTCTAGGTCAAAGGCCCAGCTTTGCCTACAGCAGGTCAAATGTCTAGGCCTAATCTTAGCCAGAGGGACCAGGGTCCTCAGCAAGGAATGAATACAGTCTATACTGGCTTATCCTTGCCCTAAGACATTAAAACAGTTGCAGGGGGTCCTTGGAATCACCGACTTTTGCCGACTATGGATCTCCGGATACAGTGAGATAGCCAGGCCCCTCTACACTCTAATCAAGGAAACCCAGAGGGCAAATACTTATCTAGTAGAGGCAGAAACAGCCTTCAAAACCTTAAAGCAGGCCCTAGTACAAGCTCCAGCTTTAAGCCTTCCCACAGGACAAAACTTCTCTATGTCACAGAGAGAGCAGGGATAGCCCTTGGAGTCCTTACTCAGACTCGTGGGACAACCTCACAACCAATGGCATACCTAAGTAAGGAAACTGATGTAGTAGCAAAAGACTGGCCTCACTGTTTACAGGTAGTAGCGGCAGTGGCCGAATTAGTGTCAGAGGCTATCAAAATAATACAAGGAAAGGATCTCACTGTCTGGACTACTCATGATGTAAATGACATACTAGGTGCCAAAGGAAGTTTATGGCTATTAGAAAACCACCTACTTAGATACCAGGTGCTAGTCCTTGAGGGACCAGTGCTGCAAATACGTATGTGTGTGGCCTCAACCCTGCCACTTTTCTCCCAGAGGATGGGGAACCAATCGAGCATGACTGCCAACAAATTATAGTCCAGATTTATGCCCCCCGAGATGATCTCTTAGAAGTCCCCTTATCTGGCTGGGTGTGGTGGCTCAAGCCTGTAATCCCAGCACTTTGAGAGGCCAAGACGGGCGGATCACGAAGTCAGGAGATCAAGACCATCCTGGCTAACATGGTGAAATCCCATCTCTACTAAAAAATACAAAAAACTAGCTGGGCAAGGTGGCGGGCGCCTGTAGTCCCAGCTACTCGGGAGGCTGAGGCAGGAGAAAGGCATAAACCCAGGAGGCGGAGCTTGCAGTGAGCTGAGATCCGGCCACTGCACCCCAGCCTGGGCAACAAAGCGAGACTCCGTCTCAAAAAAAAAAAAAAGAAGTCCCCTTATCTAATCCTGACCTTAACCTATATACCGATGGAAGTTCATTTGTGGAGAATGGGATACGAAGGGCAGGTTATGCCATAGGTAGTGATATAACCATACTTGAAAGTAAGCCTCTTCTCCCAGGGACCAGCGCCTAGTTAGCAGAACTAGTGGCACTTACCCGAGCCTTAGAACTGGGAAAGGGAAAAAGAATAAATGTGTATACAGATAGCAAGTATGCTTATCTAATCCTACATACCCATGCTGCAATATGGAAAGAAAGGGAGTTCCTAACCTCTGGGGGAACCCCCATTAAATGCCACAAGGAAATTATGGAGTTATTGCATGCAGTGTAAAAACCCAAGGAGGTGGCAGTTTTATACTGCTGAAGTCATCAAAAGGGAAAGCAGAGGGGAGAACAACAGCATAAGCAGCTGGCAGAGACAGGGAAAGACCAGCAGAAAGGAAATGGAAAAAGAGATGGAAAGTCAGAGAGAGAGAGAGAGAGAGAGGAATAAACAGAGACACAAAGAGAAGGAGTCAAAGAGAGAGAGAGGAAGAGACAGACAGAAAGTCAAAGAAGGAAAGAGAGGAAGAGACAAAGAGGGAGTCAGAAAGAAAGAGAGAGAGGAAGAGACAAAGAAGTCAAAGAGAAAGAGAGATGGAAGTAGTAAAGAAAAGACAGTGTACCCTATTCCTTTAAAAGTCAGGGTAAATTTAAACCTAAATTGATAATTGAAGGTGTTCTCTGTAACCATATAACACTACAATAATACCTTGTTGTCAATGTAAACAAGGCTGTAGACTGAAAACACTAAGGTCACTGACAACCCATAGCCTTTCTATCAAAAGTCCTTAACTCAGCAGGTTTCCTAACGGGGAATCTAAATCTTAATCAATTACCAAACAAAGGTCCGACCAGACCAAGGAGGAACTCCCTTCAGGACAGGTAAATGTTTCCTCCCAGGCGATTAAGGGAAAAAGACAATGGGTATTCAGTAAGTGATAAGGAAACTCTTATAGAAGCAGAATTAGGAAAATTGCCTAATAATTGGTCTGCTCAAACATGGGAGTTGTTTGCACTCAGCCAAATCTTGAAGTACTTACAGAATCAGGAAGGGGACATCTATACCAATTCTAAGTTAATATGGACTGAACGAGCTCTTATTAATAGCAAAGAAAAGTTCAAATCCCAAACTTACAAGGTTTTCTACTAAAGTAAAGTTTGCTAAAAGTTAACAGTGTAGCATGCATTATCCTACTGGCACATACTCTCAAAGGATTTCTCAGTTTACAGGAAGTGACAAAATCTATCCCTACTCTACAATCCCAAATAGACTCTTTGGCAGCAGTGACTCTCCAAAACCGCCAAGGCCTAGACCTCCTCACTGCTGAGAAAGAGGACTTTGCACCTTCTTAGGGGAAGAGTGTTGCTTTTACACTAACCAGTCAGGGATAGTACGAGATGCCACCCAGCATTTACAGGAAAAGGCTTCTGAAATCAGACAATGCCTTTCAAACTCTTACACCAACCTCTGGAGTTGGGCAACATGGCTTCTCCCCTTTCTAGGTCCCATGGCAGCCATCTTGCTGTTACTCACCTTTGGACCCTGTATTTTTAACCTTCTTGTCAAATTTGTTTCCTCTAGAATCAAGGCCATCAAGCTACAGATGGTCTTACAAATGGAACCCCAATGAGCTCAACTAACAACTTCTACGGAGGACCCCTGGACCGATCCACTGGCCCTTCCACTGGCCTAAAGAGTTCCCCTCTGGAGGACACTACAACTGCAGGGCCCCTTCTTTGCCCCTATCCAGCAGGAAGTAGCTAGAGTGGTCATCAGCCAAATTCCCAACAGCAGTTAGGGTGTCCTGTTTAGAAGGGAGATTGAAACGTGACAACGTGCTAGCAGCCCTCGCTTGCTCTCAGCACCTTCTTGGCCTCAGTGTCTGCTATGGCTGCACTTGAGGAGCCCTTCAGCCTGCCACTGCGCTATGAGAGCCCCTCTCTGGGGCTGGCGGAGGCTGGAGCCGGTTCCCTCTGCTCGCCGGGAGGTGTGGAGGGAGAGGTGCAGGCGGGAGCTGGGGCTGTGCATGGCACTTGTGGGCTGGCATGAGTTCTGGGTGGGCTTGGCCGTGCACAGTGGCTCATGCCTATAATTCCAACACTTTGGGAGGCTGAGGCGGAAGGATCACTTGAGCCCAGGAGTCCGAGACCTGTCTGGGCAACATGATGAAACTCCATCCCAAAGAAATAAAAATAAAGAATAAAAGAAGAAACAAAGGAGAAAAGAAGAAATAAAGTTTCCCTGGACCCTACCTTCCTTTCTAGCTATTGTGAACCTCATTCATTCCATTCCAAGCTAAATTCAAAACAAGACAAAATCCATTCTTTGATTCCAATCTCTCATTTTTTGCTCACTCTTCAAACTACTGAAATCTGGCTCCTGCCCACATCACTCCACTTAAACTTCTCTTCATAAGGTCCCCTACAACTTCATTGCCAAATGTACTGGAGAGTTTTCAGTGTTCACCGTGCCTGACCGTTCTGTGTCATTTGACTGTGTACCACGTACTCCTTCCAACTTGCTCCACGTGGTTTCAGCTCCACCAATCTTTTTCCACTCCTACCTCTCCAGCATCTCCATTTCTCTCACTCACTTCTTCCTTCCCAACCCTTAAATGTTGGTATTATCCAGAGCTGTGTTCTTGCTCTCTCTTTTTCCTCTGTATACTTACCCCGGGTAATTTTTCCCTCTCCTATGACTTTAAATGCTACCTGTATGCCAGTGGTTCTCAACTGACTGGGGGTGACTTTTACCCTGCATGGGACACAAGGCAATGTCTGACATTGTTTTGCTTGTCACAAATGGGATTTGGAGGAGGTGCTCCCAACATCTAGAGGGTGGAGACCACGGATGCTGCCAAACATCCTACAATGCACAGGAATATCTGGCCCAAAATATCTCACCACAAAGACTATCTGGCCCAAAATGCCAATTTTCCCAAGATTGAGAAATTTCTGCTACTTGCTAATGAATCTCAAGTTCCTTTATTTAGTTTCCATCAAAGCTAGATGTGCATTGTTATTACATATCCTATCGCCCTTCGAACAGCTCCACCTGTATGTCCCCCAAGCATTCTAACCTCTAAATGTCTAAAATTGAACTTTTCTTATCAAAACCTATTTCCCCCTTCTGTACTCCTCATCTCAATGATACCACCAGTCATCTAAGCTGTTTCAAGCCAGAGATCTAGAAATCAGTTTGACCTCCTGCCTGCCTTTCTTTGCTTATTGCCACACATCCAGTCAGCAATTCTTTCCCTTAAAGAGCTTTCAAATCAATTCCTTCCTCTTCTTTGTTGTTGTACATCTTACCTAATCCATTGCTATACTTCCTAAGTTAACATCTGCTTCCAGTACCTGTAGTAATCAGAGTGCAGGCTCCAGATTCAGACAATCTGAGTTGGAATTCCAACTTTGGTTTCCACAACTTTCTTGTTTCTTTCTTAGGCATGTTGCTTATACTCTCTAAACTTCAGTTTTTCTTCTTGAATGTTATCAGTACTAACTTCATGAGTTGGTTGTGAAGATTAAATGATTTAATATATGGGACGCTCATGCAGTGTGAGGGAATGCTTATAAATACAGTCTTTACTATTATGTCACATCTTCAATCCATACTAAAACTGTCAGAGTGATCTTTCCAATGCAGGCACTCCTGATTAGGAGCCCATTTTTTTCAAAGCATAAAGTCCGAATTCCTCGGCATGGTGCTTAACCCCCTTCACCCTTACTATTCATCTTCTCACATAGAATAATGCTGAGCTCAAGGATACATTAAAAGTAATCTTGTCCACATATCAAGGATGAGAAAACAGGCCAAAAAGTTTTCCAAATTTGATAAAAGCTATAAAATTGTCAACCTAGAATTCTATACTCAGCTAAAATACCTTTCAAAAATGAAAGTAAAATCAAGACTCAGACATAAGGTGCAGTGGCTCATACATGTAATCCCAGCACTTTGGGAGGCCAAGGCAGGAGAATCACTTGAGCCCAGGAGTTTGAGATCACCTGGATAATAAAGTGAGACCTCATCTCTACAAAAAATTAGCCAGGCATGGTAGCATGCACCTGCAGTCCCAGCTACTTGAGAGGCTGAGGCAGGAGGATTGCTTGATCTCTGGAGACTAAGGCTGCAGTGAGCCATGATTGTGCCACTACACTCCAGCATAGGTGACAGAGCAAGACCTTGTCTCAAAAAAAAAAAAAAAAAAAGTTGAAAGAATTCATGACCAGAAGACTCATACTGCAAGAAATGCTAAACTAAGTCCTTAAGACAGAGGAAAACAATACCAAATGGAAATACAGAACTCCACAAAGGAGTGCAGACCATTGGGAATGAATACATGGGTAAATATATAGGATTTTTTCCTGTTCTTATTAAATATTATTTAAATGTCCTTAAAAGAAAATTGACTGTTTAAATACAAATAATAACAATATTATAAAAATATTTGAAGAGTCATGTGAAAAATACATAACAATAATGACAGAAAGACAGGGAGAAGTAGAAATGGAACTGCATTATTGTAAGATTCTTATATTCCATGCGAACTGGTAAGATTCCCTTGAAAGCAGACTGAGCAGAGTTAAAGCTGTAAGTAATAAACTCTAAAGCAACAACTATAACAACAAAGTGAAGAGTTATAACCAATAATCCAGCAAAGGAAATAAAAGGAAACCATAAAAAATACTTGATTAATTCCATCACTGGGTGCAGTTGTGCATGCTTATAATCCCAGCTACTGAAGAGTCTGAGACAGGAGGATCGCTTGAACCCAGGAGTTCAAGACCAGACTGAACAACACAGCAAGACACAATCTCAAAAAAAAAAAAAAAAAAAAAAAGAGCTTGATTAATTCAAAGAGAGATATAAAAAGAAAGAAGCAGGGGAACAAAGAACAGATGGCACGAATAGAAAACAAACTGCAAGGTGATCAATTGAAACCTAACCTTATCAGTAATCATATAAATGTAAATGGGACCTAAACAACCCAATTAAAAGACAAAGATTCCCAGGAGAAATATTGGTGATTAACAAAAAAGAAGAATAAGTCATAAAAGGCACTGTGGCATTATCCTTGCTCTCTTCCTAGGATCACTAGCTCTGGGAGACTCCAACTGTCCTGTCAAGAGGACACTAAGCAGCCCTGAAGGAGGGCACACATGGGAGAACTTAAGGTCTTTTGACAACAACCAGCTCTAACTCACTAGCCATGTAAGTGACCCCCTTGGATGCTGGTCCTCTAACCCTAGTTAAGTCTTCTGATGAGCCCAGGCCAATACTTTGACCCATGAGAAGCTCTGAGCCAAAACCACCCAGCAAAGCCACTCCCAGTGTCCTGACCCACAGAAACTTTGTGAGCTGGTAAGTTTTGAAGTAATTTGTTATGCATCAGTAGATGGTTGTACATTACGTTTGAGCTTTGATGTTAGACTGGAGACCCTTTTTTTTCATTTTTATTTTTTTAAATAAACTATAATTGGCATGTAAAAAAAACCAAAAAAACAAAAAAGAAGAATAAAAAGAAAAAACAAAGATTGTCAAATTGAATAAAAGAGCAAAATCCAACAATACGTTTCCTACAAAAATACACTTTACATATAAAGACATAAAAAGATTAAAAGTAAAATGATGGGGAAAATATACTATGCTAACATTAATCCAAAGAAAGCTGAAAAAAATATGATCAATTGCATTAATGCATTTTCTAACATTAAAAGAAACTTGCATTTCTTATAAAACCAGCTGGATCACAATCTCTTTTATATACGTACATTATATATCTATATGTATTTTTAAACTGCGTATATATATAGATATATACAGATTTTAATAAAAGAAAGAAAGCTGGAGATGATATATTAATACCTAACCAAAAAGATTTTAGAGTAAATTTTTTTTTTTTTTTTTTTTTTCTGAGACAGAGTCTCACTGTCACCCAAGCTGGAGTACAGTGGCGCAATCTCGGCTCATGGCAACCTCCGCCTCCTGGGTTCAAGTGATTCTCCTGCCTCAGCCTCCCAAGTAGCTGGGACTACAGGCATGCGCCACCACACTTGGCTAATTTTTGTATTTTTAGTAAAGACAGGGTTTCACTATGTTGGCCAGACTGGCTTCAAACTCTTGACCTCAAGTGATCTGCCTTGGCCTCCCAAAGTGCTGGGATTACAGGTGTGAGCCACCACGCCCGGCCTAGGGCCAAGAATTTTACCACGAATAAAGAAAGTCATTTTACCTTTAATCCTAGCACTTTGGGAGGCCAAAGTGGGCACATCACCTGAGGTCAGGAGTTCAAGACCAGCCTGGCCAACATGGTGAGACGCCATCTCTACTAAAATACAAAAAATTAGCCAGGTATGATGGCGGATGCCTGTAATCCCAGCTACTCAGGAGGCTGAGATGGAAGAATCGCTTGAAACTGGGAGACAGTGGTTGCAGTGAGCCAAGATCGCGCCACTGCATTCTGGCCTGGGTGGCTGAGCAAGACTCCATGTCAAAAAAAAAAAAAGTCATTTTATATGATAAAGTTGTCAATTCATCAGAAAAACATAACAATCCTAAATGTCTATGCATCTATAACAAGGCTTCAAAATATATGAAGCAAAACCTGACAGAACTGTAAGGAGAAATATAAAAATCTAACATTATAATTGAATAATTTAACAATCCCTCTCAATAATTAACAGAATAAATAAATAGAAAGTCAGTAAGAATATAGAAGACTCCAACAAAACTATCACATATATTTATAATATATAAATATACAGGGAATATGAGCTAATTAACATTTATAGAACATTCTCCCCCAACAACAACAAAATAGACATTCTTTTGAAGTGCACGTGGAACACTTAACAAGTTAGATTATAATCTAAGCCATAAGGCAAATCTCAAAAAATTTTTAAGGATTCAAATCATACAAGTATATTCTATATTCTCTGACCGTAAAGAAATTAAATTAGAAATTAAAAGAATGAGGTGAGAAATAATTAAAGGAAGATATGTGTGATTAAAAGCATTATTCACTGATTCTCAGGTCATATTTTAGGGCAACAGTCAGAACGAATATGAATTCAACAGCAATTTACTGTCTTTCCGCAACAAATCCTAAAGCTATGATTGAGTCACATGAATTTGTCACACACTGAAGGAGCATTAGTTGTCATCACTCTTGGGGGAAGCAGCTCTTATTATCTTCAGACAAAAACCAAAATCTTCCCACCCACCTAGGGCCATAATACATCACAAAAAAGCATTCTTAACTGCTGGGTCAAAATATAAACTGACTGGGACAGCTTAGGGGATCAATTTTTTTTTAATTATTTAAACCTTTCATGAAGATTTTATTTCCTTAATTTAAAAAAAAATATTCACAAGTGGCTAACTAGAAAGAGTGATTTAATATTTATTCAACAAATTAAATGTTCCTCCAGTTACTATGTTTGAGGGGTTGTAGTGCGGGAGGCTCCCTGGGTGACACCGTTCACCAGCTCCCCTCTGCTCTCTCGCTAGGGTTGGCCTGCATTTCTTGCTTAGTGCTGAGTGACTGTAGAAAGTAGAAGCCATGGATTTCAGGTTATGATCCATGCAAATGAATAGAGGAACTGGAAAAGGAACACAAATACATTGAAAATATGGGAGGATGGGAGGGAGGAAGTTGTATCTTCATATGATATGACAGGAAGTCAATTGATAATACCTATTACTAATAAATCACAAAGTAGGGACAGAGAACGTCATTTGATGGCATAGAAGAAACTACAAGAAGGGCCAGGCGCGGTGGCTCATGCCTCTAATCCCAGCACTTTGGGAGGCCGAGGTGGGTGGATCACCTGAGGTCAGGAGTTGGAGACCAGCCTGGCCAACATGGTGAAACCCCGTCTCTACTAAAAATACAAAAATTAGCCAGGCAAGGTGGTGCACGCCTGTAATCTCAGCTATTCAGGAGGCTGAGGCAGGAGAACCACTTGAACCCAGGAGGCGGAAGTTGCAGTGAGCCAAGATCGCTCCATGGCACTCCAGTCCAGGCAACAAGAGCGAAATTCTCTCTTTTAAAAAAAAAAAAAGTACTACAAGAGGAAACAAGGAGAAGTGGTGACTTTTAGGAACAATATAGAGTTGAGTAGGACTATAGGGGACTCTGGCTTATAACTATGTGTGTGTATTACTTTAATTTTTAAAAAACATTTTTAAAGTATAATAAAAATCACTAAAATCAATGAGTTGAATAGTTCAAGATTTCAGGACACAAGTTATGACAATCCTGTAGGTGTGTTAACAGTAGGCTCTAACCACCAATGATTAACTGTGACATCCTTCCCTCCCATTCAGTTTCCTCGAACTTACACTCCTTTACCAGAGCATATAACTAAAATGCAAATTGACCTATATATCTTCTCTTTTTAGAGCATTTAGTAGATTCCTATGGCCCAAAGCAGAAAACCAATGCTCTTAGACATAGGATTTAAAAGCATCATACCTCTCTGGTGAAGTTTCTCACCACTCTGCATCCCCACCGGTTTTGTGCTGCAGCAACACCAAAATGCTTTGTCCACCACATACCCAGCCTGAGTGCCTCTTGCCAACCTTTCCCCTCTGACCTGTATCCATTCTTCAGGACTTAAACCAATAGGTGGACTTCTACCACCAGGAACCCATCCCAGACTTTCCCCCAAGGTAGGCTGGGTGCCTCTCCTGTCTTTCTCATAATTCCCTGTGAGTATTTCCATCACGGTCCCAACAATGTTATAGAGAGTTCTGTCTCTAGAACCCCCACTAAATGGTGAGTTTCTTGAAGTCAATCTTCGTATCCACAGTACCTATCACGAGCACATATTAGGTGCTCAATAAGAGCTTTTTTAGTTAGTTTTGAGGATGCTTTTCAGGACTAAGAGGAGGTCACATCTAATAAAAAATTAGATCTAATTTTCACTCTAGTTAAATTCATATCTACCACAGAATGATCTCTTTACACACACACACACATACACACACACACCCCCCCCCCAAGATTATAAACAATCTATCCCAACTCATGGGCAGTTGCCTGAAGAGCACGACCTAAAAAGTTACTGGAAAGTTCCTTTTAGTCCAACATACCTTATTTATCCATCTAGCTGCTATACTGCTAGAAAAGCTACCCTAAATTAGCATCTAAAAAACTACCTCTTTAAGCTTTTATTTTTTAAATACAATCAACCCTGAGATTGGTTAAGTTGAATTGTTGCCACTCTCCCCTTGGTGTGATTTCCCCATGTCCATCATCCCCACACCCTCCTAATGCCCACAGCCTCTAGGATGACAACCTCAGAGGTGCTGCAAGGAGCAGGAGAGCACTGTTGTGGAATCTGGGGCACTGTCACATAGAAGTGAAAGATGTACCTGCTACATTTCACATGCTTTGGGATCTCACCATCTGGTTTCTATTCAGCCACTGACTCATATCTCTATGATACTGGGCAGGTGATTTTACCTCTCTAAGTCATGTTTTTAAGAGGCTACATTCTCCTGGTTTGTTGGAGGATTAAATGATGTCATCTCCATTGAGCTCTTCAACAGGGTGTGGGGTAGTCTCACAGGAAATGTTAGTTACTACCAACAGTATTCTAATAGGCAGACCAAAAGCATAGGACCCCTGGGGGTAAAGAGAGAAAGTTAGAGGGCACCAAAGACAACCCTCAAATACTTCACAATTGTGCCTGGAGGCTGGAGTCTTGTACATTTAACTCAGCCTTTCCTTACGGGGGAGTGGTCTCCCATATCATCCAGAGGTAGGACTAAGCCCATCCTCTACAAAGTAATCTACCTCCTCCTCAGCTTTTTTTACATTTCCACTTATTGCCCCTGCTGACTCTGCAAAATCTGGAAGCAACAAGGAATCCTTCCACCACATAAGGTGTGAAAGAGGGAGATGGTTCTGAAACTTGTGTGATACTTACATACCCTCTTTGTCACATATGGCCATGTACTAGGTACACTGAGTGACTTCTCCAAACGTATGGTTAAGGAAGGCTCGTAAGGCAGAAAAACCCCTTCTGTGCCTCAACCTGGTTGCCAATGGCTTCAGGTGAAAGTGGCTGGGGTAGGTGGACAAACTGACCTGCTTGTAAATCTTAAAGCAATGGTTTTCAAACTCAGGCATGCATCAGAAGCACCCGGAGGACTTGTTAAAACACGGATTGCTGGCACCTTCTTGGAGTTTCTGATTCATGAGGTCATGGAGCCCGAGAATTTGCATTTCTAGCAAATTCTCAGGTGATGCATCTACTGCCGGTCTGAGAATGCACGTTGAGAACCACTGCTCTAAAGAATACACTGTGAAGTTCAAAACAACTAAATTTTACCTTTATTTTCAGGAAAAGAAAGGCACCACAAATATATTCTATAAATTATTTTAGTGTTTCTTTAAAATAATTTATTCTTTTTTAAAAACGAGGTATACACTACCAAAAAAAGTATCTTTTTATCAAGTAAGTAGTTCCAATCAAGTTTTTCAAACTTAATTACACACTGCTATTTAATTGTTATTAATGTCATGGTCTTAAGATTTGAGAGTTAGAAGAAATTCCAGTTGGTATCAATGGACCTCCACATGCAGTATATGCTCAGAACGTGAAAAACCATTTTCAAATGTTATTGATATACTGCACATCTCTATACAAGTTGTTTCTGTAGATCTAAGACAACTATTTTCTTTTTACGGTAATTTAATTTTTCTAGGTTACTAGTAATACTTGATGTTATTCTACTTTGCTTCTTCAAACAGGATGAGAAAAGCATTTTATAAATCCCTTTAAAATTAAAGCCAGAGAGTCCATCATCTTTTGAAGCACTGGCACGAACTGGTTCAACCTTTTTGGAGAGAACTTTATCAATATGTATCACAACCCCTAAAAGGTTTCAGATGCTTTGACTCCTTAATTCATCTTCCAGAAACCAGTCTAGAGGGAATAATCTGACAGAAGGTTTATTCACAAAAACGTTCATCACTGCATTATCTATAATAGCAAAACCTGTAGACTCAGTTATCACAATAGGAAATTCATCGAGTAAGCTATGATTCCAACATACATTGGCATATTTAGCAGCTCTTAAAAATGAAGAATCATTAGCAGCATGAGAAAATACTTATAATATTAAGGGGAAAAAAAAGACTTAAAAAATTTAGATATTGGCTGGGCGCAGTAGCTCACACCTGTAATCCCAGCACTTTGGGAGGCTGAGGAGGGTGGATCACCTGAGGTCAGGAGTTCAAGCCCAGTCCGGCCAACAAGGCAAAACCCCGTTTCTACTAAAAAATAAAAAAATTAGCCAAGAGTTGTGGTAGGCGTCTGTAATCCCAGCTACTTGGGAGGCTCAGGCAGGAGAATCACTTGACCCCGAGAGGCAGAGGTTGCAGTGAGCCGAGATGGAGCCACTGCACTCCAGCCTGGGTGACAGAGCAAGACTCCATCTCAAAAACAAGAACAAAAACAAAAAAAATTTAGATGTTGTTTAACTTCAACTCTGTAATCATGAAAAGTGTATACTGAAAAAAGCCTCAAAGCAAAACACAAAATATTGACATGAGTCAACAGGTGAAAGGATAATAGGTGAGTTTTGTTTGCTTCTTTATATTTTTCTACATTGAGTATGTATTACTTTTATAATAGGGAAACAATAAGCACTGTTTTAAAAACAAATAGATAAAGCTGGAGAAGGCCCTGAACTGTGTACATTTATGCCCAAGCTAGAAATGCTCCCAGAAATATTAAATAGGTAGAAATAATAAGCTTCCCCTACACATAAAGTTACAAAGGAATATAACAAGCAAACTTTGTTTTCTTTTTTTTTTTTAAAGAAAATATTAGAAAATTGTGACTTTTTCAAATGGTCAATGAATTCTGCTTTTTAAAAGTTGTTGTAAGGCATTTCTTTGAATCCAAGCTGTTGATGTATATATTAACTTCCTAGCCAGCAGACAAAACACAGGGCCACTCTCAGTCAGCTTGTTACTGAACTTGTTTTCAATGTGGTACTGTGCCTAGTTTTATTTTTTGTATGTGTTAAAAATAAAGACATTGTGCGTGTTTAAACTGCCACATATCACTATTCCCTGTAGAGAGAAATTCAGGAAAAGGCAGGTTAGTACTACACATTTGCTCAAATGGATTCATAAATAAAAGCCCTGAGCACCTATTCATGAGGCATGTTATTTATAAGGAGGTCTTAAGCATTAAGCTCAATATGGCAAAGCTTCACTCAATCGTTTCTCAGTATATAGTATTTGGAGCTTTGATGCATTCCTAAAAACGTTAAATGTTTAAATTCAATCATAAAATTATGTTAAGCAAAGAATTAAATTATGCTTATGATTTGTTAGTTAAATTTTTAAACACATAAACAATAAAGAAATAGCATGGTAACAGTAAATATTGTTAAGCCTTTACTATGGGCCTAGTACTATGCAAACTACCATATGCGGACTATCTTCTAAATGCTCAAATCACTTTACAAAGTGGTTTATTGTCTCCAGATGACAAATCTGAGGTGCAAATAGCCCAGTAAAATGGTCCTTGTGTCACTCAGTCCCCACACCACAATCTGCTTAGTAGAGTAGACGTTCTCATGGTTCCCTCTGCCTTTCCATTCACCTCAATGCAAAATAGCAGAGAACAGAGTTACAAGTGCACAGAGACTATGGGCCTCCTGCCCCTTTGTAGACTCTGCACTCCTCCAGGCAACGGCAGCAAACAGACATGGCTCCTCTGCGGCCCCATCATCTGTCACCAGCTCATTTTTCTCTAGTCCTGCCCATCTCCCAGCCCCCTGAGACGTGAATGATAAGGGAGAGGGATGTGGCACTGCCACAACATCAGGAAAAGGGCCTTTTCCCCTTTGTTCCCCAAAACTTCACCAACCCCAACTACTGCAGAAAAAGTAAGTCCAGTTAGTGAAAAGCTTAATTCCAGAACACTTCTCAAATAATCCAATTGTACTATGCATGAAGGAACTTGAAATACACTTTATAAGTACTAAGCAATAATTGATAGCAGGACTTATAGGATGTCTTATATTCTGATAACTCACTTGAATTAATGTTAGTTCTTTGTAAGACTGCACACAAATAGCTTTATTTTAAGGCAATGGGTTCCCTGCTTCTGCTCTTTCCCCTCAACACAAGGACCGGCGTGATTTTTTTTTTTTTTTTTTTTTTTTTTTTTTTTTTTGAGACAGAGTCTCGTTCTGTCTCCCAGGCTGGAGTGCAGTGGTGCAATCTCAGCTCACTGCAACTTCTGCTTCCTGGGTTCAAGCAATTCTCATGCCTCCACCTCCAGAATAACTGGGATTACAGGTGTGTGCTACTATGCCCGGCTAATTTTTTGTATTTTTAGTAGAGATGGGGTTTCGTTATGTTGGCCAGACTAGTCCCAAACTCCTGGCCTCAAGTCATCCACCCGCCTGAACCTCCCAAAGTGCTGAGATTACAGGTGTGAGCCACCATGCCTGGTCAAAGTGATTATTTTTAAAAGATAGACCATGTATCTGCTCAAAACCATCCAATGGCCTCCATCTAGCTCTAAATAAAAGGTAAAATCAGGCAGAGTGCAGTGGCTCATGCCTGTAATCCCAGCATTCTGGGAGGCAAGGGCAGGAGGATTGCTTGAGCCCAAGGGGAACAAGGTCATAGTGAGCTATGTTCATGCCACTGCCCTCCAGCCTGAGTGACACAGCAAGACCTTGTCTCTAAAAAAAAAAAAAAAAAAAAACAAAGCCGAAGTCCTTACCGCGGCCTAAAGTACCTCGTAGATCATTGGGGAGACCTTTAAAGCCAGAGACTGTGAGTCAGGGCCCGGGCTAGAGTCCTTTAAAAGCTCCACAGGTGTTTCCTACGTGCAGCCATGTGGAGAATCACAGTCCTGCCTGACCTGACCTCATTTTCCAACTCTCTCTTCACCCAGTCCACTCCAGTCACTGGGCCCCTTGCTGGGCCTATGCCCGGAAACTACACACCTCGCTGCTATTGATGAAAAGAGTTAAACTCTGTAAAATATTTGAAAAGATTTATTCTGAGCCAAATGTGAGTAACCAATGGTCTGTGACACAACTCTCAGGAGGTCCCGAGAACATGTGCCCAAGTCGGTCAGGCTACAACTTGGTTTTATACATTTTAGGAAGACGTAAGACATCAATCAATACATGTAAGATGGACATTGGTTCTGTCCGGAAAGAAGGAACAACTGGAAGCATGTGGGGTGTGGGGGTGGGGGGCACAGTGGTAGCGGGGAGTTCCAGGTCGTAGGTGGTTGGCAGTTGGTTATTATCTAAAGACCTGGAATCAAGAGAAAGGAATGTCTGGTTATGATAAGGGGTTGTGAAGACCAAGATTTTATCATGCAGATGAAGCCTCCAGGCTTCAGAGGGAAAAGATTGTAAAGGTTTCTTACTAGACTTAAAAAGAGTCTGTGCTATCAGTCTTAAGTTCTCTGTGTTGATGTTAATGCTGGTCAGCTGTGAGGCATGTCCAACTTCCACTTCCCACCATGGCCTGAACTAGTTTTTCAGGTTAACTTTGGAATTCCCTTGTCTGAGAGGAGAAGTCCATTCAGATATTGGAGGGGCTTAACAGTGCTTTTGCAGGAACTCATGGCTCATCCCTCACGCTTGCAGGTCTTTGCTCAAACGTCGTCTTTTCAGAGGATCCATACCTAACCACCCTCTGCACCCTTTACCCCGCATATTCTCTATTTTCCTTGTTTTTCTCAATAACAATTATCACCATCCTATAGATTTACTAATTTTTAATTATATTTCCTGCCCCACTCTATTTCACTAGAATGTAAACTCCACAAAGGCAGAAATCCTTGTCCCTTCTGCTTTCCTATATATCCCAAGAGTCTAGAAAAGCGTGTGGTATTTAGGCTGGGCATGGTGGCTCACGCCTGTAATACTAGCACTTTGGGAGGCCAAGGTGGGCGGATTGCTTGAGCTCAGGAATTTGAGACCAGCCTGGACAACATGGCAAGATCCCATCTCTACTAAAAGTACAAAAAAATAGCCGGGTGGGGGAGTGCACACCTGTGGTCCCGGCTCCTCAGGAGTCTCAGGTGAGAGGATGACTTGAGCCTGGGAGGCAGAGGTTGCAGTGAGCTAAGATCGTGCCACTGCAACAGGAGTGAAACCCTGTCTCAAAAATAAAAAAGAAGAAGAAGAGCATATGGTATTTAGTAGGGGCTAAATAACTGGCTGTTGAATGAATGAATTATTTAAGTTTCTTCACCTTCTTTACATTAAAAATTTACAGGGTAAACCCTATTTTCATAGCTAAAACAAAGATATACTTCAGCCTACTCCCTGTTTTGTTTTGTTTTTTATCACAAAATACAAATTAATGGGATGCAAATTGAAAAGTTTTTCTTCTTTTTGGGGTTTTGTTCCAATTTGTTAAAATCAAACGCAAGGCCTGAGTTCCTGCTTTATGCAGAACACCACATAGTGAACTCTTGTTCATTTGGAATGATTAGGGAGAACATAATCTGGGATCTGAAAATGAGGACATACATTTATAATTTAAGATTGCTGAAATTCAAAATATTGGACTACAGCATGAAACTCAGTTCACATTTTCTTCAATTATTCAGAAAACACTTCAGAATTTTACTGTGACTGGATGTCATCGGTAGAAATATTATATTAAGCTGGGCACAGTGGTGCCTGCCTGTAGTCCCAGCTACCCCAGAGGCTCAGGTGAGAGGATCACCTGAGCACAAGAGATCTGGACCATAGTTCTCTAAGCCGATCAGGTGTCTGCACTAAGTTTGGCATCCATATAGTGACCTCCCTGGAGCAGAGAACCACCAGGTTGCCTAAGGAGGGGTGAACCTGATCAGGCTGGAAATGAAGCAGGTCAAAACTCTCACACTGGCCTGGGTGCAGTGGCTCACGCCTGTAATCCCAGCACTTTGGGAGGCCGAGGCAGGGAGATCACTTGAGGTCAGGAGTTGGAGATCAGCCTTGCCAACATGGCAAAACCCCGTCTCTACTAAAAATAAAAAAATTAGCCAGGCGTGATGGTGGGCACCTGCAATCCCAGCTACTCAAGTGGCTGAGGCAGGAGAATCACTCGAACTGTGGAGGTGGAGGTTGCAGTGAGCCAAGATCACACCACTGCACTCCAGCCTGGGTGACAGAGTGTGACCCTGTCTCTAAAAAAAAAAAAAAAAAGAAAAAAGAAAAAAAAAAAACTCTATATGTTATTTTAGATTTCTAGGTGAATGAGTACTAATCACAGTGATGTTGCTAGTTATATAAATAGTAGAAGACATGGTGCCAACCCTTGAAAGTTTATAGTCAAGCTATGAAGACAGATCTTAAGAACTAAATAATTAGAAAAGTTATAAAGCAACATACCAATGAACATTCATTAAAATTTTTGCAAATTAAGACCTAAATGAGAAACTTTATAAAGGAGTAATCTTAGAAACCTTCTAGAGATGTGATCAGGGACTGGGTTTTGCAAAATGTAAGTATAAGAATGTTAAGCAGATTGATTCACTAGACAGAGGCATAATGCCTCCGATTAGTACAATGCTCTGTAAAGAGTAAATGGTTTAGTACATATTTTACAAGAAAAACTGATTCCCCTCATTTTCCAGTGAGTTGGAGCATCAGAAAAAAACTCTTTCATAATCAGGAGTGCATGTGAACTGAACAAGTCAAGATAAAAAGCACAATTTTAGAATGAGTGATTGATGCAATTAAAATTATTAGTAAGCAACAGATTGGCTATAAAGTAGCAAGTTTAAACAATCAGACTATGCCAGCAAGCATTTCTAGAATTTCCCCTTACTTTGAAAAAGAGAATAAAATAAACTTTGAAAAAGGGATTAAAAGAAATTGTTTTAAATGGAAAAAGAACCAGTCATTAAATTTTATTTTTGAAAAAACACTGAACTATGTTGTTGACAGTATTCAAATAGGTAAATTAAGGAGCATAAAAATGACATATAAGAAACACAGCATATTTTTGATTTGGAACAAAAGCACCCCTGAAGTTTCTAAAATCAATATACTGTACCTTAGTTAAGCAACAATGAGCTTTCTCTGGAGTTTTTTCATAGCTAACCGTATGACCCATTTCTTGAATGTTCTTAATCTGAATTAAATTCCTTTGTTTTTCACTAATAAAAGTACCATATAACTTAAGCTAATTATAAAATTTTTCATTGTTACTCAATATATGAGGACTGAATTAAAATTCTTTGGCCAGATGAATAAATTAATTTCTCCAGGTATATATCTTCACTAGTTTTCCTGATTGAAATGTTGGCAAGTTGAGAGTTTCCCAATGAGTTTTGCTTCCCATGAAAACAACCATGAGAACTCCAGAAATGGCCTTCTCGGGCCAGGCTTCGTGACTTCAGGCCTTCGGTTAGAAGGGTCCAATAATGGCAATGCATTAGAAAACTTCTGATTTCTTCCTCTTTTTAGAACTGTTGAGAGAGAAATGTGGGGGGAAGTGTAAGTGGAATTATTTCATTTAGAAAAAGTCATTGAGTATAAAATGTTCTGAAATTTTTTCTTCTTTGTAATATAGTATAAATTTGTTTTACATAAATCTACCATCTGATTCAGGATGATTAGCAATCTACCTCTTTTAATCCTTGAGAGAAGGCTGGAAAGTGCAATTGAAATTTTTCTCTTTTTGAGTCATCTCCAGTAAGCTGTCATTAATTCACTTCTTATGTGTGTTGCTATTGTTTATTTGCATGGGTTTTCTGATTTCAAAATAGAACTGGTCTCAGATGCAGCTGTCCTGGCTTGTTGTTTGAATCTTTGCACATTCCAACAGCATTTTCCGCTGGAATGTTGAATTTAATGAATGAAAGACCAGATGTTCCAGGTACATTCAGCCTGGGTAGAGAAGGGCATAAATGACAGGGTCCCAGTGCCTTTTCAGATAGTTAATATATTAGCATTCATGTTAACTCTTCAAAAATATGTCCCCCTAAATGTAAGCTTAACATGTTCTGTTAAAGTGAAATTTATGATATCTTCCAAAATGTTGTTGGATCACTTCACAGATAATACGAACTCATTTACATTATCTGATAATATGAAAAGAACCATCACAGAAACAGCTATTCTGCTATAACATAATAATTTAATTACTATGAAATCTCAATTGATTCAATATATAATGTTATAAAAAATTTATTTCAATGGTGAAAAGGCAGATAGAGACTAGAGAGTATCAAACACTCAGTAGCAAAGTTATTTTCCCTGAAAAAAAATCAATAGGTTTTTAAAGTTACAAGTGAAGAGCTAAAAAAAAAAACTAAGAATTGCTGTATAAATCCAGTATCTGATTATATCTGACTTTGCTAGAGAGTAATGGCCTTTATTTTATTTTAGTCAGTAGCTACGTTAGTTTGCTAGGGCTGCCATAACAGTACCACAGACTGGGGTCACTTAAACAACAGAAATGTATTTTCTCACAGTCCTGGAGGCTGGAAGTCTGAGATCAAGGTGTTGGTAGGGTGGGTTCCTACTGAAGGCTTTGAGGAAAGGATGTGTTCCAGACCTCCTTCCTTGGCTTGTAGATGGCATCTTCTCCCTCTGTCGTCACATGGTCTTCCCTCTGTGCCCATTTGTGTTCAAATTTTTTCTTCTCAGGACACCAATTATACTGGATTAGAGTCTATTCTAATGGCCTCATTTTAACTTTACCGCTTTGAAAACACCCTGTCTTTAAATAGAGTCACATTCTGAGATACTGAGGGTTAGGACTTCAACCTATGAATTTTGGAGGAACACAATTTAGCCTTTAACACTAGCGCTATAAATGGCTTCTAATATACTTTGAGCATCTGCTCTTTTCATAACCAAAGTAAAACAGTTGCTTTGGTTAAGTTATAGCTTCTTCCTCCTATCTAATTCCACAGTCACGTACAGTTTTGTATCACTTTATAACCAATAGCACATCACATAATGTAAATTATGTTCCCAAACAAAAGGATTACTTTATGAACAACTGTCATTAGACTGAATGCCATAGAAAGATACCTACAAACTGGAAAGGCACAGTAGACCTGCGTTCTGGTGCAAATTCTCCCACTGGCCAGCTTTGTGACTCAACTTCTTTTCCTCACAGAACCGTGACAATCAAATAAGATCATTATTGTAAGAGTGCCTTGAAAAACCATAAAATGTTATGAAGATATAAGGCTGTTAAAACATTTTTAGTGTGAAATATAACACACAGGTAAAGAAAAATATACAGTCATATCATGTAAATTACAGTTTTGTTTCTTCTTTCCAGTCATTACACTTTTATGTTTTCTTCTCACCTTACTGTACTGCCAAAACCTCCCATACAAAGTTGAATAGAGTTTTCATCTTGAGTGGAGGTTATGGTGAACACCTAAAACAGGATCAAGATTCTCTGGAAGAATTTGTGAGAGACCTGATTTCTTTCATAAATGTTTAGTAGAGCTGCCAGTGAAGCTATCTAGGCCTTTACTTGGCCCCATTATCTCTCCTTTGAAGATAATCTGTCTTTTTTTCTACACTAAGACTTTTTTTGTCATTGGTCTTCTGCTGTTTCACTACAGTGGGTTCTAAGTAAGGATTTCTTTTCTTTTCTTTTCTTTTTTTTTTTGTAATTTATTCAGCTTGAGATTCACTGGTCATCTGTAATCTGTGAATTGTTACCTTTCATGGCTGGAAAATTCTCAGCCATTATCTCTTCAGATATTACCTTTTCCCTTGTCTCTGTCCCCTCCTTCTGGAACTCCAGTTAAACCTATGTTAGATCTTCACACAGTATCCTTTATGTTTATAATCCTCTTTCATATTGTTTCTATATGTTGTTCCCAGGATAATTTCTTCTGATATACTTTATAGTTCACTGACTTCATCTTTAGTTGCCTCTAATGTTAAAACTATCTGCTAAGTTCAAAACTTTTAGTTATGCTTTTAATTTGCTTTTGGTAGTTACATTTGATTATTTCCAATGTGTCATATTTACTCTTCTCAGTTATCACTTATCTTTGTGACTGGTTATCTTTTTTTATTCTTTTTTGAGACAGAGGCTTGCTCTGCCGTTTAGGCTGGAGTGCAGTGGCACGATCTCGGCTCACTGCAACCTCTGTCTCCCGGTTCAACCAATTCTCCTGCCTCAGGCTCCTGAGTAGCTGGGACTACAGGTGCATGCTACTACACCCAGCTAATTTTTGTATTTTTAGTAGAGACGGGGTTTCACCATGTTGACCAGGCTTGTCTTGAACTCTTGACCTCGTGATTTGCCCATCTCAGCCTCCCAAAGTGCTGAATTACATGCGTAAGCCATTGCACCAGGCCATGCCTGGTTATCTTTGATGCATTACAAATGCATTTTTAAAAGGATTTATAGGAATAATTTAAGGCTTACAGTGAAGGAACTTTGCTCAAGAGAGGATCTGTGCTTGCTCCTGCCCATGAGGGTCAGAGGCAATTCAAACTGACTAGGGGATTTGAACAGAGCTGATTGTCTTGCTTGTGGTTGACCCCCAGGCTGTAGCCCTTTGAAGGCTCAGCTTATTTGTGAGAGGCATCACTGCTTCAAACCCCACTCCAAGCAAGATCTGGACTTTGATTTTTGTCTTCCAGGTCCTCAAGCCTGTCAAATGAAGGTTCTAATATTAAAGAATTATAAAATGACGTCAACACAAAAGTGACTTCTTTCTTGCTTTTCTCTTTAAGTTCTCATTTTCCTTCCATTGTTGGCCTAAAAATGTCTTACTGTCTTGTCATCTCTTTAATATTTCAAGAAATGTTTTAAGATGTTATATCCAGCCTTTTTAGTTGTCTTCAGCTGGGGGACGGAGAGGGGAAATTGATTTGAATAATTTAGATCAACATTACTATAAACAGAAAGTTCTCACATAAGTTATTATTAAAGAAAATAGGTGTTAGTTCAGAGGAAAGGAGAACCGGTATGTATTGAGAATATTGTAGGTCAGGACTTCTTTCATACAATTATTAAAAGAATGCTTCAAGGTAGATAGTACTTTTATTTTAAAGAGGTAAAGCTGAATTATTCAGAGGTTAACTAGCTAGGCCAAGGTCACCTGGCTATTAAGTAATTTGTAGTCTGGAATTCAACACAGATATTTCTAGCACCAAATAGCTATTTTCATTATAGCACATTGTTATGATATCTTCTATTTTTTCCCTCTTGTTCTTTTCATTTCGAAAAATTTTAGACCATCAGAGAAGCTTCAAGAATAATACAATAAAATCCAGATACTCTTTACTTAGATTCACCAGTTCGTAAAATTTCCAGTTACTTTTTCTTTCATTCATCCTCTCTATCTCTCTTTCTTCTCCTTCTCCCTCCTTCCTTCCCTCTCTTCCTCTTTTCCTTTTTCCATACCTTCCTCTTCCATTTGATAGTTAGACTCAGACACTTTGACAGTTCAACCCAATACTTTATCACATATCTTCTAAAAACAAGGCCGTTCTTCTACATCCACAATACGATTATCACTCTGAAGAAAGTAAATATTGATACAATGCCATTATCAATATAGAATCAATTTTAAATTCAGGATCCAATCAAGGATCATGCATTTCATTTATTAGTCATATCTATGACTTCTCATTTTAAAAACGAATGATTAGAAAGATTTGACAAGATACATGCACACAAATAATGATTTGGGTGAGAAGAGGAATGCAAACTTTTTAGTTCATACCCTGCTGCATTGTTTTAATTTTTTTCAACTAGCATGTCCAACTTATGTAATTTTTAAATACATACATACACACACTTTTTTTTTTCTCTTTTTGAGATTGGGTTTTGCTCTATTGTCCAACCTGGAGTGCAATGGCATGATCATAGCTCACTGCATTCTTGAACTCCTAGGCTCAAATGATCCTCCCAGTTCAGTCTGCTGAGTAGCTAGGACTATAGGGGTATGCCGCTACACTTGGATAATTTTTTTTTTTTTTTTTTTTTTTTTTTGTAGAGACAAGGTCTCACTATGTTGCTCAGGCTGATCTTGAACTCCTGCCTCAAGTGGTCCTCCCACCTCAGCCTCCCAAAGTGCTGGGATTATAAGTGTGAGCCACCATGCCTGGCCTTAAACCAATATACGTTTTAGTGAAGGACCACTTTTTAAAATAATTTATGATGTTCATGAAATATTGATATTTCTGCTTAGATTTTTCTCTTATTATACTGCAGGTTCCCTATTTGCTAAAAAATACTTGATTTTCTGGGACAATATGTTGGATTAGGAAAATTCTGAAAACAATTACTTTATACTTGACAATGTCATTATAAATTTAGTCTATTTGCCTAAAAAGTAGAGTCATCAACTTAAAATACTCAAAGAACCCATTGGTACTAAATCACAATTTAATTGAAAAAAAAAAAAAAGCAATCTTAAAGGATTTCAGGAGATTATATTCAAAGCTACAATAGTATTTTGTAGTAAAGTGGCACTAGTCTAGGTATCTGAAAATATGCATGCTATTCCTCAGAAAGGCATTCTTTGGGAAAAGGCATACAGTTTTTAAATCACTGGAAGAAAAGGAGAAAGAAAAAAGGAAAAATAAAATCAGAAAACATTATTTCAAATCAAGACTCCACTATTGGCCCAGCCCATGGCTCAGCCATGTGTAATTTCAGCACTTGGGGTGGCCAAGGTAGGCAATGGCTTGAGACTGCAGTTTGAGACCAGCCTAGCCAATATAGGGAGACCCCATCTCTACAAAAAATACAAAAACTTAACCAGGTGTGGTAGTGCACACTTGTAGCCCCAGCTATCCCAGAGGCTGAGGTGGGAGACTTGCTTGAACCCGGGAGGTCAAGGCTGCAGTGATCACACCACAATGACAGAGACCCTGTCTCAACAACAACAAAAAAAGACTCCACTATTTACTACACTTGTAACCTAAAGCAGTCATTTCACCTTGTTGAACTTCAGGATTTTTTTTCATTTATAAATTGGGAGATTATAGTATTTACTCTTTAAGTTTATTCTAAGGAAGAATTAGAATGTGGAAGATGTTTTACAAAATCTAAGACACACACACAAAGAAATGTTAATTTTTTTATTTCAGACACTAATTCTGTAAAATGATATTATATTCTCCTGCTTGACAGAACCTGTTTGAAAATTTTGAAGATAATCTCAGCTAGAGGGATTAATTCCATAACTGGCAAAGTACATTCCTTCTGCTTATGTTAATTTTGAATTAAAAACATGCTTATCTCTATTATTACTATCAATCATAACTCTTGACTGGAGATTTGCTTAAAGAATCTTTTCATGCTAAATGAATATGGGAGTTATTTTTCTTCCTTTACTGCACAACTATTAACCTTTTTATGTACTTCATATATAGCAGAAAATGAAAGTATTACAGTGGAAGAGAAAAACTGTGTTAAGAATCTGTCTGATTTTAGTAGAAAATTTTCGTGGTATAGCATTGGCTTGAAATGTTTAATTCTGGTCAAGAGATTATAGTAATTACATTAGTGTCTATTGGCCGCTGGGTCTTACCAGCAGCCATTATAATTCACATCAGAGGCCAGGTGCAATGGCTCACGCCTGTAATCCCAGCACTTTGGGAGGCTGAGGCAGGCAGATCACTTGAGGCCAGGAGATCAAAACCAGCCTAGCCAACATGGTGAAACTCCGTCTCTACTACAAACACAAAAATGAGCCAGGCGTGGTGGCATGGGCCTGTAGTCCCAACTACTCAGGAGGCTGAGGCAAGAGAATCACTTGAACCTGGGATGGGGAGGTTGCAGTGAGCTGAGATCGCTCCACTGCACTCCAGCCTGGGTGACAGAGAGAGACTCTGTCTCAAAAAATAATAACAATAATAATTCACATCAGAAGGAAAGTGAATACACCTGACAATGTGCTATAAATTAGGGCAAACCTATTCTATCCTGTACTCAGGTATCTGTTAGATTAAAATGAAGCTAAATAAAGCTAGATAAACTAGATAAAATTTTCACTACACCAGGGGCAGGGCTCACACCTGTAATCCCAACACTGGGAGTAGGGGGCAGGAGAATCACTTGAGACTAGGAGTTCAAGACTGGCCTGGGCAACATAGCATAGCTCTACAATTTTTTTTTTTTCCACTTAGCTGGCATGGCAGTTCGTATCTGTAGCCCCAGCTATTCTGGAGGCTGAAGCAGGAGGATCACTTGAGCCCAGGAATTTGAGGTTACAATGAGCTATGATTGTGCCACTGCACTCTGGGCAACAGAACTAGAACCTGTCTCTAAAAAAGAAAATTTTTTTTAAATTTTGCTAGATAAAAGCTTCTGGATAAAGATAGAAATACACCTTTTTACTTACTATTTTTGAAGAATTTTTGTCTCAATGTATTAACAATATAGAAACAGTATCTTGTATAGGACTAGGAAGATGGAAAACTAAAAATAGATCACTGTAATCCTGGTGAATCCAGGTAAGGGATCTGTCCTAAAACATCTATACATTGCTAACAGTTATTCTGATTTAAAAAATAAAGTTAAAGCTCTTGTTTGTATGTTTGATTCTAATAAAAGTAAGAATAGAACAGAGTGGTTTTGATCTGTAAGATGTGTTTGCTGAATTGTGGGTGCGAGGTTGACAGGGTCAGATAATTTTGATTATAGAGCTGGTTCTGTCAATAACCCTGACCTTGAGCAAGTCACATCAGTTTCTGCACAGATAAAATAAGGGAGTTGGATGAAAAAGGTTTTAAAATCCCTTCCAGTTGTAAAATTACACAATTCTGTGAGGTATTTTAAAATTTAATATTGGATTGAAGATGACTCTTCGGGATCATTCTCTTTCCTTCAGCCTTTTCCTGATTCAGTGTTAATTCTTGAGCATAGCTTAGTGTTATGCAACATAACCTTTTGTCAATCATTGGTTAGGAACCATCTTTTTCCCCACCCTCACCTTCACCCTCTTCCCTAACATACACCTTCCACAGTGGTTAAAAGAAAGACCCAGTGTCAGACTGAGGAAATTCATCCTAAGGAGGCAGTGTCAGGGAAGAGTGGGCAGAAGGCCAGGAGAGCATTGCGGGGTGAAAAGAGTCCATACCATCGGTTCTTAGCTTCAAGACCTAAATCATGGAATTAAAGTATCCCAGTCTCTGCATCCTGCTTCCTGGAAAGAGAGAATCCTGACTCAGCTACTCAAGCGTATTGGATGCAACTTGGCAAAAACGAACCTATATCCAAATTGAAATTGCTATATCAGGTGCTATGCCACTCAGAGCTTGCGGAGTTTTGCTGTGGGAGAACCCTGGTAGAATTTGGATGATGACGAGAGGCCATCTTCCTTCTCACCCTTGGAATTATCATGAACGAGGCTAATAGGCAGAGGTCCACATTGAGATGGCTGGAATCACATCTCTGCAGGAGAATAGAGGTTCTTGGCAGGGTGGTCAGCAACCACTGAACATTACCAGGGACAAATCCCTCGCACTTAGGACAACCAAAACCAGAAGGTACAACAAGAAGCCAGCAGTTACCGAATTTAGCCTCAAGGGACATTTGAGTTCTCTCTCCACCAGCAGACAGTAACAGGGGAACTACAACAATGCTAGAAGAAAGCTGGAAAGCCTGCCAGTCAAGTGGTGGGTGCTTGGGGCCATTATAAACTGGAGTATTAAGGGAATTATAATCTTATCTATACATTGAGGTTGTTGAAGCCTGCCTACATAGATTACATTTCAACTATAAAAATTTCTTAAAGTGAAGGCCAGCAGGAAGTTAATAAGAGAATGTTAATAAGATCATTTCTGTACATTACACATACACATTCATCAAGAAAGCATGGTGGGGAGAAATAAGAACCCATCCTTGTAGGTGCTAACTCAATGAATACCAGTTCACATTCTCAAATCTTTTTGTTTGTTTGTTTCATTCATGTAAAAGTTGTTACATATCACAAGAACTATATCTTCATTTGAATGTTTCCACAAAACATTTCTTCTTTTTTTTTTTTTTTTTTTTTTTTGAGACGGAGTCTCGCTCTGTCGCCCAGGCTGGAGTGCTGTGGCCGGATCTCAGCTCACTGCAAGCTCCGCCTCCCGGGTTCCCGCCATTCTCCTGTCTCAGCCTCCCGAGTAGCTGGGACTACAGGCGCCCGCCACCTCGCCCGGCTAGTTTTTTGTATTTTTTAGTAGAGACGGAGTTTCACCGTGTTAGCCAGGGTGGTCTCGATCTCCTGACCTCGTGATCCGCCCGTCTCGGCCTCCCAAAGTGCTCATTTCTTCTTTAGTTATGTATGTCGTGACTAAGAAGAGCTCTATGTATTTAACCACAACTTTTCAACAAACACTATTTACTGAACATGTTACAACCTTTAAAATCTTATTTTTATTATTTATTTATTTTATTTTTATTATTTTTTTTTTTTTTGAGACAGAGTCTCGCTCTGTCGCCCAGGCTGGAGTGCGGTGGCGCGATCTCGGCTCACTGCAAGCTCCGCCTCCCAGGTTCACGCCATTCTCCTGCCTCAGCCTCCTGAGTAGCTGGGACTACAGGCGCCCGCCACCGCGCCCGGCTAATTTTTTGTATTTTTTAGTAGAGACGGGGTTTCACCGTGGTCTCGATCTCCTGACCTTGTGATCCGCCCGCCTCGGCCTCCCAAAGTGCGGGGATTACAGGCGTGAGCCACCGCGCCCGGCTATTTTTATAATTTCAAAATAAATCACTTTTATAAAGCTATTGGCTTAGTCACTAAGCTACTACTTTGGAAAACACAAGTAAACTTTGAAAGATTACAGCACATTTGCTCATTACATTCTTATATCATTTAATACAAAACTGTATATACAATTTATAAAATAACTTTGGTGAAGAGGTATGAAATCAAGCCTATCTCTAAAATCCAAGCAGAAAACCACTTCAGCAGATATAATGTCTTATCATTGTATATGTTAAAAATCTCTCAATCAGCTTCCACGAACTTACAGCCTGTTCTGTTTCATATGTCCAAGATACACTAAAGAGCAGATACTGTCATTTTCCCAAATGCTAGAAAATTGTGAACATATATATGTATTTATATTTTGTATTTATACAAATATATAAGCATATAACATTACATATATACACTTTAACCTGAAAAAGCATATATCAAAATGTTAATAGTGGGCAATTCTAGACTTAGACTTACTTATAAATTTTATCTTCTTTCAGCTCATTTTCCAGGTTTTCTAAAATATCTATGTATTATTTTTGAAGCATAAATATTATTGAAACCCTATATATGAGTATTTTATGGCTTGGAAAGATGGCCCTAATAAAAGGTGGTTAATTGGTAGTGCACTTCCAACTACAGGGAGTATAATTGCTCAAAGGCCTCTGCTGCTGTTCTCCGAAAATCTGTCTCTGCATCCGTGCCAAGGCCATGGTGATTGAACCTGACAGAGTTACTATTGCAGTCTCCTTCCTGGGAAATGTAGACTCTTCTGATGGCAGAGGAGTCCACATCTCCCAGCTCTTCTACTAAAGTACTCCACAAGGTCTTGCTGAACTTTCTCTGCACTACATGGCAGTCTAGGATATTACCAGTCACCTTCCTATCTTTCTTTGCTTCACTTAGGGTCAGACTTATTTCCCCTATCTATCTATCTAACTCCCAGCCTCTCCCGACTTTCTTTCACAGATTCTTATCTTATTAGGGTCCCCAACTACCAGGCCACGGGCCAGTACTGGTCTGGGGGCTGTTAGGAACTGGGCCACACAGCAAGAGATGAGCAGCAGGTGAGCCAGTGAAGCTTCATCTGTATTTACAGCCACTCTCCATCACTCCTATTACCTCCTGAGCTCTGCCTCCTGTCAGGTCAGTGGTAGCATTAAATTCTCATAGGAGCACGAACCCTATTGTGAACTGTGCATGCAAGGGATCTAGGTTGTGCACTCCTTACGGGAATCTAATGCCTTATGATCTGTCACTGTCTTCCATCAACCCCAGATAGGATTATCTATCAGGGCTCCCACTGATCCTACATTATGGTGAGTTGTATAATTATTTCATTATATATTACAATGTAATAATAATAGAAATAAATGTAATGCTCTTGTGGCCTTGGCACAATAAATGTAATGCTCTTGAATCATCCCAAAACCATCCTTTCCACTGTTCCATAGTCTGTGGAGAAATAGTCTTCCACAAAACCCATCCCTAGTGCTAAAAGTGTTGAGGACCGTTGCATCTAATCATGTCTTGATGTCTGCTTCTCAGAGAAGTTGAAATAACACAGGCTACAAAGAAGGATACCCCATTATTATATTTTGGTTGGAAAAATGTATCCGTGTGTGTTTGTGTTCACATTATATATTTATACATATAAATATAAGCATACATAGATCTATGTATGTCTATGAATAGAAGAAAAGACAGAAGAGTGGCTTTCTCTTGATAGAATAATTATAGATAATTTTTTACTTGCCTGTATTTTCTTAAAGTTCTATGATAAATATGTATTATTGTGCAATAAAAAAGTAAACTTTTACATGCATTGATTTTGTTCAATCCACAACAGATTTATTTGTACCTAACTTTGCATTTTACCGGACTATTTAAATAATCAATATATTCATTTACTTCTTCACTGAAGTATTTGCTATGCCTACTATGGACGAGGTCCTGTACAAGGAGCCATGGCAGATGGAAAGGTAAAGGTGAATCAGTGAAGTCAGGAAAGTGGGGATCTAAATGGCGATGAGTGGTGAGTACCTCGAGGGAGGCGCAAAGCCAGTGCTAAAGGTTCAAAAGATGAAAAGAGAGTATCTGTTTGGAGGACTGGGAAGAGTGAGTGCAGAGGTGGCATTTCAGTTAGACACTGAAGGAACAGGAAACTTTCTTTTTAATTTGGAATTTTGTGTAAACAACCTCTGCAGTTTGGATCACAGCTTAGGAGTCCTTAGGAGTTTGAGACTGAATTTGTTCATTCTATCCCCTGTTTCTGAGCACAGGTAATATTGCTCACCACTTTCCACCCCCATCTTCTCACCCACCATCTTTCTCCCAATGAGGTCTCCTTGTGATCCCAGTCCTGAACCTCAGCCAGGGAGTCATTATCTAAGGTTACAGTACTGTTGATTTTATGGCCACCTGATGTGGTTTCCTCACATTCATTTCTAGGTTTAAAAGCAATCTCATTATTTTTAAAGATGCTTTTCATTTTTATAGTGATCACATCTCCCTTTCTACTGATGGTCACCGTGGGTTTTGCCAGGCAGCCCAGTTTCCTGCTGGCTCTCCCTGTTCCTTCAGTAACAAAATCTGTGAATTCCATCTGAAAGTGCCTGCTTTAATTGGATCAGCTCTGTTTCTGGAGCTGCAAAAGTGAGACATGTCCGGGCTCACCGGAAGAAGACATGTTATGGAGCAGGTCCTATACTGATGGGTAAAAACAGAAGAAATGGCAGACACAACAGCAAAAGCCTAGGTCCTGACACTCTGCCTTCTCTTCACAAAGCAGTTGGCTTTACAAATACGCAACACACATCTGATTTCTCTATGGAAAACAGCATAGGTACACCATTATCAGGATTGTCTCTCATTTTATCTAAAGGACTAGAATCATTTGTTTAAAAGTGGCCTAGTACACTCCTCCCACAGTATCCTGGGAGGATTGGTTCCAAGAATACCTCCACCTCCAGTCCCCATGGATACCAAAATCCTCAAATGCTCAAGTCCCTTATATAAAATGACATAGTATCTTCATATCACAGACATCCTCTCATATACTTTAATCATCTCTAGATTAGTTACAATGTATGATTTATGATACCAAATACAACGTAAATGCTACCTATTGTATTTTTACTTGTATTAGTTTTTATTATATTGTTACTTGTTGTTTTGTTATTGTTATTTTTATTATATATTTTCCATCTACAATTGGTTGGATTTGTGGATGTGGCACCCACAGATACAGAGGGCCGACTGTACTGCAGTCTTTCCAAGTTTGGAAACATCACTCAGAAAATGTTTTAAATTGTTTTGTCATGGATAGAATGTCTTTCTGCCTGTTCGTATGCCCGTCTGATATACTGATTATTAGTATAAATGGGATAGAGTCGGGGTAGGAGTGTGCCTTATTAACATAATCTAATGTCAAATTCTGCTACATGAGCCTATGTTACTGGGCTCACCACAAGCTTAAAATTGAAATCCTGCATTAGCTTGTCACTTTGAATACATTTCCTTTTTCAAAGAGCCCTATCCAAATCTCACAAGACTGTTCAGACTCAGGAACCATTAAACACATAAAAGCACCTCCTAATTACTTCCTTATCTCAAACGTCCTGCCTGTTCTTTGCTGTTAATAGATGAGTTGTTAGAAACTAAAAATCCTGACATTATCACATGGAAAGAAAAGTAGTTCAAAGAAGAAAAAAAAAACAATAGAACACAAAGTTCTTTCGTGAAATGCTGACTTTGAGAGTAACATAGACAAAGCAGTTATTCATAAATCTGAGGTAATATTCTTTTCTCTTTTATTTAAAGAAATGCTATAGTAGCTGAAACTGGAGTCTACAAATGTTTCCTTCACATGTCATTTTTTCCTCCAATTCAGATACACAGACTTATGATTATAAAGCTCTTCAGAACGCATAAGCTTTTCCATTTTACAATAGCAAGCATTTCCACATTTATTTTGGAAAAGAAATGTTCAGAAAATTTTGTGAATTTTTCTAGTCGGTAAAGCAATAATGAGGCCTAGGAATATGAAGATGATCAACGCCTCTCCTTCGTCCACCTTTAAGTACCACCACAATCAGTTTGTTTCCCTTTTTTTGTAACTCATGTGAGAATTTTGTTCTAAGATGAAGGGAAAGAAGTGGGTGGGCTGTTCTACAGGGCTATACAATTTGGACTGAACAGTCTTGTTGAAAACTTGCTATGTGTCCAGGAGTGGTAGCTCACGCCTGTAATCCCAGCACTTTGGGAGGCCAAGGGAGGAGAATCACTTGAGGTCAGGAGTTCGAGACCAGCCTGGCCAACGGGGCAAAACCCCATCTCTACTAAAAATACAAAAATTAGCTGGGTGTGGTGGCGCAGTCCTGTAGTCCCAGCTACTTGGGAAGCTGAGGCAGGAGAATCGCTTGAACCCAGGAGGCGGAGGTTGCGGTGAGCAGAGATCACACCACTGAACTCCAAGCCTAAGCGACAGAGTGAGACTTCATCTCAAAAAAGAAAACTTGCGAACCCGGGAGGCGGAGCTTGCAGTGAGCCGAGATCACGCCACTGTCCTCCAGCCTGGGCGACAGAGCGAGACTCCCTCTCAAAAAAAAAAAAAAGAAAAGAAAACTTGCAGTGGGCGCGGTGACTCACGCCTGTAATCTCAGTACTTTGGGAGGCCGAGGCGGGCGGATCACGAGGTCAGGAGATCGAGACCATAGTGGCTAACACGGTGAAATTCCGTCTTTTCTATTAAAACACACACACACACACAAAATTATCAGGGCGTGGGGGCGGGCTCCTGTAGTCCCAGCTACTCAGGAGGCTGAGGCGGGAGAATGGCGTGAACCCAGGAGGCGGAGCTTGCGGTGAGCGCAGATCGCGCCTCTGCACTCCAGCCTGGGCGACAGAGCAAGACTCTGTCTCAAAAAAAACACTTGCTGTGTGCTGGGCATCCTGCCACTGCTGGGTTCAGCAGGACAGGAAAGTTGCGGGTGGGGATGGGGAGAGGGAAACTGCATGTACAGAAATACAAATACAGGAAAGACCATACAGAGTTTATTTTCTTAATTTGTAGTTTGTATACTTTTGAAAACAGGAACTCCTTTTTAATCTGTGTTTCAAAATGTTGGTCCCCACATGACAGTAATTGTCTTTTTGTCTATTTCGTTTTCTAAACTTGGGACCTATATGAAATCACAGATTCATTACAATCACCCCATAGTCCCCAAAGGCTGCCCCTCCTCCAGCCCCAAGATCTGGGGCTGAGACATCCTTGTTGTCTGTTCATAGATGGGTAGTGTTGTGAGTTACAGAGCAATTCTGCTGCAAATATGATCAGCATTAGGCCCCCAAGTCTCACAAAAGACTGGGTTGAATTGGGGAATTTTTCTGCCACCTTAGCACAGTTGCAAAGCCAAGAGAACTCTATGTCCAGATAAAAAGGCAAATAAGATGAAATTCAACCAGGATGGGAGAAGAGTGACACGGACAAGGTGAGTCCTAAAGACTACTATTTGGGGAAATTTATGAAGTTTGGAGAACAATAAGGCCAGTAGCAAACCAAGGAAGACGTGAAATCCTCATTTATCTTCCATTCCACCACACCCCCAACCCTGCCAAGGAACCCATTTCAGAGAGGTCAATGCTGCTCAGATTTTTTTGTCTGCTGCCCTCTCAAGATTTCTTTTTCTTCAATACTTTTAACTGTTGTGGAAATGAGGTCAGTACTCTGTGATTGTCATTTTGTTCCAAATTCTTGGAATATTTTATTATTTACAAAGGTTTCCCTACTGACTTAGGACAGGAAAAAATATAAATGTGCAAAACCTGAGAGTCCAAATAATAAAAATTTCAGTTATCATGGCTTTGGTTAAACCAAAATTATTCCCAAAGAGTTTTTCAGAAATATTTAGGAACAACTTTTGAATAATTTTATTTTGACATCTTAGTAATCTAGTCATTGCTAAAAATTCAGAAAACGCCAGCAAAAAGGTACAAAGAATAAAACAAAGATCACTCCTAATTTTACCACCCCAAAGCATTCTGTTATGTTTTAGAATCTATCTTTCCAGACTTTCTTCTATACATACCCACATTCAGACATACACCCACATTTTTTTAAATTGGATCATAGTATTTTTGACAATCTATCATGAAATCTACCTCCTTCACATAATATTATATTATGACATCTTTTCATGTCAATGTGTGTAAATCTACATTCTTTTTAACCACTACATCATATTTTATTGTACCAATGCACCAAAATTTAACTCATTACCTAGTAAGACATATTAGGGTTGTTTTCTTTTTTTTTTTTTTTTACTATTATTAAGGAATGTTGAGGTAAGCATCCTTTGACACACATCTTCAAATACACACCCAGTTATTTCTTCCTAGGAGTGGAAGAGGTCAAACAGTTTACATATTTAAAATTCCAATACATGTCGTCAAACAGCCTTGCAGGAGGCTTACGCTGATTATACTCCCACTCCCAGGATACAAGAATGCCTCTGTCTCCACCATACCAACACTGGAGTTTGGCTTTTTAAAAAAATCTTTACCATTAATAAACAAACGAAAAAAGAAATGTATCTTATTAGTTTTTTCAAGTGAAATTGACTACAGAGATTGAATTTATTTTCCTATATTTTTAACCATTAGTGATATTTTCTTTTTATTTATTTATTTATTTTTGAGATGGAGTCTCACTCTGTCACCCAGGTGGGAGTGCAGTGGCGCAATCTTGGCTCACTGTAACCTCTGCCTCCCAGGTTCAAGCGATTCTCCTGCCTCAGCCTCCCGAGTAGCTGGGATTACAGGCATGTGCCACCACGACTGGCTAATTTTGTATTTTTGGTAGAGACGGAGTTTCACCATGTTGACCAGGATGGTCTTGAACTCTTGACCTCATGATTCACCCGCCTCAGTCTTCCAAAGTGCTAGGATTACAGGGGTGAGCCACCACACCCAGCTGATATTTTCTTTTTAAAAAATTCTTTGGACCCTGTGGGTTTTTCTCCCTTATGATTTTTAATAATCTTTTGCATATTAAGAATATTAACTCTTAGTTTCTGTAGACTATAAGTTCCATGAGGGCCAGACCATCTTCTTAATCATCATATACATAGCCAGCCTCTAGTGTAACGCCTGACCCAGGATAGCTATTAAAAAAATTTGTGAAATGACTGACCTTGCTCATCATATATGTTCTAAGTCTATTTTCCCCATTTGCTGTGTTTCATCTTATTTTTTTTATTTTTTCTCTTCCAAAAGTTTTTAAACTTCATATAGTAAAAATCTATCGATATATTCCTTCGTGATAGATGGCATTTAAGTCATACAGTTCACATATCAAGATTGTGACAATAATAGCAACAAATATTTATGTGATACTTCACGTGCAAAGCCTTTACATATGCTGTTTTACATATACTTTACATATGCTTTACATATAGTGTTGCAAACTCTTTACATATGTTCATTTATTTAATCCTTGTAACAAGTCTTTTATGTGGTCAAGTATGTCATACCAATGCCTCCCTACCCCAACACCAATAATTCCTCTTTTTTTTTGAGACAGAGTCTTGCTCTGTTGCCTGGCTGGAGTGCAGTGGCGTGATCTCTGCTCACTGCAAGCTCCGCCTCCCGGGTTCACGCCATTCTTCTGCTTCAGCCTCCAGAGTAGCTGAGATTACAGTGGTGTGCCACCACACCCAGCTAATTTTTTTGTATTTCTAGTAGAGACAGGGTTTCACCTTGTTAGCCAGGATGGTCTCGATCTCCTGACCTCGTGATCCACCCGCCTGGGCCTCCCAAAGTGCTAGGATTACAGGTGTGAGCCACTGCACCTGGCCTCAATTATTCCTCTTTAAAAAAAAAAATGGTCTAACTATTCTTCTTCATTGATTTCATTAATTTTGATATATAATGTATTTACATTTTCAAACTCAGAAATAGGAAAGGGGATGAAATGAAATGTCTGTCTCTCTTTTGGTTGCCCATTTCCCTTCCCTTCCCAGGACAGTGTGTGTGTGTGTGTGTGTGTGTGTGTGTGTCTGTGTGTGTGTGTGTGTGATTTTTCCTTTCTTTACAGCAATCATAGCATGCTATACACAGTGTTCTGCAACCTGGTTATTTTATTTCACTTAATAAAATATCCAGGTGCTTTTAAACTCATTTTGTCAACTTTTGACTGTGACTGAGTTAAGCTTATAATCGCAGGGCAGGGTGTGGTGCCTCATTCCTAAAATCCTAGCACTTTAGGAGGCTGAGATGGGCCGACTGCTTGAGCCCAGGAGTTTGAGAACAGTCTGGGCAACCTGGTGAAACCCCGTTATTACCACAGATACAAAAAAATTAGCCAGGCATGATAGCACGCACCTGTGGTCCCAGCTACACAGGAGGCTAAGGTGGGAGGATCGCTTGAGCCCGGGAGGCGGAGGTTGCAGTGAAGGAGGATCGTGCTACCGCACTCCAGCTTGGGTGAGAGTGAAACCCCATCACAAAACAAAAACAAAAACATAAAACAGAAATGTGGGGGCAATTTTCATTTTTAAAATATTAAAACTTTCTATTCAAGTATATGTTATTTCTATTTATTTCCAACTTTCTTTGTCTTTCAGTAGACCTTTTAGATTTCTTCTTACAAATCCTATATTTTTCTTAAGTTTATTGCTGAGTAGTTTGTCTAGTTTGTTTTCTCAACCTTTATGTAATAGGCTGGAAAATAATATATTCTTAAAAAGAAACTTGCATTTACATGATTACCAATGAGGCTGAAGTCTTTTGTACGTTTATTGCGCATTTGCATTTTCTGTAAGTTTGGCCTCTCATCCTTTTATATCTGAATGACATAGAAGGCTCAAGAAGGCCCCCAGGAGAACTAAAATCATTGTTCAATACATGAAAAACTCTAACTCATTATTCCCATCAAAAGCAATATCTCTACATTACTATTTTTGTTAATAGAATAACAGTTCTCCATTATTCAGTCTCAAAATCACATAGTCTTCTTTGATATCTTTCTCCCTCACCCCGTGTTTTCCTTCATTTGTCTAAAGTGATAAAAAAGAAAAATCTACCATGGAAATTTATCTTGCTTCTCACTCTTTTTTTTATTGCCACAAGTGTGTTTGGGTTCCCCATACCTTTGCTGAGTGATGACTGACTCCATGGTCTCCCTACTTCCGCTCTCTTCCTTCTCCACCTGAATTGAGGGTAGATCAAGCATAGATCTAATTATGATCTAATTATGTTCCATCATTCACTAAACTTGAATGGTACACCTCCACCTACCAAATTTAGTTCACACTGCTACCTGCTTTGTCTTGTCTCCCACCGCTATCCCACATTTTTCCTACAGTTCTGCAACATCAGCTACTTCATGTTCCCTAAATATGTTCTATCTTTTCTGACTCTCTGTCTTTTCTCCAGCTATCACAGACACCTGAAATGCCCTCCTGTTTTTTCTGTCAATTGAAATTTCAACTCTTGTTCAAAGTTCATGTGGAATATCACCTCCAATAACCCTCTCCCGTGATCTTCTCCTCTCGAAACTCCCAGAGTAACTTAGTTTCTCTTAAACTGCCTACCCATTTTATTATTGTCATTAATAGTTGTTCGAAAATTGTTAAAGCACAGAGAATATGTCTTGTATGATGGTATGGTGAGGGGACCCAATGTATGGGGTCAGAAGATCTATTCAAAGCCCCGCTGTTCATTTACTAGTTGTTTTAGATTATGTAAGTCATTTAACCTCTTAAACCTCCCTATCTTTAGTTGTGAATTGGTAGTAGTAGTAATGATACCACTATCAATGCTAGTCGTAGTAACTGGTTTATAATTAGTAAATTTTGTATGCTCTAAATTCCTATCACATTCATGCTTTACAACCTTGTATCAATATGCCATGTCCTACATTTAGCAATATTTTCTAAGATCTTATATTGGAACCTAGTCTCAAAAATGGAAACCATCATTGTTGGCCAGTTGGGAAGATAACAGAATTTTTAAACAACAGTTTGATAGCTATCCAAAGGTGAAGAAGAACCTTAAATGTATTGAGCACCCAAGTTCAGCTTAAAGATAGGTGATGTTATGACAGATTGTAAATAATTGCCAATTATGCTGACCAACACCATTCTGATTTTTATGAAAGAGACTACAATATGTCATGAAAGGAAGGGAGAGATGAGAAGATTACCTCATTCTAATTCCTTCTGTTTTCAAGTCTAGTCCTGATGCAAAGGGTAACTGAGTAGGTGAACAGGACTGCTGATTTCTCATGGACCCCACTGTTAGTATTCTCTGAAATAATTTTTTAATCATTCATAACAACTTCAGGTGCTTCTCCCTACAGTGGCATCACACAACACATACATATCACATTTTGTGCACATAAGAGCATGCATACATAAATTACCTCATTTATGTTAGAGAAATAAGACAAAAATGAATGAATGATGCTCTTCCTTTACATCACATCAGTTGATATCTCCTTTCCATGGTTTTTTTTTTTTTAATTTTTATGTATTTATTTATTTATTTATTGAGACTGAGTCTCACTTGTCACCCAGGCTGGAATACAGTGGCAGAATCTCAGCTCACTGCAACCTCAGCCTCCCGGGTTCAAGTGATTCTCGTGCCTCAGTCTCCTCAGTAGCTGGGATTACAGGTGCATGCCACCACGCCCAACTAATTTTTGTATTTTAAGTAGAGATGGCGTTTCGCCATGTTGGCCAGGCTGGCCTCGAACTTCTGACCTTAAGTGATCCACCTGCCTCAGCCTCCCAAAGTGCTGGAATTACAGGCATGAGTCACTGTGCCCTGCCTCCATGTGTTTTGAAACCCCTAAGATTCTTTGCTTTTCACATATTTGAGAGGATGGAGGCCACCACAACCTCTCTACCACTGGGTGAAAAATTCTGTGTATTGATCATGTACAACACAATATCTTGAAGTGTATACCTTGTGGAATGGCTGAATTGTGATAACGTATCACCTTACATAGTTATTTTTCGTGGTGAGAACACTTAAAATCTACTCTCTGATTTTCAAGAGTACAATACTGTAGCCACCACGTTGCACAATAAATCTCTTGAACTTATTCCTCTTGTCTAACTGAAATTTTGTATCCATTATCTCATCTTCTCCTACTCTCAATCTTTCACCTTTGAATTTTATTCTCAGCCTAAAAACGTGGCCGTGGCATTTCATTTCTTGCCTAAACAGACATTTTTTAACCTTACAGTTCCATCAGATTACCATCCTCTCTCTTTGCCACCTAATATTTTAAAATATATGCAGATATATTATTTTTATTATTTATTGTTTTGAGACAGGGTCTCAGTCACCCAGGCTGAAATGCAGTGATGCAATCATGGCTCATTACAGCCTTAAACTCGCACGCTCAAGAGATCCTCCCACCTCAGCCTCAGGAGATCCTCCCATCTCAGCCTCTCTCTCCACAGCTCCTAACACTGTTGGCCCTCCTGAAACTCCATCTGTTGCCCCTGATTTCTGTGCTATACATGGCCCAGGTTTGCCTAGCTTGCTGACCGTGCCTTCCCTGTTTGCACCTCTCCCTCCAGGGTTGCTTTGTGGGCTCTCCTCACCCTTCCTCTCCTTTGGCAATCTCATGGCTTTATTTATTCTTTCTGCAGATGACTTCCAATGTACATCCTCAACTTTGATCTTCATTCTCAGCTCCAGTCCCATGTTTTCACCTGCTGGTCATATCCAGCTGGACATCTCTTTAGCATCTCAAACTGAGGACTATTACAAAAATCTTCTTTCCTCCCGCAACTTCTCTTCTCTTGTTCCCTACTCATTTGGCTCAAACCCTCAGAGTCATCTTTAACTCTTACTTCTCCATCTTTGACTCCTTGACACTTGTTCCACCATGTAGACCAGGGACTGATTCAGGAATGAGCATGCGATCCAACTATGGCCTAGGAGATGGGAGAGGAAGGGAAGGGAATTCAGTCAGGAGGTATAGGGAGCAGTTTTGGGAAACATTTTCCCTCTCTTAAGATGATCTCTCTTCTTCTGGACTTGGATGCTTGGAATGACCACTACCATCTTCCATCTTAGTATTAACCAGACAATGATGCCTGCACCCAAGATAGCAAAGCAGAAATGGAAAGGACCTGTCCTTGATGATGTTATTGAGTTTCTGAATCCTTCAGACCTGAAGTCTATGCTACTTTGGAATTTCCAAATTTCCAAATTTGTGAGATATGAAATTCTTTATTACTTAAGCCATTACAGATTGGGATTTAACTTTAAACATATGCAATAGACCACACTGTATCAACTCTCCATTATCTCTCATTTGGACTACTACAGTGCTATCTGGTCTTTCTGCCTTCGAACCTAATCTATTTCATGTACCTGCTAGATTATCCTGCCTAAAGAACCATTCGTTCATTTTGTTTGTCTTGTTCAAAGACCTTTATAAACTTCCTATTGCCTAGAGAACAGCAGCTCAGCATTTGTGGTTTCGTACAGCCCTACTCTCCCTCCTCTACCTACCTCCTGTTACAGATACACAGAATGAAGGGCTCTCACAGATATCCCTCCCTTTTCTGCTATGTGCATGTTTTCTCTGCCTGGAATACTCTTGCTTCTTGCTTCACTTTCACCTGTTTATGTGCAATTTTTTAATAACTTTCCTTGATATCTCTTCCACTTCCACCCTGTGCAAAGTAATCCCTTTTCCCCTAAGTTTCAATGGTATTTATTGCCAGCTACCTTGCATCAATGCTATTTATATAGTGCAGTCTGTTCTACTAGAAGCCCTGTTCGATAGAACAGATGGAACACATGGTTTATTGAGCACTTGAAATGTGGCTAGTGCAACTGGAGGTCTGAATTTTAATTTTGTTTAGCTAATTTAAATTCAAACAGCCCCAGGTAGCAAGTGGCTACTGTATTAGGACCATACTAGACTAAAAAGCTCTTGAACATAGTCCAGGACCTTTTTTTTTTTTTTTCCTGTAATGACTACAGAGAGCACCTGAAAGCCACAGTCTTGTTTTTTCCTTATTTTCTCCAGTCTTGAAGATAAAAGACACTGAATATTTACCGAATCAATAAATACAGAAATCACATTTACCAAATACACAAGGACTCCTCTAACTATTTTTGTCCCAAATTCAAACAGATTAAATAAGGAAGAAGAAAAGGCTGAATGACCAAAATTCCGGTTAGTTACTCAGAACAGAGGGATAGTTCCATTGTAAAAGGATCTATCATCTCTCTATAACAGTCCTCCTCTTAGTGAGATAAAGGAACTCTCTGAAGTTTAAAGCTCTTGGGTTTTAAAAAACTATTTACTTAGCAATAATTTCACGCTTACCAAAAAATTGCAAGAACAGTACGGAAACATCCAGATTCACCAATTTTTAATTGTTTTATTTTAAAAATAACCCAGATTCACCACCAAGGTTTAAATTGCATCAATCTCTTCTTTCTGTATATGTGTATAACAGAGATGTGTGTATGTGTGTATATGCATGTGTTTTATTTTTTCTGAACCATTTGGGAGAAAATCACATATGTCATGTTCTTTTACCCCTTAATATTTCAGTGTGTTTTCTTATAAACAAGGATATTCTCATGCAAACGTATTCAGGAAACTTAACATTGATACAATTCTTTAATCTACAGCCCATATTTCAACTTCACCAATTATCCCAATAATGTCCTATATAACATTTTTCTCCTCCAGTAAAGGATCCAGTTTAGGGTCACGTATTGCATTTCGTTACCATGTCTTTAGTTACTTCTAGTCTGCAGTCTTTGTCTTTTATGACATTGACCATGATTTAAGAATACAGGCTAGTTATTCTATATTTTATTTTCCTCTACTTGGGTTTGTCTGATGCTTCCTCATGACTAGATAAAGTTCACTGCTGGTGCAAGGATGTATTTCTTATACATACCTTCTCTGCCCCCCACTGGTTTTTAGACTTGACCTACTCACACCTGTAAGTCTATAAGGCATTATATTTCTATTAAAATACGTACATATACATTCCATAAATTTTTTAAAATTTGCATAAAATACATTATCCTACCATTTCAAAAGCAATTGTTGGCTCTGTACTTTATAATGGTTTCAAAGACAAGTTAAATTTACTGAATGGATTCAATTTATCTAAAATTATTTAATCAATTATTTTATCATTGAGTATGGAAATAATTCCTCAGAGAACTGCTGTAAAGTATTAAAGTTCATGATTTCTTCTTGCCAGTAAAACTAGAATCTTTCCAATTTTGTAAACCCTAATTTTACTTTTGCTTCTCTTAATGATATCACCAATGGAGAATAATTAAATTCCGATATTGTAAATCATAAGTACGTTCAGCTTTTGAAGTGGCAAAGTATTTGAATTGGTGCTATAGCCCAGACTTCAGGTATTTTTTAAAGGATGAATGAGGAAAAAGGAAGTGGGGAGAAAGAACTTTAACTGTGGGGAAGGATCTGTTACTTAAAAGATGCTTTAAAAAAATTCTCACTGTAGCTACAGTGCTCACACTGGAAATATAAGAATAAAAATGGTCCTTTAGGATTTTTCTCGGGAGTAAAAATTGTTTCAAGGAAGAAACTGGCAGGGATATGGACATTTTGGACAGGGGCAGAAAAATGCCCTAGTGTTTTGGACACCATGAAAGCACTAGCATTTTTAAGTAAATATTTTACATTGTGAGACGTGTCTGAGTGTTAAATACTTTTTTTTCCCCCTAGGGGGAAACTAAACAAATATTTATTTAAGGAGATAGAAACTTGAAGGCCCCCCCTCCTCCCCTCAAAGCTAAAGCGTCTTTGGCTCTGCTTCTAGGACTTCTAGGAACGTGCAATTAAAATAAATCGAAACAACGAAACCCTCGCAGCGTTCAGATTTCTTTTCTCCCCCTCAACTGCTCAAGAAAAGTCAGAAGCCGACAGTTGTTTTCAAGTCTCGAAGTTGCCAGTTGTGAGGCTCCCAAGACGTCTCCCGCACACCCCAGGGACGATTCCGCACGGGTCCCTCCCGTTAGCCGGCGGCCTCGGTGCGGTCGGGCTCCAAGGGGGTGTGTCCCGGCCCGCAGCCACCCGGCGCCCGCCTCCGCCGCGGGCCCACCTGCTCCTCTCGACCGCCGCTGCGCCCCGGGGTCCGCCCGGACCCCCGGACCCCACCCGCGCGGCGCCGCGGGCCGCCCCGCAAGTCCCGCCACCCGCTTCCGTACCCGGCCAGCCCCTCCGCGAGGTGCAGCTGGGACGCGAGCTCAGTTCTTTTCTTCCCTCAGCCCAAACTGCTAGCGGCCCCCGTGGCGGGAGGTGTGACCCGCACCCTACCCCCAAGGATGGGGGGCCCAGGCCGAGAAAGGGGGGTCCCAGCCCTCCCCCGGCTGCCCGCACCGACGCCCGCCTCGCACGTCCCCAGCTGCGGCCCGCGTCCTCCATCCAGCCCTTGTAAGACAGGCGTAGAGACTGCGAGTGTCAGGGGAGGGGTACGGGGCGGCGAAAGAGCATCCACCGGCCGCCGCCGCCGCCGCCGGCCGCTCCCCCGCCGTTCGGCTAGGGGAGGCCTCGTCGCAGCCGCCGCCTCAGCCGCGGCCGCAGATCTCGCGGTGTTTGCCGGCCGCCGCGCCGCCATATTGTGTGACAGTATTTTGATTTGGACTGGGCTGGCAGAGCCGCGGCGAGAGCGAGCGAGAGCTGGGGGGGTGGGGGGAGGGCAGGCGAACGCGAGGGGGGTGGGGGCAGAGGGAGGTGGGGAGGCCGAGCAAGCCGGAGCTGAGGATCGGGGAGCGGCGACGCCGCCCAGCCGTCGTTTTTGATCTGCTGCAGCCGCCGGCGGGGCGACCCAGCCCGACCCCCTCCCCTCCCCCTCAGCCAGGAGCGGTGGCGGCGGCGGCGGCCGGAGGGAGTTGGCGGCGGCGGGCGAGCGGAGGGGGCTGAGCGGGGAGGGAGGGAGGGCTGAGGTGTCCCCCCTGCCGGGTGGAACCGGAGGCGGCGGCGGCGCTGGCGGCGGCCGTGGTGGCGGAGGCGGCGGCGGCGACGGTGGAGACGGCTGCCCTAGTGGGAGAGGCGGCGGCGGCGGCGGCCGAGGAGGAGGAGGGGGAAGCGGCGGCGGCGAAGGGTAAGCGGACAGCGCTGCCGGGCCTCGGCGGGATCCCCAGCCCGGCTCTCCCTTCATCGCCCCGCACCCCCCTCCGTCTGGAAGGGGCTCTGCCGCCTCGCGAGGCCCGTGCGGGGCGTCCGCTTCTAACTCACACTCTTCCTCCCTCCGCCTCTTTCCTTCCCCCAGTGGCGAGGCGGAGAGGGAGGCCCCCCGAGTCCCCCAGTCCGGTGGGGGTGGGGAGCATCGGGCCGGGCCTGGGCTCTGGGGCGTCCGTGCGGGGGGGAGGGGGAGCTTCATTGGAATCGTGCGCCGGGGAGAGCCCCGGGTGGGGGAGGGCCCCAGGGTCTGGGGAGGGCCCCTCCCTGCGTCGGCGCCCCCGACCCGCCCCCAGGCATGTGTGAGGTGGGGGCGGGGGAGGAAAAATCTCCTTTTGGGGAGCCGAGGTATAGTTAAAGATGATTTAGGGGCGGGGGTTTTTGGGGAGAGACATGGGGCAGTTATATGAGAGTCGAGCGAGGGGGAGAACATCGTTCCTTTGCCGATCTTGATTTTCTGCAGCTCTTTGAAGTGGGGGGCAAGCCTTGCTGTGATTATGTGGCCCCTTAGATCTCACTGGATGTTTCTAGTTTTCTGTCCCATCAACCTCAAACCCTACGATTGTGGTTGAGGCAGGGAGGCTGCAAGGGTCTCTTGGCGTTGCCTAACAGGTGACAGGTGGATCTTTCTGTTGCTGATGCTCTGAGATGTTCAGGCAGAGTTGTACACCAAAGTGTCAGAGACCGTGTGAGTTTGTATTTATGTGTTTGGCCATGTTTCATTCCATATATAGTATATTTGAGATGTTAGGTTTCCATTCTTCAAGTTAGCTTAATTGTTGTGGATAAATTCTTCAAATGTTTCTGATAAGAGGGGTTTCCAGGAGAGTGAAGGGAATTTGCAGCTTCACAGGGGTTTCTCCGTAGTTCATGAAATTCAGGCCCCCAGTGCAGGCTGTTGAGTGCCCTTATTCATTGGAAAGTTCTTGAACGCTAAGATCGTATTCAGAGCAACTGTACGGCAATACAATTTTGCATCCATTTTGTCTGTTTTAGGTAAGTTTGTAAAGTGTCTTAGTTTTGGGGTCAGATTGATTCACATTTTGGAAAAGGAATTTCGTTTCCGCTTTAGTATACTCTAAAGATTATGATGATCATTATGCAATTCCAGATTTGGCCGGGAAATTTGGTGGGCATGGAATAGAGTATTTGCTTTCAGTTTTTTCACTTCTGCTTACCACACTCTTCATACAGTAGCAGAGTATTGACACCTTTTCAAAAATATCTTTACATTCTTTGTAACAATGAAATCACGATTTTAAACTTTGACGGTTTGAAACTTTAAATTTTGAAACCATGGCAGTTTGTAATAAAGGAAGACTTGTTTTTCTTTTGTTGTATGCTTTGGCTAAGCATTTTAATTAGAAACAATGGGAAGAATTGTTAGATACTTGAGCTATAGGCTAAATTAGGGTACAGTTAGTTTAAGGATTCTACTGCTTTTAAAAAACATGTATGGAGAGAATATGTTGAACGATGGTACTATCAATGTGTTAACAGGAAATAGAACAAAAATTCCAGTGATTCAGAACTTCTGTTTGGGTTTTTCCCCCATAAGTCTAATCAGTTTCTAATAGAGGGTGCATAAGTTTTAAATCTTTCAAGAATCAAACTGAAAGTTGAATATATCAATTATAGATGAATAAGTTATCCCTTGCATATACTCCATTATTTCTTTTTTCTCTTGTGTGCATCGAATAACTTTTCCTGAGTTTAAAAGTATTCTCTTAACGACACCGATGAAATGCTACTATTGAATCCCCTTTAGTTAACTGTTTCATAGTAGAACGTGTGCTTTAGTGACTCATTAAGAAGTGGGTAAAATAATGAGAACCTCATCAAATACGTGTTCTCTGAAAAATAAATTTTAACTTAATCCCATTAGATTGAAATCACACCTACGCTTGGTCCTCTATTTAATGGAAAAAAGCACTTGCCTTCAGCTGAGGGTATTGCTAAGACTGGGAAACAATTTTTTTTAAATTTTGTTTTTGTTTTCTTTTTTTTTGTTTGTTTTTGTTTTTGTTTTGAGACAGTCTCGCTCTGTCGCCCAGGCTGGAGTAAGTGCAGTGGTGCGATCTTGACTCATTGCAACTTCCGCCTGCGGTCAAGCTATTCTCCCACCTCAGCCTCCCAAGTAGCAGGGATTACAGGCGCCCGCCACCACGTCCGGCTAATTTTTGTATTTTTAGTAAAGACGAGGTTTCACCATGATGGCCCGGCTGGCCTTGAACTCCTGACCTCAGCTGATCCACCTGCCTCGGCCTCCCAAACACCTAATGAAATGAGGAGGTTTTTAAACTCCGCAGTTACGCAAGCAGATCCCCACTTAGGTCAGTATTGAGAATTGCTTCTTTAGTGTTAATAACATCTTACACTTGGGTAAATGTCTTATTACATTTGTGTCTTGGCAGAAATAGTTTATTCTACATCCGTAGTTTTCCCAGTAAGGAAAATTTATTTTCACAAAATACTGTTTAAAATGAAATGTACATATATGTATCTGTGAACGTACTGCATTTTGAAAAGTAAGTATAATGTAGGCTATTTTACTTTATGAGAATGTCTGTTTTCTAAAACAGCATTTTTTTTGAGTTATATAAGCAGATCAAGACTAAAAGTTTATTTTTTATCATATTTTAGAATTTTTGCCTTGTTATAGATATTTTGGGGGAAGTTCCTGATAATCTTTTCAATATATAAAGTTCATAAATTAAACTGTAATTGAAAAATCGAAATTGTAATTCCATTATATCTCTCTCTGGCCAGGTTCCCATGACCCAGAACACTAGTAGCACTTTCCCTTTGTTTCACTTATGTCATCTTTATTTGATGTAATATTGGGTCTCTCTAGAATAGAAGGATTATGAGGTAGTAACAGAGGTACATATGAAGATTGGGCAAAACAGTAATAAGGAAGAGAGACAGAGGATAAGATGCTAGCAGAGAATTAGATGAAAAGTTTTAGGCAGCTAGGAATGTGGAGATGTGGGCAGCGGTGGCTGCCAAGCACAGGAAAATGATCATGCTGAACTGTACGAAGGAGATTGCCTCTGAGCCGTTTCATAGGTTCTGGCACTCTCTATATGTCATCTTATTTAAAACCCTCTGTATTAAAATGATAAGAATTTGGAGACATTGAAATTATATGGAATTTAAATGTATGCATATTCATGTGTTTTTGCCTCTGACTCATATTTCCAGTATACTTAAAGTATTTTAACGTTTTGTTTCTGATTATTCTGGTCCTAAAAAAATCAAGGACGCTGCTTACTCAGAAAGCTAAAAAACCTGAGTAAGTACTCTTAGGAGTTATACTTTTTATGTTTTCTTTAGTTAATCACTAAACTTGATCTTGATAAAACTAAGGAATTAGAGATTGCTAAGAGGGTGCTATCTTTTTCTAAGTATCCCATCTCTCAAAACAGCCTGTTTACTAGCAAGTGGTACTTTACCTACATTCATTCAGCCTCCTAAGAAAAGAAAAAGATGCCAGAATAATGATCACACAGCTCCTACATTGAGGTTATGCATTTTACTTGGATTTTTATTGGCTTATTTTACAGAATATGTTTACTTTATTTCCTATTCCTGAAGGAATGAGCACAGTGAGAAGTGTCAGCTGACGAGTAATGTTTCAGGACATCCAAGTCAGAATTATCACAAAGTAAAATTGTGTATGTTTATATGAATAAAAGATGTCTATGAAAATTGATTAAAGTTTTGGCACTTAAAAGTGCATTTGTTCAAAATTTAATTTACATACACCCCCTTACCTTTATGCTTCATAAATGAGGCTTTGCTAAATGTGACTTTTTGATTTGCCTTATTCATGTTTAATGTAAAACTTTAGTAAGAAATTTTATTTCATTTCTCATCATGTATTCCAGTTAAGAATATGATACCCAGGGAGTGATATCCTGCATAATAAAGGGAAAGGAACTAATATTTATTGAATGCCTACTGTGTGCCAAGCTTTTCTTCATTTCAAAAATATTTATTGAGCACTTATTATGTGCTAGGGACTCTTCCAGATGCTGGAGGTGCTGTATTGAAGAACAGACAAAAATAGCTGTTTTCATATAGTTTACATTTAGTGGTAAAAGACTTAATAAATGAGTACAGTGTAATATGCCTGGGAGAAAACAGTACTGTGCAGAAAAATAAAACAGAAAAGGGAGTTAGGGAATGAACATTACTTATTGATCTTTTTAAAAGCTGTGTAATGGGTATTATCCTTGATTTCAAAAAGCAAAGCCTATCCCATACATAAAATTTTTGCTTTAAGAATACACTTCAAATTTCAGAACACAATTATATTTGTACTTCAAAGTTAGAGTTTCAACCGCGATTTCCTATTGTTAGTACTTCAGAAAGCTGTTTTATGGCTGGATAGAAAATTGGAATTTTGAATCCCGATTTTGCCACTTACTAGCTTGGCCACTAGATTTGGGACCAGTTACAATTCGTTAGCTTCTCTGAGCTTGTTTTCCTCTGTGTAAAATGGATATGGTATCTTTCTTTTTCTGGTGAAGGAACATTGTGTCATATCTTGTTGAATAGGTTGATGAGCTGGATCTCAGCATTTTAACAAGTAAACAACAAATATTGTATAAAATTCCAATTCATGTAAATACTTTAAAAATATTTAGTACAGTGCCTGGCACATAGTAAGTATAGAGTAAATGTTTGCTTTTTGTCATTATTTGTTAATTCAAAGAATCTGTTACATAAATTATTAAGGAACGTTTTTGCAAAGATAACTCAAATTGTGAATGGGATTTTTGAGGAAAAGTGGAATAACCATGCAAGTTGCAATACTTATTTTCATGTTTAGACTGGAAGATCACGAAACAGCACCTCAAGGGCAAAACATGTCTTCCTTTCAGTCTTTACTTCACATTATTTTCAGGGCTTGACCTGTAGTTAAGAGCTCAAGAAATACTGTGTGTTAAATGTTGAATGGTTCTTAGTGATCATTTTTCTGTAGATTACAGCTCTTTTTGTAGTGAACTCCTGAGTCTGAAAAGTGGCTGCACTGGAATCTCTACTTTTAATTTTAAGCACTGAATAAGATATTATTATGCAAAGTCTTTTAAATGCTATTTTTTGAATCTAGCCAGAAGTTCAAAAAATATTCTAGAAATTGAGAGGAAGAAATCAATTATTTGTAGCTAGATTAGTCTTTATTAACCTATTTCTATGATGATGTTGGCATCAAAGTGAAAAAGTAATATAGCAGTTTTTAAAACAGTAGAAGAAAATTCATGAATAATTATTTGCTCTTAACTGTTAAAGAACAAGTTTACCTTATCTTTTTAAGATAATTTCAATGAAAGTGTAGATTTGTCCTGGCTTTATGGATTAAATAGCTTAGTCATTTACTTACAATATTTCCTGTGATGCAGGAAATATTGGTGTTTTCACTGAAAAATGAAAACGTCCCACCAGCATCCCACCTCCCATCTTCACAGTAACCATTCTTAAGATGCTTAAATCTTAGTACCAGTCAACTCTTTCGTGTTCTGTTGTAAGTTATCCTCTACCTAAAGAAAATAATTTTAGCTTTCCCCAAACTTAAGTCTTCTGTCAAGTTCTGAGGCTTTTAGTCTTTTACCCAAAATATTTCTTGGATTTTTAAAAAGTTCCCGACAAAGCATGTATTGTGTGCTTTATATTTGAATATGAACAAATAGGGTGAAAAGTATTTCATTTTAGTATTTGGTGTGCCACATTACTATTTTAGAAATCAGATAGAAATACATACAACTGAACATTTTATACTCTTGTAATTTTTTTGTTTCTTTGCTTGTTTTGAACAACCACCATCTACTATAGGACAGAAATAATTCCTACAAGGTGTCAGTTTGAGTGGCTTCAGAAAGGAAGTCTGATTTACCTCCAACAAGTACAAGAGACAAGAGCAGTATAAGAATTTGTAGTATTTTAATTGCCTTGTTAAAAGAAAATGGAATTCTTGTTTCACTTAACAAGAAAAACAAAAACCGGCCTAGTACCAGTGCTCCTAGTACAAGTCGCAGAAGCCAGATAATAAAGTAGAGGTTGGAAAGGTCCTGCAGAGAGAGAGGGAGAAGGAAGCAGCAAGAGTATAGGAATGGGGATTTTAGCAGAGATTTTGGTAGAAATATGTGAATGCCGATTGTTAATAGTAGACTTGTCTAAAATAATGTATTTAAGTATGTGTGAAAGAGTAATTTTTGCTCTGTAAATTTTTATTCCCCAGTTTATTAACCATCATCTGAATCATTAAATATTATTATTCATATTTTGAATTTTAGCTTAAAGTTTTACTCTCACATTGATATTAAGGAAAATTATTTTTGACCTTTAATATCTTAATGTTTACCTTTTTAATGTTAGCAAAATTGAGCACATCACAAGTTTGCTTCCTGTCGGTTTGCCAGTGAAGCACGCCAAAGATACTGCTTGGCTCATCAGTATAGAGCCAGTGGCAGTTCAGGGGAGTGACTTTCCATTCCTCATCAATGAGAGAAAATACTTGCTAATGCAGATGAAAACTTGAACTCAGCAACTTGACCTTGCAGAACATTGTCCTCAGGCCAGGCAAGTTTTGTTTAGTCAGAGAAATCAACAAAAGCAGTAATTCTGGTATGAACTGTGGCCATGGGGTAGAAGAGACTTTACCTGGTTTTAAACTGTGTAAAATATTCCTTTTTTTTTTTTGGAGTGCAGTTACACAATCATAACTCACTACAGTCTCAAACTCCTGGGCATAAGCCTTCTTCCCACCTCAGCCTCCTGAGTAGCAGGGACAACAAGTGTGCGCCACTACACCCAGCTGTTTTCTAAAAATTTTTTGTAGAGACGGGATCTCCCTTTGTTGCCCAGGCTAGGAAAATACTGCTTTTGATTTTGAGTTGATCTCTTTGTTAATTTGTCAGCTTCTCAGCCCCCACCGCTTTAACTAAATATCTTAACTTTACCATGTTGGAAGTCAGTGAAGTATAATAAGAAAAGCTCTGGGCTTTAAAACCGTATGAGCCCAAGTTCAAATCTGAGTTCTGTTGCTGACTGTAGCTATGTGGTTTTAGGCATCATTCACAATCTCTGAGCCAAGGAGTTTTCTTCAGAAAAATGGATATAGTATTACCTACCTTTCATAGAACAGGTGAATTCTTGTTCTAGTTACATTAGGATATGTAGTTTAAATAATGGGAAGTAATTTTACATTTGGAATTTTGCTTTGTTAGGTTTTTTCTTTAAGGTATCTGTCCACTTCATTTTTCTTCAACAAATATAATGAAAAAGAATTTATATACTTTTTAATTTACTGTAACTCCTTAGACCAAAGATGAAACAAACAGAACATCACCATTATTTTTTTAACTACAAAATAAACATGCAGATTATTAATTATTTGTATTTTTCTTACCTATTCCTGTGGGAAAAGCTGCATTTTTGATTTGAAATTAGTCCACAAATCTATAATATAGTTCTTTGTAGGAAAAGGATTAGAAAATTGGCATGGATAAGCTTTTGAAAACACCTCAAATATGAGGTTTAATATAATACTACAAAACTTGTGCCACTTGATCTGTGTACTTTTCTATTATATTTATGTTTTAAGGGAATGTCTCGCTGTGTTGCCCAGGCTGGACCGCAGTGGCACAACCACAGCTCACTGAGGCCTTGACCTCCCAGGCTCAAGCGATCCTCCCACCTCAGCTTTCCGAGTAGCTGGGATTACAGATGCGCACCACAACTCTTAGCTTACTTTGTATTTTTTGTTGAGGAGAGTTCTTCCTATTTTGCTTAGGCTGGTTTGGAGCTCCTAGGTTCAAGCAATCATCTTGCCTTGGCCTCCTACCTAAATGTTGGGATTACAGGTGTGAGCTATCACACCCAGTCTGTTTTAACATTATAGCAATGGATTTATATTTCGGTAATAGGTTATCTATATTACTATAGTACCAGGAAGAGTAAACAAATGGTATTATTATGTTAAAATGTTAGTTACACAAATAGCATTCAATACTGATCATTACAGCAAAATAGTCTACAGCAGGTACACTGGTTTACTCAGTAGATTAAGACAAAAATTTTTAGCCTGGGTGACAAAGCAAGACCCCATCTCAAAAAAAAAAAAACAAAAAAACTCGTTGCGTTTTATTAAGTTCATAGGCTTAGAACATTCTGTAACGTATATACGTGAAATCTGTTAGCCTAGAGGTAATAAATACTCTTTAATCTTACACATGTGCAGTTCTTGTGCAATCTGTACAATAAAACCAGAAGCGCAAATAGGAGATTGAACCGTTAATCACTGGATAAATGACATGTTATCATGGCAGAAAGAATTGTAAGGTACATGTTGGTCTTTTCAGCCGTGTGTGTGTGTGTGTGTGTGTGTGTGTGTGTGTGTGTGTGTGTGTTTTGAGATGGAATCTTGCTCTGTTGTCCAGGCTGGAGTGCAGTGGCACAATCTCAGCTCACTGCAGCCTCCGCCTCCTGGGTTCAAGCAATTCTCCTGCCTCAGCCTTCTGAGTAGCTGGGATTACAGGCACCCACTACCATGCCTGCTAATTTTTGTATTTTTAGTAAAGACGGGGTTTCACCATGTTGGCCAGGCTGGTCTCGAACTCCTGACCTCAGGTGATCTACCTGCCTCAGCCTCCCAAAGTGCTGGGATTACAGGTGTGAGCCACCACGCCCAGCCTCGGCCATGTTTTTTTAAGTGGTTTTTAGCTTTTGTTGTTGGAAAAAATCACATGTAGAGTGAAGTATTATGCACAGAAGTTTTATTTTTGTTTTGATGAAATGCCATTATTTAGAAAACCTAACATTTTCAAATCCTTTTGGATAGGTCACTTCATATCAGTAATAATTAGGTCAGCAAATTAATTTTGCTTTTTTGTAGTTTGCAAGAGTTTATCTTATGTTCAGCAAAGCTAATACTTGCATAAAAATTTAACTGGGAGAAACTGCCCTTTAAATATTAATATTCAGATCTGTGGTATGAAGCCTATTATATAGATATTTGCTTCCACATTCTTGATATCCTATGGACTATTTTGTCTTTTACGCTTTTCTTTTATACTAGCATTTCCTGGTTGTAGGTTTCTGTTATTATTTATTTATTTAGAAATGGGGGTTTCGTTATGTTGCCCAGGCTGGTCTCAGTTCCTAGGCGCAAGCCATCCTCTTGCCTCAGCTTCCCGAGTAGTTAGGACTATGTATGGCATGCCACTGAGCCTGGCAACTTGGTTAATTTTTAAAAGGCAATTAGTGACCTGACAAACATGAGCGTCTGCTCTTCGGAAGTTGAGCAGCTGTATGTTGCAGATGTATGTAAGTGTCACAGTTAGGTAGTTACTAGAATTGTGAGAAAATGTGCTCAAGGAACCATCCAAGGGATCCATGTCAAGTAAAAGTTGCTAGAAATACAGATATTTTATAATTTGCGTTGAGAGGAACTGTTACTGTTTACCCTATGCTTAGCATGTACCTGAATTGTACTTGACTGAAGTACCGTTTGCCACTCTTAGGGTGATTTTATAGGAAATGGAAATATAAGCACATGGAAATGGGGATTTCAGAAGAAAATTCCCACTTCCACATATGACGATTCTGCTTTTTTGCGTATAAAAGTACATTGACACATGTTGAATGCCCTTTGAGATTTGTCTAACTAAGGTAATTGTTTGGCCTACATGAGACATACTCATTCTCTTCATGAGATATTTCCCCTCATGAACAATGCCATACATTTAAAGGATGACAGAGCCATTGCTGTAATTTTACAAGTGGAACAAGAAGTAAGTACTCTTATTGAAGGTAATTAGTTCATGGGAAGGTTGAAGTGGTGATCCTAACCAAACCAAGCTATTTATCAGTACATCAACTTTTATAGAATATAAAATTATCAAAAGAACAGAAACTCCATAGAGCGTATTTCATATGTCCTCTATGACATGCTTATGCAGAATAGCTGTCTAACCCAAGAAATCTTGCCTTACTCATTCTTCCATTGTGTCTCATCTCTACATTCTGTTTGTTTGAGACGGAGTCTGCTCTGTCCCCTAGGCTGGAGTGCAGTAGTGCAATCTCAGCTCACTGCACCCTCCACCTCCCAGGTTCAAGCAATTCTCCTGCCTCAGCCTCCCAAGTAGCTGGGACTACGGACGCATGCCACCACACCCAGCTAATTTTTTGTATGTTTAATAGAGACGGGGTTTCACTGTGTTAGCCAGAATGGTCTCTCTCTCCTGACCTCGTGATCTGCCCGCCTCGGCCTCCCAGAGTGCTGGGATTACAGGCGTGAGTGACTGCACCCGGCCTCTACATTCCTTATAATTCAAACTGCCTTACTTATCCAATAGTTTTGAGTTCCTGCTGTGTGCCTATACTTTGCTAGGTCAAAGGGGTGGACAGATGTGTAAGATATAGTTCTTGTCCTTAAGAGACATATATACAAACAAATGTGATATACTGTGACAAATGCTGTGACAGGGTTAAACATAAAATACTTTAGGAATCCATAGGAGGTAGTATCTCCTATGGATAAGGATTAGGCAGTATCTCCTATTCAGTAAAGGATGAAAGGATATGACAGGGAAATCTTCCTAGGAAAAGTGACACTTAATCTGAGTGTGTATCAGATAGGCAAGGAAGAGAGTTACAGGTTGCAGTTAGAGAGGTCTTTTTAGACAGAGAAACACCATGCATGAAGGATGGAGGTAGGAAGGTCCACATGTACACTGTAACTGTGAGTAGTTCTACAGTGCATTAGGTACCAGTGGTGGGTTAGCTGAAAATGAGGTGGAAAATTAGAAAAAAGAGCATTAAGATATCTGTATACTCCATAAAGGAGATTTGACTTTATCCTTCAAATGATGGAAGACAAGTCCTTAAATTAACATTCTAGAAAGATTCTCTGGCTGTAGTGCACAAAATACTTTAGAAAAGAGCCAGGCGTGGGAGGAAGAGGCAGGCATATAAGTATCTATTTGAGAGTTGATTAGGACCCGAACTAAGGCATTGATAATGGGGTAATTAAGAAGTATAGGTAATGTGTTTGAGAAGGAAATAGTGAGTGTGAAGTAAAGCAGTGAAGATTGCACATGCCCTGGCTTGAGTTCCTGGGTGCATAGTTGTGATGGTGATATTCACCAATACATAACAGACTAGGGTTGCAACAGGTGAGGAAGACGTTTGAGTTCTGTTTATTAATTTTAAGGTTCTGTGGAGGGTGAAAGAGGAAGACTTCACTTTATATGGAGGAGATAGAGAAAGCTTCTCTGACTAGATAACATTTGAGCAGGTACATGAATGAAAATAGAGGCAGTAGCAAATGCAGTGGCCTTTAAGTGGGATGTGCTTGCCATCTTCTAAGAGCAGGAAGGCAAATATAATTGGAGCTGAGCGGGGTTGTGGGGAGGAAGTAGGGTAGATGATACCGAACTTTGTATGCTGTTCATGTAGGGTGTTTGGATTGTGATAAGGACTTTAGGTTTTACTCAGGATGGGGTAAGAAGTCACCAAAGGGCTTTAAGATAAAATCTAATTTGTATTTTCCCCCCTCACTTCTTAGAACATTATTTCTTGGCATTTGTATGTGTGTGGTTCTGTAACATTATTATGTATATGTATAAATTCATGTGACCTTCACAATTAGGTTTTAAAACTGTTTCATCATAAAGAGACTCCTTTGTTTTACCCCTTAAGTTTCACCTTTCCTTCCAGCCTTAACTCCTGGCAACCACTTACCTGCTTCTGTTCTCTATCACTGTAATTGTCACTTCAAGAATATTACATAAATGAAATCATACATGATGTTACCTTTGGAGATGGGCTTTTTTTCACTCAATATAATCCCCTTGAGATCCTTCCAAATTGTTGCATGTATCAATAGTTCATTCCTTTTTAATGCTACAGATTTTACCGTTATATGGATGTACCACAATTTGACTTTGGAATTTCCAACTTTGGGTTGTAAAAATAAAACTGCTGTGAACAGCTTTTACAAGATTTTATGTGAAAATACGTTTTCATGTCTGTAGGATAAATTCCCAAGAGTGCAGTTGTTGGGATGTGTGATAAATGTATGTTTAAGTAAGAAACTGCCAGACTTTTCCAGAGTAGCTGTACCATTTTACATTCCCACCCCCAGTATGTGAGAAACCTACAGTTTCTCTGCATCTTCCCCAGCATTAGTATTGTCAGTATTTTCTTATTTCACTCGGTCTAATAGTATATAGTGACCATTAATTTGCATATCGCTAATGGCTAATGATGTTGAACATATTTTCGTGTGCTTCTTTGCTGTCTGCGTATCCTCTGTGGTGAAATGTGTTCAAGCCTTTTGCTCATATTCTAATTGAATTGTTTTGTTTTCTTGTTGAGTTTAGAGAGTTCTTTACACATTCTAGATCCAAGTCCTTTGTTGAATACATGATTTACAAATACTTTCTCCTAGTATGTGGCATGTCTTTATATTCTCTTAACAGGGTCTTTTGCAGAGCAGAAAAAAAATTAGCTTTGATGAAGTTCATTTTATGCATTTTTTCTTATGGATTGTGCCTTTCTTGTCAAGTCTGAGAACACTGGCTAACCTTAGGTCCCAAAGAAAAAAGACTATCCTTCCTTTATTGAATTGCTTTTGTACCTTTGTCAAAAATCAGATAGTCATAATTGTGAGGGTCTGTTTCTGGATTCTCTGTTCTGTTCCATTGATCTTTGTGCCTGTCCCTCCACCAATACCACACTGTTTGATTACTATAGCTATATAATGTCTTAAAATTAGATAGTGAAATTCCTCCAACTTCATTCTCCCTTTTCAGAATTGCTTTAGCTATTCTAGTTCCTTTCCATGTGAAATTTAGAATCTATAACAATGTCAGTTTTGGGGAAATTGATATTTTTATTTTGTTGAGTCTTCAATCCATGAACATGGTATGTCTCTTATTTAATTCCTTTATTTCTTTTGTCAGCATTTTTTCATTTCTAGCATAAAAATCCCATGCATATTTTGTTAGATTTATACCTAGATGTATATTTTTTAGAACAATTGTAAGTGATACTGTGTTTTCAATTCTGATTTCCAATTGTTCATGTCTTATATGTGGCAGTATGGTTGGTTGATTTCTGTGAGTGGATCTTAGATTCTGAGAGTTTACTAAATTACCAGTTTTAGGAGGTTTATTTTGTAGATTCCTTGGGTTTTCTGATGTGCCTGTGCATAGAGACAGTTATTTACATTTTTTTCTTCACAATCTGTATGCCTTTTATTTCCTTTTCTTGCTCTGCTACTTGCAATGCTGTTTCATAATAGTGGTGGGAGCTGACAAGCTTGTTTCTGATCTTAGTGGAAAAGCATTCAGTCTTTCACCATTAAGTATATGTTAGCTGTAGGTTTTTTGTAGATGCTGTTTATCAAGTTGAGAAAATTCCCTTTTTATTCCTAGTTTGTTAAGTGTTTTTATCATGAGTAGGTCTTCAATTTTGTCAAATGCTTTTTTTCCTACATCAATTGATATGGTCATATGGCTTTTCTTCTTTAAGCTGGTAACTAGTGGTAACTTACCTTTTTAAATATTCACTCTGTTATATGTGGAGTAGACTTTGGAGATAGAGCAAAGATTTAAATAGGGAAAATATATTAGAAATTATTGTCTTACTCTAGATAAGAGAGGATGGTGGCTGGGACCAGGACAGTAATAGGAAAGGGTGAGAACAGATCAGATTTTGGATATGTTTCAAACTCTGTGTGGGAAGGAATTGCTGATGAATTGGATCTGAGGCATAAGAGAGAATTCAAGGATGACAAGAGATTTTTGGCGCAAGCAATTGGAAGTATGGAGTTGCCATTGACTCAGTGTGGGAGCGTGGTAAAGTAGCAAGTTTAGACTGAGCAATCAGGAGCCTTTTTTTTTGGACGTGTTAACTTTGAAATGCCTTTTAGACATATAACCGGTGATATCAACTAGGCAATTCATTCAGTATAATGGAATTCAGGCAAGAGATTCAGACTAAAAATATGAATTTGGGAGTATCAGTGGAGTTGATGTGAAAGAAGTTACAGTGGTATTTGTTTAAAACTATACCTGTGACTGCTGTCTAGTTATTGTAATTTCAGATTTATTAGCAAAAAGCCAGACTCTTCTAACATGTGAAAGAGCTTTGTGAAAATTTGGATTAGTTCTGCTGTGTATGTGACATGAAATGCAACAGAAATTATGGGATTGGGAGGTGATTTGGGGATGTATATTTAATATGTACTTAATCATACTTATTTGATAGGTAAATGGCTGTAATAGTGGTCATCTAATAGTGTCTTACTAATTTTTAGAGCTTTGCCCTAAATCTTTATAAAAGGAAGTAACTCCATGTTGTGGAAAGAAAGGGTTTGACGCTGTTATTAAGTGCCCGAATGACTTTCTGTGGCAACATTTATCTTACAGATAAAAACAGCCAGAGAGATAAATGAAAAATAAAGATGAAAAACAAGAATGTAAAATAGCTAGCAAGGAGAGGTTTAGGCCAGAAATACATCAGTAAAGGGAGCAGGTCAGTCTTAGTCACAGAGAATTTGTAGAAAGACATATCTTCTGAGTCCCGCTCTGACCATGTTTACTTTAAATTAATGTAATTTGGAAAATTTTTAAAATGCCACGTTTTTTCTGTTGTAACTGATTATTAGCTCCAATAATATTTCCTTATTGATAATTTATATCTTTCTAGCACTTTGTTTTATTTACCCCCATTGCAAGATTACCATGTTGTATTCTAATTATCTATTTACCTTTCAGTTTCTCCCACTAAATGTCGGTTTTTATAGCATGAGTATGATACCTTGGCACTTGAGTGCTCAGTGAATATTTGTGAATGAGTGGACACAGACTACTAGAGTTTAAAGCTAGTAAACTTGATCGTTTTCAAAAGTAAATGAGTTTTTGGGATTCTGGAGTACAGGTTGTGGCTGAATGTCTTTCTGATGCTTCCAACAAGCATTCTAACCCTAGAGATTGCACCCATACATAGCAGCGTCCCCAACCCAGGATTAGTGAGGCGTACATTTTTGCCTCTCTTTTTTCTCTTTTCCCTAGTGGTAATGGATTTCTGCAAATTCATCTAAACTTTGGCCCAGATTTCTTGTGTTGAATGGAGTACACATTGCAAATAGTTGGCTAGGTTTAGAGTTGAGTCCATAATAGCATGTCTGCTAGGAAATTTCTTGTGCACATTTTAAAAGAAAGGAATGTTCATCTGACTATCTTCTACCCAGTCCTTCTGCCCATTTTCAGGTAGGTGGTAGATGTATAGGCCAAGTTTCTCTTCAGTGTTTTTATATACCTTTTCACTTTTGAGCTTTACAAGACAAAAATACCCTTAGCCCTTATTATTCCAATGCAGATTTAAATATTAGGAGATTCAGTACTTTTAAAACCACATATTCTTTTATTTCCAGATCCATTGTGTGTGTGTGTGTGTCTGTCTATATGTGTGTACAGATACATATGTTGTGTTAGTCCATGACAAATTAGTAAAGTTTGTAAGAAGAATGTCTTTCTCTTATAAACTTTGTATTGGTGTATTGTTGACACCAACATAGTAAGAATGTTTAAGTGCTTTGCATTAAGCATTTCAGAGACTAAGGAAAGGGAACTGTATAAAATAATTCTTTTTCTAGTAGGACAGAACTGTGTAGTTAACTGAGTCTCATATAGAGGTACCTGCCTCACATGATTATTGGGAGCATTAAATGAGTGAATGCATTGTAAGTCATTTGACCTAGTGCCTAGCACTTAGTAAATGTAAGCTATTAATAGAAAATTTATTGCTATAAAATTATAAAAATAATAAACTTTAAACTTCATAATCATTTTTGTTATAACTCTTCATTTGGCTTTCTTGATACCATTCTTCCCAGCATTTTCTCTGCCTAATTTTTCTGACTTTAAGTTCTTCATCCTCAGGTCTCCTCTCTCTTGCCTTTTTTTCTTTTTTTTTTTTGTTTGTTTGTTTTTTTCGTTGTTTCCTACGTCAGTGTCAACACCTTCTGCTGAAACTCACTACAGCCTATCTCTACAAAATCTCTTGCCTTTCTTAGGGAGGAAAGTGACATGATTCAGCCAGTATTTTAGGAAGCTAGCCAAGTTTGTTACCACTGTGGAATACAGTTTAGAAAGGCTTAGCCAGGCATGAGACCTGTAATACCAGTGGCTTGAGAGGCCGAGGCAAGAGGATTGCTGAAGCCAGGAGTTTGAGACCAGCCTGGGCAACATAGCAAAACCCCATCTCTACTAAAAATAAAAAAACTAGCGGTGCAGGTAAGGTGCCCCTGTAGTCCTACCTACTCAAGAGGCTGAGTTGAGAGGATCGCTTGAGCCCAGGAGTTTGAGGCTGCATATTTATGATTACACGACAGCACTCCAGCCTGGAAAACAGAGCAAGACCTTGTCGCTTAAAAAAAAAAAAAAAAAAAAACTTTTTAAGAGTAGAACAAGCAGTCAGACAAGAGGTTATGGTGTTAGGTGATTGCCCAGGTAACAGATACTTGAACAAGGAGATTGTGGTGGAATAGAGAATTTTTTGTGGGAGTAATCAGTGACACTTTGCCATTGATTATATGTGGAGAGGAAAAGAATTGAGAACTCTGAAGTTTCTAGCTTTAGAAGCATGTCATTTATAATTAACAGAGAAATACATTAGTGAGTAGGAGGCAGTGAGTTGAGTTTTGGACAAGATAGCTTTAGGTTGCCAGCATAGTATTGTCAGGCTATTAGTTTACTTGCTGCAGTCCCACCCCTCCCTTCCACCTCCCTCCCTCACTCACTCACTGAATTCCATTGCTATTAGTCTAAGAACTTCCCTTTAGGAAAAGTAATTTTTTTTTAGTCACAGTCAGCAGTAGAGCTTGAAATATGTGGAGACCAATTCCTCATTTCCTACCCACATTCTCATTATCCTCTTTTGGTCTGTTTCCCCAGGGGAAAAAGATTAAGATTATTTAGAATAATACCTACTACCATCATTACCACCACACCACCCTCCAGGAAATTGGTAGAAAAGTTTGTGTGTGTGTGTGTGTGTGTGTGTATATATATATATATGTACACACACATGCACATACATACATATATTTGAAACAGTGTATTACTCTGTCACCCAGGCTGGAGGGCAGTGATACAATCATAGCTCACTTAAGCCTTAACTTCCTGGGCTCAGCCTTAACCTCCCACCTTAGCCTCTCAAGTAGCTGGGACTACAGGCACCAGCCACCATGCCTGGCTAATATTTTTTTTCTAATTTTTTTGTAGAGGCAAGGTTTTGCTGTGTTGCACAGGCTAGTCTCGAACTTCTTGGCTCAAGTGATCCTCTTGCTTTGGCCTCCCAAATTGTTGGGATTACAGGTATGAGCCACTATACCTGGCCTAGTGTTTTATTTTTATATCAAATAAACGAAGCAACTTGGCAGGGCTCTTTGAAGAAAAATGCAATTTTATGAAGTGTTTCTGATTAAACTGTTAATAAGCAGAGTAACACCTCATGCATCTAGTATAGTTAGGTAATAAGTACATAAAATGATTGAAACTTACCCCAAATCTATTTTAGAGATTTTATAGAGATTTTACAATATATTATATATATTGTGTGTAGGTAAATATAGATATTCATACCTCCAAATCTATTTCTTTATAATGTTTCACATACTTTGCTGCTTTCTGAAATAGTAACACCTCCTCCCCTCCCCACCCTTTTACCCTGCATAGTAAACCTTTTCTGGAAGATAGAAATAATTATTTGTTTCAGAGCTTCAGAATGAGTCAGGAACCCCAGGTTCTAGTCCAAGGCCTGGCACTAAGTTACTATATGAGAACTGAATCATAGACTCTAGAACAGTGCCTGGCATGTAGTAGTGCTTAACCAATATGTTTGGAATGAATTATCGTCTCGTGCTGACTTTAGTGCTCCTTCCTTGATTTATTACTTGGAATTCATTGCTGCCTAGTAAATAAGCTTCTGGGTTCTTAATTAAATAGGAATATCTAGATTCTGATACAGGTGAACTATAAGCATAATTTATGTCTGTTTTAACTCCTTAGTGGAACTTTTGGCTTATCTTGATGTATTTTCTGGTGCTGAAAGTTGCCAAACAGATGATCTTCTGTGCTTGATTTATTGGGGGCACTTGCTGAGTACTTTATATGTGCCTACATTATGTATAGGCAGTGTTCTAAACATAAGCACATAGCACATGTCTCCAGGGATCTTATAACTTACATGTAGAGACACAGAAGTAGAACTATGTAAGAAAATAATTAAATGTTGAATCATAAAGCATTGACCTACAGCTACATTAGTAGTTCTAGGAAAAGATCCATGTGGGCTAAAGCAGGATAAAAATAATTCAAGTAGAAGGTGAAATTGGAATTGGTTTTGAAGAGGTAGTTAAGATTTTGATAAGCCTCTAGATGAAGACATAACATTCTAAGCAAGGGCAGTAGCATAGTAAGCAAAGAAAGGAAAGTGTGGATTGAACATGTTCAGACAAGCCTGCCCGGATTCCTAAGGGCGTGGGGACTGCTGGGAAATAGAAGCAGGTGAGTTTAATAGAGTAGTTTTAATCTGCACGACCCTGAAGGGATCCAGGGATAGAATTTAGAGGGCTGCATGCATTTAGATGAGAAAAAAAAAAAATGACATCTTTATATTTTTATTAACTTTGAACTGAAATTTAGCATTTCCTTTTAATGAGAGTTTAAGCAGCAGACTACAGTAGTATTAGCAGTACCTGTATCTTTTTATTACTAATAGAAAAAGCACAGATATTTTCAGATTACTTTACAGTTGATATCTCTAAATATATTTTATGCATATTACTACTTCAGAATTATGGTTTTTGTTAGACTCCCGCTAGATTTTATTGTATTAAGTATTACTAAAGAAGCATATGTATAAATATATCACATACAAGGTTTTTAAAAACACTTGATAACTGTTTCAGTATAATCGGTTTTCTTGGTAATATATATTTTATGCATTTAAAACCATACTTTCAAAAACAACTGTATTTTAGTAAAACTGGTTTTCTTTATAATCTTAGGTATTGTAGTTTATGTATTTAAAACCACTCTGAGGGGGACTCTGTAGCTTTCTTCAGACTGCCAAAGGGATTCATGACCCCTGATCTAGTGGCACCAAACTGGAGAAGGCAATGAAAACCACACTGAGGGGGTTGTAGCTGAAGAGAAATATCGGCCCCCTGCAACCTCCACCTCCCAGGTTCAAGTGATTCTCCTGCCTCAGCCTCCCTAGTAGCTGGGACTACAGGTGTGCACCACCACGCCCAGCTAATTTTGTACTTTTAGTAGAGACGGGGTTTTGCCGTGTTGGCCAAGCTGGTCTCAAAACTCCTGAGTCAGGTGATCCACGTGCCTCGGCCTCCCAAAGTGCTGGATTACAGGCATGAGCCACCATGCCTGCCCTCAATAATTACTCTTGAAATTTGTTTAATTGCTTTGTTTATATTTTATATAACTGTAGGCATTTACTTTACAATTCATAAGTAATAAGACTAATTTTTTTCTGTGTTAAACTTTTATTCAGATTCTACTGACGTATTATTTGAACTTTGTTTTTCTTCTATTAAATAAGGGTGTTGGACTAGATAATCTATAAGGCTCCTTTCAACATCAGATCTATGATTCAGAATCTTTTAAGTTTCATCAAGTAGAATAAAAAGCTTAAACTACAATTTTAAAGGAGATTCTCCTTAGATTATGCTGTGAGTGTAAATAAGATGCCAGAGGAACAAGTGAGAGAATGAATGTTACAACTTTACACCTACATCCTTTTGGCAAACGTTAATAAGAGGCATAGAAATAAGAATTCTAAGAAACTAAAATGCAGAGTGTTGACCGGAAAAGAAGTTTTCAGAAAGAAAAGTATTAGTAATGTCGAGCTAGTACAATAAAGAAGGAACCTTGGACATGAGGTTAGAAAGCTACAGATACATTTCTGGGTTTAATTCTGCTGCTTATTGGAGTTTTGATAATGGGTAAAAATTACTCAATATGTTTTTTTAAAAGAGTAAAAGCAAATTCATTATAATTTGTAAATAACATTGTATACCTAGAAAAGCCAAGAGAATCAACTGAAATATTGCTGTAAGTAATGAGATTTCAGTAGGATGACTAGTTAAAAAACTTAAAAAGTAATGGTTTATCTGAAGTGGTTTTTTTACTTGATGGTCTTTAAACTGAAAACCTATCCATATGGGTTACTGAATGGAAATCCTCAAACTTAAATACCCTTTCCTCTTCTTTCTGAGGAATACAGTAATTCAGTCTTATCTAAGTTTTAGTATATTTTGAATAAGACACTTCCATGTAAACTTTTTAAAACTATTTTAAAATAAAGTTGTGGCAGAGAATACACTTAAAACGACTATAAGGAAATCATTTTTAAAAATTCCTTGTGGCTTGTGATACTTGATCTGTTACTTGGTAATGTTAGAGAGGGTGTAATCTGATCTTTGAGCCTTATTTGGTAAATAATAATTTTGTGTGGAACCTACTGTTCTATCAGTAAGAGGAAAATTATTGCCCATATATAAGGCTTTTCTTTGCCCTTAAAACATTCCCTGACTTAAAGACCAAATTATGTCATGCATTGATTGCTTGTATGTTTTTTTAAAAAGCATTATACCGGATCTATATATAACTTTTTAACAAGAGGTGTGTTGACAGAAGTATTTTATACTTTACTTGGAAGGAGAAGAATTCCATGTCGTCTTGTTTACTACTAACTCTTTTTATATCCTAAATATAAATTGTTATATTTTTATTTATCATCAGCTCTCAAAATTGACCTCTCTCATATACTCACTTTGTGGCTATTCTGGAAGATAATCAGTTATATGTCTTAGAATGTGATTATAGTTGAATTATTTAAACTGAAAGCCTGCTACCTAGTTGTTTGCTTTAGCATTTGTGAAAACGAAAACTTAAGTATACCCATATGTTTAGAACAGGAAAATATGTTACATTCTTTAATAATGCAGAAAAATATATTGAATGCCTATATGTGCCACACTGTTAGGTGCTTTACATACACTTTAGCTAAATCTCATGGACAGTACAGCAGGGTGGGTAGTGATATTCCATTTAATAGAAGGGAGATTTCTGCAGTTTAAATTCAAGGCCATACTGAAGTCAGATCTGAACTTACACTTCTGTCTCGCAGAATTCTTTGTCCTATAATGTGCCATCACAATAGATGGGAAATTTATATTTTTCACAAAAACTACTTTTACTCTGTTTTGCTGTTTATATTGCTAGTTACTGGAAATGCAGGGAGTTCAGTGTTTGGATCTTTGTCTTCACTACTTTTTTTTTGTCCTATTATAATTTTCACAATATCTATGATCATTTGAGAGTAGAGGAAAATTCTATTTATTTTGACTCCTGTGGGATTAGTTTCTTAGAGAAATTCCTAAGGGTACCAGCCTACCAAGCATAAGGACATCATTTCCAGGTTTAGTAATCAAATAGTACAAATTCTACCATTTGTAATATCTTATCATTTCTGTAACCTTCATAGTTGCAAGTTTGTTTTTGGTTTTTGTTTTATATGGCCCTAACAAAAATTTTTTTTAAAAAAAAATCCATTGAATCTATTTTGGTAATGGAAAAAAAAGATTTTCCAGTGCGGTTTAAGAACCACATCTTATGAGCTGTTCTTTGCCTCCCTCTTTAAGAATTACCAAGTATTTTTAAAAATTGGAACTTAACATTTAGTTCATTGCTTGGATATATCTAAAGCATTTCTTTAGAAACCCCTGGGAATTGATCGTAGGAAATCAGGGGAGCATTTAGAAGATGATTGGAAATACGATAGTGAAAGGGAAGAGCAAAATGACCTGCAAATGAGGACTTTACATTTCCAATTTTGGATTTTGTTGTTTTTCTCTTTCTGTTAGAGTTACTCTGTGGTCTCCTGTTGGACAGTCTGTTGCTAAAAGCCATTAGAGATTTCATAAAAACTACTGTTTTGAGTTGCTGGAATTGAGAGTCCAGAATAACGTTGGGTAGGTTAAAATAATGACTTAAGTAAACCGCATCCTTGGTAACTTGCAATTTAAGAGACCCACTTTCCCTTCAGAATATTTTATGTGAGACTTTGGGGACTACCTTACTTCTATTACATCTCATAATGTTATCTGGTCACATTTCTTGTTCTGTCTACCTCTAGTTTACTCTAGTTTCTCTTCTGCTTTCAAGGCTCCAGACCCAGTTCCTGGACCTGCCCTGGAAAAGAAGTATCCTGTAGAGATGAGCTCACTGCAGTTACTTAATTAACAATTTGTAAGCTGCAAAAATGGCAATGGGCCAACCAAGAACAGCTACAATTTGAATTTTTCTATTTCCAGGTATGCTAAAGTCCATGGCACCAGTCAAGCTTAGCCTGTGTAACTGCCTTATTATTAAATCTATAGTAACTAAAACTTGACTTTCAAAATGTATAGTCATCTTGCTTTAAAGTATAGTAACACTAACATCTAGGTAACATGCAGCTAGTACTGAGTTTAACATACCTTTTGCCTGAATATTTCTAATTTAACTTGTTTGCTAGTGTTAGCAAACTAATGCAAAAGTATAAGAAAAATAAATTTGAAATGCTATTGAGTGAAGCCCTATAAACGTACAAAAAAAAAATTGAAAAACAACAACAACAAAACTGCCTTCCTTTAAAAGGTTTACATTGAGTACAAGCAGTATAGGGAATTCGATTAATGAAACTACTTCCCTCTTCCTGAGATCCTCAACTATTCTACGCTACTAATGCCTTTACCTAAAAAATTAATATATTTGTACATGGCAAAACCCCGCCTCCACTAAAAATGTAAAAAAATCAGGCAGGCACGGTGGCCTGCGCCTGTAGTCCCAGCTGCTTGGGAGCCTGAGGCATGAGAATCACTTGAACTCAGGGAGTCGGAGGTTGCAGTGAGCTGAGATTGCGCCACTGCACTCCAGCCTGGGCAACAGAGTGAGACTCCGTCTCAAAAAAAAAAAAGTTAATATATTCTTCAGTAATTGGAAATTATACATATTATTTCTGGATAGAACCAAGCAATGTTTTATAGTACTTTACCTGAAGAATTTAGCTATATTTTTAAACTAAGTGTATAACTAATATTTGCTAATTTTTTTACTTGATTACCCAAAAGAAGCTAGCCAAGGAAGTTATAAATAGTCGGAATCATCCTGAAGTGTAACAGCAAAACCAAAAACTGAGGTTTCCTAATGCCTTAGATTTTAACCAAGAGAAAGCTACTCATGAATGGCTAGAGGGCCAAGATCAATTCGCTTTTAAGGATGTTCCTTTTACCAATTTATATAGGTGCAGAAACAGAATCCCTGAAAGATGAATTTATTTACTAGATGGATAGATAATCATACATGTCTTTTGATTTTAAAGTTCAGTTCATCTAGGTTAGAGATTACCCAAAATTGAAGAGGAATTTTGTATCCCAATTGTGAATTTAAAAGGCAATTCTAATATTCTAACATGTACTTAACTCCTTCCTTATATCCCTTTCTGCAGTATTAATGCATAATGAATTTAATATCTAGTAATTTAGTCAGTGTTAGTTCACTGATTGTGTGCCACATTATTTGTTTGGTGTTGAAAGAATTATGTGTCACTGAGTGTTTAATTAGAGCTGGAAAGGGAGCTACTAGTTAGGGTCATTACCACTGTTGTGTGAATTGAAGTAGAAATTAAAGAAGGAATTACATATGAATATCAAGTCTTAGTTATTTTCAGTGGTGCTATTAATGGTGAAATTTTTCTCCATTATTCAGTGTAAATTGTGTGTACAACAGTATGCTAGACACAGCAGGAATGTAGAAATGAATAAACCTTGTTTTAGTGAGCTTACAGACAAGTAATATGAAAGTGTCATAATAGAGATGCATACAGCATACTTAAGAGTACTGGAGAGAATCAGCTTTGTGGAGAAGGTAATGTTTTTACTGAACCATGAAGGATAGATGGAATTCTTTAGAGAAAGTGGCAAGAGTATTTCTAAGTTATGAAGATGAAAGTATTTAATATATTATAGAAATTGTGAGCAGTCCAGTATGCATAGAGGATAGTTGGATAGAGGGGTGTGATGGGAGATGGAGCTATGACATGTTTTTGAATGTCAGATGAAGGAATTTGGACTTTAGTAGGAATGGGAATCCGTTGAAGATTTCTCAGAACTGGTACGTGTTAAATCAGTGAATCTTTTGAAAAGCTGACTACTGTAGAGTGAAGGTTGAATTGATGAAGTTAGAGGTTAGGCAGTAGTAATGCCTAATAAGGGACATTTACTCTGTCAGGCATTGTGTAAAGAGTTTTACCCTCAGTTTCTCACTTAATCCTCACTACAGGAATATTGTAAAAAGTAACTGAAATAATACATGTTTAAGGCATTTAGCACAGGACTTGGCTCATAGTAAGTGTAGAACCAAAGTGATTATACTCTAGGCTCAGAGAAAGCAGTGTGTCTTGTCCACCATTGTGTATGATAGTACAATAACTTTCCATAAAGATACTGTGTTTATTGGGGGACTCTTACATTTAATAGTAACAATAAGCCTACTTCTCTTTCTACCACCCCTTACCTCTTTCCTTTAATTAATTAAACCGTCTCATTGGTAGATGTGTAATACTTTAGTTTAAGTGCTTGAGTAATAAATAGTTCACCTTGAGGTAGCCTTTAGGTAAAAAAAAAAAAAAGTCACCTGGCTTCTTTGTTTTAAACAAGGATTACAAATTATGACACTAAGCTTAGACATGGTTAATCATGGATGGACCTACATATATAAATTCATAAGTAACATTTAAGTTAGAAAGTAACTGTAAATCTCATCTATCAAGCATCCTGATGATTGGTCAATGCTGCAGCTGTAAACTGCACATCCATAACAGTTTTAGCATAGACAACACAGGCTTTGAGTTATTTGAAAGTACCTGTGGTTGGCTAATACGGTTACTTTCAAATAACTCATTCTGTTCTATTCTTACTCTATCTACATATCAGAATACAAGTAATGTTGTGGAGAAATATGTAAGGAATAACTTTATAGTAATGCATGAATATGTATTATTATAAAAATTGGAACAGATGACTAAACCTCCTTGGAATACCTTTCATCCATGTGTCATTCTACTCAGCCGCCTCTCCAGAATAATTAGTGTGTGTATACTTTCAGAATATTTCCTATACAGTCATATAAAAATATCTGTTTAAAATACATCTATTTTCAGCATCATAGGAAGGGACAAAACATTTTTTAAAAGCTTTTTAATGTAATACATCTTTTGTGTATCTTTATTTTTACACAAAAGGTGTTATACATGGAATCTGCATCTTGATTTTTTTTCAATCAATAATATCTTATAGGTCCATATAATTATTTGGATATCATATTCCACTAAATAACAATAACAACAACAAAAAAGCTGCATGGTGTTCCTTAGTGTGGCTATGCAATAGTGTACTTATTTATTCCTCCTAGATGGCCATTGAGGTTGTTTTTAGAAACACACACTGGGATGACCATTCTTGTTTACGCCACTTTAAACACATGTGTGTTTTTTCTAGATTAGATGCTTTAATTCATATAGCTGGATAGATGATGAGAGGGAGGAAGGGGTGGATGGGTGGATGGATAGATGGATAGAAAGCTAGAACTCTGGTACCTTATTAGTAGTAGCAAATATCCATGTACACTTTGTCTAACTTGTGGACTAATTATCATACTCCTAGTGCTATTGTGCACATGCCACACGCGCATGTGCGCGTGCACACACATACACCCCTCTCCCTTAGCAGCTGGCCAGTAGTCCTCTATGGGACTATGGGAAAAAGTCAGCTGAGGGCCATGACATTAGAAAGAAAATGAGCAGAATTATATAAGATGAACAGGAAAAACCATGGGATCAAGTAAGGGATTGAAACTGCATGGGGATCAGTTGGGTGATACTTTTTTGTTGTTTTTTGAGACAGTTTCGCTCTTGTCACCCAGGCTGGAGTGCAATGGTGCAATCTCGGCTCACTGCAACCTCTGCCTCCCGAGTTCAAGTGATTCTCCTGCCTCACCCACCCAAATAGCTGGGATTACAGGCGCCTGCCACCACACCCAGCTAATTTTTGTGTTTTTAGTAGAGAGAGGGTTTCACCATGTTAGTCAGGCTGGTCTTGAACTCCTGACCTCAGGTGATTAGCCCGCCTCGGCCTCCCAAAGTGCTGGGATTACAGGCGTGAGCACCGCGCCCAGCCGGTGATACTTCTTATAACTTTCTCTGAATATTAAGGTGCCATTTTAAATTAATATTTAACCAAATTATTAAAATTTCTACACATCATTGAGTTAATTGGTTTGTTATAAATGTTTATGGTTGATGTAAGATGAAAATTGGTTCCTTCGGGTGCTTTTATTTTCTCCTCTTTCCCTTTTACCCATAAATAGGAACTTATTATCATACTTAGCTCCTGTTTTCTTTTATAGATGATATTTATGCATAGGATAGATTATCCAAAAATTAGAGTGAAAGAGGGCAGTGAACGATAATATATTGCAAAACAATAATGAGATATGAATTATAAAATACACAAAAGGTAGTCAGTTATATAATATGTTTTGATGAAGTATAACCATTCCGTCTTAGATTTATTGCACTTTTCTTGATCCTTAGAAAATGTAGTACCTACCACAAAACCACAATACATAAATTGCCAAGTGTGGCCGACTTGCACATTCCTTTTAGAAGAACTTATAACTGGTAAGCCTGTAAACCATCAGAAATTGTCAGCATTCATGGCCTTAAGGCAGTGCATTAAATGAGAAAATGGGAAATTTTCTCTTTTAGAGGAAGTAGTGTGGATTATTATGCTACTTTATTTATTAATGTTTATTGTTATTCTTTAGAAAGTAAATTATTAAGGCTTATAAAATTATAAAATCTAGTTTTTAGTAACAATCATTTGTTCCCTTTAAGTTTTAAATCACTCTAAATCTGAACATAATAGCTAACTTAAAATAAGTAGCATTTGGATTATATTATTTTTGCAGATAACTGATTATCTGTGTGAAATGATTTAGTATTATAACTGTTTTGTGATAAAGTTTATGGTAAAGATTAATTATAGTTATCTCATTTTTATCTTAAATGGAGATTAAGTAAAGTTTGCTTTGCCTTGATAGAATTGTAACATCATGCTCCAAGAAATATAATTCCAATAATTTACTACAAAAAGTAAGTTTAAAAACTTTGTTAAATTAACATTTATAAATTCTTTTAAAGTTAATTAAATCTGAAGTGCATCAAGTATTACCTAACTGGTATATGATATGATACTTGTATAATATGTCAGTAATGTAAAAGGTATTTAAATAGTATATGTACTTAGGTAATATGATTCTTATTTTATGTTTAATTTTGAAATGTTCTTTGAAGTCAAAAGGTTTTAAAATTTGCTTTAATTCAAAAATATTATAGCATCATCCAGCTATTCTGACTGCATTATCAACACTTCTTTCTGTGGTAAAGATATTATTTAAGAGTAATTCATGGCAGTATGGTAATGTCAGCCAATTCACAGAAGAGAGAAATTGTAATTAATAAGAAGCTGGGCCAGGCACAGTGGCTCACACTTGTAATCCCAGCACTTTGGGAGGCCAAGGTGGGAGGATCACTTGAGTCCAGGAGTTCTAGACCAGCCTTGGCAATACAGGGAGCTCCTACCAAGAAAATATAATAATTAACCAGTTGTGATGGTGCGCACCAGTAGTCCTGCTACTCAGGAAGCTAAGGAGGGAAGATCCTTTGAACCCAGGAGGTTGAGGCTGCAGTGATTCATGATTGTGTCATTGCATTCCAGCCTGGGTGACAGAACAAGATCCTGTCTCAGAAAGACAGAGAAGGAAAGAGAAAGATAAAGAAGGAAAGAAAGAAAAAGAAACTGTTAGCATCATTTTGACAGCTAAATAGATAGACTGAAACATTCTGCCATCCCATTTGGCATCCTGGAGAGGTTAATGTTAATAGTCAGTTGTTGAGCCAGAGGCATGTTCCTAAATATCACCATGCTATGCAAAGTCACGCAAAAAAACACACAGGGCTTATGGGGAAAAATGGAATTATGGGTATAACACTTGGAAACGTCACCTGTGAACATTAAAAAAAAGATAAGGCCGGATAAGGAGGCTCATGCTTGTAATCCCAGCACTTTGGGAGGACGAGGCGGGTGGATCACCTGAGGTCAGGAGTTCGAGACCAGCCTAGCCTACATGATGAAACCCTGTCTCTACTAAAACTACAAAATAATTAGCCGGGTGTGGTGGCAGGCACCTGTAATCCCAGCTACTCGGGAGGCTGAGGCAGGAGAATTGCTTCAATCCGGGAGGTGGAGGTTGCAGTGAGCCGAGATCACGCCATTGCTCTCCAGCCTGGGCAACAAGAGCAAAACTCCATCTCAAAAAAAAAAAAAAAAACTTACAGATAACAATTTTATTCATGTTAAATAAAGAAATAAATACATTAAGAAATATGTAAAATAAATTAAGAAATATGTAAATACTACAATGAATATTATACTTTTCCCTGAAAAAGACCTAAAGTTTGCTCATGGAAGGGAACACAAGAAGAGTTGCAGGTTGTGAGTTATTGTAAAGTAGTTGTGGCTGGGCGCCATGTCTCACGCCTGTAATCCCAGTGCTTTGGGAGGCAGAGGTGGGTGGATCACGAGGCCAGGAGATTGAGATGATCCTGGCTAACACAGTGAAACCCCATCTCTACTAAAAATACAAAAACTTAGCCAGGCATGGTGGCATGCACCTGTAATCCTAGCTACTCGGGAGGCTGAGGCAGGAGAATTGTTTGAACCCAGGAGGCGGAGGTTGCAACAAGCCAAGATCGCACCACTGCACTCTAGTCTAGGTGACAGAGCGACACTGCATCTCAAAAAAAAAAAAAAGAAAGAACTTTTTGAAATCAGTAATGTGGCTGGGTGTGATTAATAACATGCAGATCTGTTAAGCTGAGATAGCTGGTAAATGTTTCAGATGTTTTCATGTTTACTTTTTGTATATTCGTATGAATACACAATCAATATATGAATATACGTTTTGTATATTCGTATATTCATTTTAGCTCGATATGGTTTTTTGTGTTCACCCAGTGTTTCTTACAAATGAAATTACAGCAAAATTCACTTAATGTTCAAATTGTTCTTTCATATCAATCGTGATGGAACATATTTACATTTTCAAAACAGATATAGCAGCACTGACTTATAGGTGAGGTTAAGGAAAACGCTTGAGTTTGGGGGGATAGATAAACACTTTTTACAGTAGTCTAAAAGCTATATGTATTCTGATGTTTATTTAGAGACTTATTGCAACAAATATTTACTGAGCATCCACTTGACATATACTAAGTAGTTAGGATACACCAGTGAAAAATAGTCTCTCTGCTTGGGAACTAACATTCATTCATTCATTCATTCATTCATTCAGAGATGGAGTCTCACTCTGTCGCCCAGGCAAGAGGGCAGTGGCGCGATCTCAGCTCACTGCAACCTCCGCCTCCTGGTTTCAAGCAGCTCTCTTGCCTCAGCCTCCCAAGTAGCTGGGATTACAGGCGCCTGCCACCATGCCTGGCTACTTCTTGTATGTTTAGTTGACGCAGGGTTTCACCATGTTGACTAGGCTGGTCTCAAACCCCTGACCTCAGATAATCCACCCGCCTCGGCCTCCCAAAGTGCTAGGATTACAGGCGTGAGCCACCGCGCCCGGCTGGGAACTAGTATTTCTCAAGTAAAGAATTTTCTTTGTGACCAGGGCTTGGTTTTAAGAGGTAAATTGGATTGACTGGGAGAAGAGGAAGTCTAACAAGGAGACGACTGGGCACCAAGGCATTTTTCAGATCTCTTGAATTATACTCTTACAAGATAACTTCCTAGAATTCTGTCCAATTCAGGATTTTATGATTTACAGAAAAAAATTATTGCCTCTAATGGTTACTTTAGAAACCGGAATTTGCTTTTAGCGTATGTTGAAATGGAAAAATCTCCTTACATTCTTGTACACAAGCTAAGGAAGAATCCTAATGTGGTTGAGAAGTGAATTTTATGTATTTCTTCCTACTACTGTTTGATATTCGGCATGAACCATATTTTATGTCTTTTTTTTTTTTTTTTTTTAAAGATCTCAGTCACCCAGGCTGGAGTGCAGTGGCGCAATCATAGTTCGCTGCATCCTTGAACTCCTGGGCTCAATGGATCCTCCTTCCTTAGCCTCCCAAGTAGCTGGAACTACAGGCGTGTGCCACCGTGCCCAGCTTACTTTGTTAATGTAATTAAATTTGTTCCAACAAAACTCATAATTGTATAAGAATGGGGTAAAGATAAAATGATGTATATATAGTTGGACATATGTTAAAACCTTACCATTAGCATATCTGAAGGTCTTCTTGGATAAAGACCACTATACCTTGAAACCTTCATTCATCTTCTCATCTTCTCCTGTAACTACTCCCCATCCTGAGTACCTTCTTCATAATCCCCTTCTTTCCTCTTTGTCCCTCCTGCAAGACAGGTAACACGATCCCCAGAATCTGCCTTAATTGTCTTCTTTTATACTTTAAGTTCCTATGCTTCAATACTTTCCTACTTCCTCCTCAGCCCAGCAAGATCCCTTTAAACACCTATTATAACACAGTTTATGCCACTTATCTAGTACTTTGCACAATGTAATACTGTTGAGTTTGTCATGTAGCTTTGTCAGATTTCCCCAACTGCAAGTTTTTTGTCCCATATACATTGAAAAGGAAAGCCCTAAAGACTCAATCCAGCCCTACAATATTCTGCAACCAGGGTAATGTGCAGCCCTGTAAGGTTTTGTTCCTTTGTACTTTGTGGAAGTCCATGATATTTAGAATAAGTAATTACTACTACTACCAGTTTGTACTTTTTGCTGTAGGCAGGACAGATATAATGCAGTTGGGTTTAATTATGTTGTCACTATCCTTGAAGCTCTTCGAGTTGTTTTCTCCATTTTACAAAGAATGAAATGATAGTATTGATATTTTATTTACATGTGTACTTACTATGTGCTCTTTTTTATTATCTTACATGGATTACTTATTTAATTCTCATAACAATCCTATGAAGTAGCTACTCTGTCATCACCATTTTATAGATGAGGAAACTGAGGCACAGAGAAATTAAATGATTTGCCCAAGAAGTTACTGCAAGTAAGTAGCATATTAAACTTCATAAATGAACCCATGGAATCCTAGAATTTACACTTAACCAGCTGTCACTATGTATCAAATACTGTTTTATATACATTATATCATAATTGTCTCATCTAGTTAGATAAGACAGTGTACACTTATGAAACTGAGGTCGAAATATTTAGCAACATTAGGTTATCTCTGTTTTAAACTATTAACATGTTCTTTCACCAGAAAATTTTAGAAGCGTGCATGGCTAAGATAGAATACTGTTTCTTTTAATCTTACTCTTAGGAAACTCTACTCTTCAGGAAAGTTTATGCCTGTCTCAGAGTAACATTTTATTTATTCATTGATTCCTTTTCTTTGTTAAGATTTTAATAGTAAAGGCCAATACTTTGTCAAGTTTAAATTATGTAAATTGAGTAGTTTATGTGAGATACATTACTAGTTATTCCTTTTATTTTTAAAAGTTAGATCTCTGGGAATTTAGCTTTGCTCCACCATTTACTTTGTATGGCACCTTCTTGATAGTAAAAGATTTTTCATAAATTTACCTGCCCAAAAACAGCTTTTATTTTATAATAAGCCTCATTTTTAGCTGACCTATGGTGATCCACATGTGTTTATTGTACAACTACATTTTCCTACACTCTTAAATATATAGTAGCTGCAGAACCTGTTTGTGTATACTTAATAGAGGTAATTTTTCTTCCCCTAGTTACTTCTTTCCCATTGAATCAAGTTACATAAAAGTTTCTAACCATTCCTGTTATAGGCTTGTTGGTAATTGACTTCATTTTAGTAAATCTTTTTATTTCATTGCCTTTCACCTAGTTTTTTAAACTCATGAAATTCCACACCCCTTTCCATCTCTATTTTCCTTCCTTAAATCAATACTTTACTATGAGCACCTCTTATATGTGATCCTTTGACCATAGTCATCTTGGTTTTTGATTAGTCCCTCCCCTGCCTTTCATTTACTGTGTTATCAACTAGAAGTCTTGTAGGAACTGGAGTAAACTTTACTTGAAGAAACATTCAGATGAGCAGTTGTCATGAGAGGGCTCATCACAGTGGATTCAGAGATGAATCAGTGAACATACTTGGACTTTATACTTAGGGACTTTGATTCAGTAGGTCCAGGATGAAGCCCAGTGATTTTGTTTCAGGTGGTCCACAGACCAAACTAAAAAATGCTGGTCTAGGAAACACACTCTTTTCTTGATGAGGAGAGAGTTGTCGTTTTTGTACCATGTCTTAAATCTTAAGGAGCTTTTAACGTTTTGGCTCCTGCTTACACACTCAACTTTGTTTGCTCTAAGATTTACCTGTTTTGAACATCATCAGCCTTGTAAAGTGGAATTATTGATTCCATGGTTCTCTACCTTGACTTCCTATCACAGTTACTGGTGGAGTATCTTGTTTTTACTTTGAGTAACAGAGATGCATGTGTAGACCCTACATCCAGAAATTCTAATACTCATTGTTAGGTTTGAGTTACCTCCCCAACTTTGGACTGTGCGTTTCAAAGCTCTGTAGGTGCTGCTGCTGCTGGGTTGTTGCTGCTGCTGCTGATGCTTTCTCCGCATTACTCCTTTCCCTTACTTCCCTCTTTTACTGGGTAACACAGGAATATAATACATAATTCAACAAGCACAAAAAAGTGTACAGTGAAGAGAAAGTCTCTTAAGCCTTCCTGCCCAGCCTCTATTCTCCCAGATTCCCTCTTATTCCTCAGATAATTATTGTTACCAGTTTCTTCCCCAAGTGATTTAGATGTGCATCCAGAATGGAGAAACACTAACTTAGTGCTAGCAAGCAGGATATTACATAGGCATTAGGAAAAAAGTAAGTGGGGAAACGACCCCTTTAAGTCTTTATAAAATAATCTGGCCGGGCGCAGTGGCTCAAGCCTGTAATCCTAGCACTTTTGGAGGCCGAGACGGGCGGATCACGAGGTCAGGAGATCGAGACCAGCCTGGCTAACACGGTGAAACCCCGTCTCTACTAAAAAAAATACAAAAAACTAGCTGGGCAAGGTGGCAGGCACCTGTAGTCCCAGCTACTCGGGAGGCTGAGGCAGGAGAATGACGTAGACCCGGGAGGCGGAGCTTGCAGTGAGCTGAGATCCGGCCACTGCACTCCAGCCTGGGCAACAGAGCGAGACTCCGTCTCAAAAAAAAAAAAAAACTAAAGGTTGACCTTCATATTGTTGCCTTGACATTGTGAATATAAAGTCATGTTCTGAGGAAATAATTTAAATATGGAAATTATCCATGTACAAAAAACTTTTTGCATAGCTTTCTAGAGAAAAATTGGAAACAACCTAATTATTTGTTTACAAGACTGGCTAAATAGTAATATATTGACCTGATGGACTGTTATGCAGTCATTTAAAACAATGCTTATTTTCTGACTTTTCTTCAGGTGTATATTTTATTTCTCTCTATATAGAGAGAGATTAAATATATATATTTATATATTTATGTATGTATACATATGTAAAGAGACATACATACACGTATATGTTTTTTAACGCCAAAATTTTAACCCATTGAAACTTTGGAGTTCAAATTACATTTATGCATAAAAGTTAAATCCTGCTTCTCCATTTGCTTGCTTCTCAGTGTTGACAGATGTCTAGATAAAATTTAAATTTCTCTACAGTGTCCTTTACTGGATATTGGTTTCTTTATAACATTCATCAAAACCTCAATTATGTGCATCTAATTGGTCCTAGCTTCTGCTATCCAAAATGCAATCATGCCCTTTGAACACAAACACTTGCTTACCTTAATTAGTGTATCTGTATGCCGTCTTATGTTACCACATCAGTTTGTTTATTTGATCCTGAAATCGAAAGAGAAGTAGGTAAACAAGTACTCTGTAGAGCCTCATTTTGGATTGTGCAAATCTCAAAACTTTTGATTAAATAAGTACTTAATATGTTAGAAAGGTAGATCGTGTCACAAAATCATGTCATAAAATGTAATCTCAATTTTAGAACTTCAGGTAGTCTCGGACTACATAACACTTTGAAGCATCTTCATTTTCCCAAGTCTAAATTGTAAGATGAAATATAAAACACATTATTTTCACTTTCTATTGAATATTTTTTATTACAGAAACAATATATTAAATAAAATAGGTTTTTCTAATTTAAATTATTTATGTGTTTTTTTATTAGAGAAGATGTATAACGAAGAGTAAATCTCCCTTAATTGTGTTCCCTAAAGGCAGCCAGTGTTACCAGTTCTTGTGTATCCTTCCAAAGATGTTCTGTGCACGTAAAAGTGTGTGTGTTCTTGTATGTAAGAGAATGCAGAACACTGTTCTGCACTTAGTGGTGGTAGTTTTTAACTGAGTATTGTATCTTGGGGATTATTCCATATTAGCACCTCATTCTTTTTAATGACTGTATAGTACATTATACTCTTGTGAATGACCATAGTTTACACATCGCTATTAACAGATACTTAAGTAATTTTTGGTTGTTTATCATTACAAACATGCTTTGGTAAATATAGTTTTCTGTGTGACTGTATCTGCAAACAGGTTCATAAAAGTAGAATTGTGAAGTGAAAAGATAAATGCAGTTTTAATTCTGATAGAGACTGCCAAATTGACAGCTATAGAGACTGCACTCTGAGGTGAAGATTCCCCTCACCAAGTGATGTATTAACAGACATTTGGATGTTAATTAAAGATTAATAAATCAAAGCTCCCATGATCCGCCACCCCATACTTTTTTGTTTTGTCTCCAATTTAAAATTTTCCCCGGTGAAAACTTTTTACATAATAATGTCTTTCTGTTTTTACCAAATATTACATGACTATTTCCTTGCCTTTTCTGAGGTTTTAATAAGTTTTAATGTCTGCATAATAGTCAAGTATTAATAAATTACAGTTCAAAAAGCTGCTTTCCAAAAGTTAAGCTGTTTGGTTCTTTTTTGGTTTTTACTGTTAGAAACTATTTTAAACTTAGGCCAGGCGTGGTGGCTAACACCTGTAATCCCAACACTTTGGGAGGCCGAGGTGGGTGGATCACCTGAGGTCAGGAGTTTGAGACTAGCCTGGCCAACGTGGAGAAACCCCCGTCTCTACTAAAAGTGCAAAAATTAGCCGGGTGTGGTGACAGAGACACGTAAACCTAGCTTCACAGGAGGCTCAGGCAGGAGAATCGCTTGAACCCAGGAGGTGGAGGTTGCAATGAGTCGAGATCACACCATTGCACTCCATCCTGGGTGACGAGCGAAACTCTATCTCAAAAAAAAAAAACTATGTTAAACTTATGTTGAATTACTTCCTTAGCATAAATTCCTAAGAGAGAAGGGTACTGCTGTCTTTTGATTACCTTACTTACATGACACTGTTTACCTATGTGCTTCCTACCTCAAGATGTTTATAGGTAAATAGGATCGTGCCCAACTAAATTTGGGAAATATTGCGTCTGTTGCGGCTACCCAAAGATTCACAGTGGAGGTTAAAATCCAGAAGTAAAGAAACTTCCTTAACTTTAAGTAACAGCATTTTCAAACATATTGCCAAAAAAAAAAAAAAAAAACAAAAACTTATTTTTCCATGTAACACTTAACAAAAGCCATTGAAAGGCTCTTTGAGAAGTGATAAATGACAAAGTGATATATTGGGTTTTCAAATAGATTTCGTAAAATTTGAATTACTGAATCTGTTCTGATACCTCCTAATTTAATCATATTTCCTAATGTCCTAGAGAATTCCAAATGCTTATTTCCTTCTAACTAATGGTAATGGTAGTTCTACTTTAGCACATGGAAATGCAGGAAACTGCCATTCAACAGGTATTTGTAGAAAACTTAGTATGGCCTTATTAAAGGCAAGATTTCACAGTGCTTCTGTGACTAAAATTGGGGGTTAACTGAAAGTGAGACTCAGCTTCATTTTATACACATAGATGTGGATTGTCAAAATAAGCAACCATTAAACAAGGTTACAGAAATAGGATGATAATCTTAGTTTATTCAGGCTGCTGTAACAAAATACCATAAGCTAGGTAGCTTATAAACAACAGAAGTTTATTTCGTATAGTTCTAGATTCCAGGAAGTCCAAGATCAAGGCACCAGCAGATTGAATGTCTGGTGAGTTCCCATTCCCTGGTTCGTAGGTGGCACCTTTTAGCTATGTCTTCGCATGGTAGAAGGGGCAACTGAGCTCCCTCGGGCCTCTTTTATAAGGCCACTAATCCCATTCATGTAGGTTCCTTCAAACCTGATCACCTCCCAATACTGTCATCTTGGGGGATAGGATGTCACATATGAATTTTGAGGGGACATGACCATTCAGACCATAGCAGGCGAGGATGGATCTAAAGCAAAAAAATTTTTCCAGACTTCATCTGTAGATCTTGACATCAGATGTTGAGAATTCACTCTTGTAGTGTAGAATTTAGGAGTTTTTGTTTGGTTTGAAATGAATTCCAGCATTAAAACAAAATCTCTTACATGATTAATTTGCTACAGACTTTTACCTTTCCATAGAATTTTTTTTACAGTAAATTATAAAAATGCACCTGTCAGTTCAAAAGAGCATACATTACTTTTTACAGATACCTTGACTATTCAAATTATTTCATTCACCAGTATTATGACATTTGTAACAGTCTAGTGGCTGAAAACTGAAATAATCATGTCTTTATTATTTACTTTTAATTCATTTTTACTTTTTAAAAGTAGTGTGTTTTCAGTGTAAAACATTTTAGCCGCATGCAGTGGCTCACGCCTGTAATCCCAGCACGTTGGGAGGCCAAGGTGGGTGGATCACAAGGTCAGGAGTTCGAGAGCAGCCTGGCCAATATGGTGAAGCCCCATCTCTACTAAAAATACAAAAACTAACTGGGCGTGGTGGCACGCACCTGTAGTCCCAGCTCCTTGGGAGGCTGAGCCTGGAGAATCGCTTGAACCCAGGAGGTAGAGGTTGCAGTAAGCCGAGATTGTGCCACTGCACTCCAGCCTGGGCAATAGAGGGAGACTCCATCTCAAGAAAAAAATAAATAAATAAACACATTTTAGCCTTGATGGGTATAAAGTAATAGTAGAGACTCTTTATCAATATGTAAATGGATTACATTATATGTTGTTTAGTCATATACTTCTGCCCCCTTGAACGGTGTTAATGAACATCTGCCCATGTCAGTACATTTAGATGAACTTAATACTTTACAACATTTAGCTTGTTTCTGTATTTATCATGTTATAAATTATACTCTAATAAACATCTTTTCATATATATCTTTTTTTTTTTTTTTTCTTTTTTTTTTGAGACAGAGTCGTGCTCTGTCACCCAGGCTGGAGTGCAGTGGTGCGATCTTGGCTCACTGCAACCTCCATCTCCCGGGTTCAAGTGATTTTCCTATCTCAGCCTCCCAAGTAGCTAGGATTACAGGCATCCACCCCCAAGCCCGGCTAATTTTTTGTATTTTTAGTAGAGACGAGGTTTCACCATGTTGGCCAGGCTGGTTTCGAACTCCTGACCTCAAGTGATCCACCTGCCTTAGCCTCCCAAAGTGCTAGGATTACAGGCATGAGCCACGACGCCCGGCCTTTTCGTATATATATCTTTACATGATTGTCTGTTTTCTCAAGTGCCTAGAAGTGAAATTGCTGGATCATAGGGTCTGCAAATTAAATTAGATCTGCAGTTATGTTCTCTCAGAAATGTGTATATATAAGTTGAGTATCCCTTTTTAGAAATGCTTGGGACCAAAAGTGTTTTGGATTTTGGAGTTTTTCAGATTTGGGGATATTCTGTATATATATAGTATCTTCAGGATGGGACCCAAGTCTAAACACGATACTGATTTATGTTTCATGTCCACCTTATACGCATAGCCTGAAGGTAATTCTATACAATATTTTAAGTTAAACATGAAGCAAAGTTTATCTTAAGTACTTATGTGAAATTTTCGACTCATGGCATCCTGTTGGACTCAGAAAGTTTCCAGTTTTGGAGTATTTCATATCTTCAGATTAGGGATGCTCAACTTGTATTATTCTGTCTTCTGGCATCGACTATGACTAATTAGAAGCTCATCAATCTAGTTATTCCTTTGTAGATTATGGCTCTTTTCTCTGATAGTTTTAAAGATAAAATCTTTGTCTTTGGTACTCTGCAGTTTCACTACAATATATCTAGGTGCAAATTTCTTTTTATTTTTCTCTTCAGAACTTTGTGTGCGTGTGTGCGTGTGTGTGTGAGCGTGTGAGCGTGCGCGCGTTTTCAGTATATTATAAAGAAACATACTGTCAGTGTCTCAACCATTATCTCTTTGAATTTCGCCTTTCCCTTATTCTTTCACCTCTTTCTTTCTACAAGTCCTCTATTAGATGCAGTATGTATTTTCATTCTGTTTCTCATTTTCTCTTCCATATATTCCATTGCTTTATAAGCTCTGCTGCTTTCTGGTTGCTATTCTGTTACTCATCTTCCAGTTCACTTTTCTCTGTGGTCTCAAGTACCTTCTGCTGTTTAACCTATTCATTGATTATTACATTTTATGATGATATATTTGCTAGAAGCCTTAATTGATTCTTTTTCAGATCTTGCCTTTTCACTTTATATCTTATTCTTATGATTTCCTTTTATCTCCACAGTCATTTTAAATATTTTTATTTTATAGCTTCTTTCAGGTTCTGTTCTTTTACATTCTTAGATATTAATCATCTAATTAGTGTTCCTGATCTTTACTCATGGTGGATTATTTCTTTGTGCTTTTGAATTTTATTTAACATGAGCTCATTTTCAATATAATGTTATTTGTTTTTCATGTTTTACCTCTAGAAATCCTTTGCTTCCTGGGTTACAGAAATAAGTCCATAGCAGTTTTGCTTTTGTTTCTGCCAGAAATCCTATGGTATTACCAGCCTCAGACCAATTTTTTTGTTAATTTCTATTTTAAGTTTCTTTTTTACACCTGTAGTGTAAATTTGGACTCCACACCTGTGTATGGTGCAGGCTCATGTCTTTAATTTTGTGAGAGAGATGTTTCCTTCCCACTCGTGGCTCTGGTGAATTTCAGTTCTTGTGGCTTCTATGTGGCAATGGATAGAGGTTTAGCTGCTTTTTCCTAGTAAGAAAGGACCTTCCAGAATCTAGGCTTTATTTATGCAACTATTTCATTTAAATAAAATGTCTTCCTGGTGTGGTCCTATAGTGTGTCTTCTTTCCATATAGCATTAAAACCCCAGCTCCACTATGTCTAGTTCTAATAACTGTATCTCTCTCCTTCAAAACACTTCTCCCCCACATGTCACCACAGTATTTTAACTTAAACACTTACTATAGTGGCTTTTAATTCTGTCTTTGTTTCTGGCACCAGGGAATTCTTTTCTTGCAAGCTCTGCTGTTATAAAACAAAAGCAATCATTTTTTCATTGTTTTTGGTTTTTCATAACAGAAGAGGTTCTGAACTAGCTCAGTACACTATCATTCTGGAACTGAAACCAAGTTTTTTTCTCCCAAAAGTAAGACTTAAATTTTCCTAAATGTGCTTTTAGTATCTATTGAGATAATAGTATAAGTAGTCTCCATTAACTATTAATATAATGGAAGTACATTAATAAGTTTACTTTAAACTGAGATACCTGTAATAAATCCAGCTCTATAGTTTGTATAACACTGTTTCCTAATCTTTTATTCAAAATTTTTGTGCCAGTTTTTTTAAAGTAAATGCTCTTGATATATAGGTATTTTGTTTACTTTATTTGCATGTTAAATTTCTACATCAGAAGATGATAGCCTTTTTTTTCTGAATTTTTTTTTTTTTATGTTAGCCTGTGTTAGTTTGGTCTTGCATTGCTATAAAGAAATACCCAAGACTGGGTAATTTAGAAAGAATAAGGGTTTAATTGGCTCCTGGTTCTGCAGGCTATACAGGAAGCATGTTGCTAAGCATCTGCTCGCCTTTTGGTGAGACTTCAGGAAGCTTACAATCATGGCCGAAGGCACAGGGGAAGCCATTGTGTCACATGGCAAGAGCGGAAGCAGGGGAGGAGCAAGTTTTAAACAGCCAGATCTCATGACAACTCAAATCATGAGAACAGTGCCAAGGCGGGTGGCACTAAACCATTCATAAGAAATCCACCCTCATGGTCCATTCACTTCCCGGTCAAGGTCCCATCTCCAACATTGGGGATCATAATTCAACATGAGATTTAGAGAAGATGGCATCCAAACTATATTATTCTGCCCCTGCCTCTCCAAATCTATGTTCTTCTCACATTTCAAAATATAATCATTCCTTCCTAATAGTCCTCCAAAAGTTTCAGCTCATTTCAGCCTAGCTCAAAAATCCAAAGTATCATCTGAGATAAACCAAGTCACTTTTACCTATGAGCCTGTAAAATTAAAACAAGTTATTCACTTTCAAGATACAATGGGGGTACAGGCATGGGGTAAACATTCCCATTCCAAAAGGGAGAAATTGGCCAAAAAAAAGAGGGTACAGGCTTCATACAGGTTTAAAACCCAGTAGGGCAGTCATTAAATCTTAAAGCTCCAAAATAATCTCCTTTGACTCCATGTCCCACCTCCAGGCCTTTGAGCAGCCCTGCCTGTGTCTGCAGGGTTCAGCCACCACAGGTGTTCTCATGGGTTGGAGTTGAGTGTCTGCAGCTTTTTCTAGCACAAGGTGTAAGCTGCTGGTGGACCTAACATTCTAGGGTCTGGAGGACAGGGGTCCCTTTCCCCAGCCCCACTGGGCAGTTCCCCCGTGGAGACTGTGGGGCCTCCAACTCCACATTTTCCCTTCATACAGCCCTAGTAGAGGTTTTTTTGTAAGGGCTCTGCCCCTGCAGCAGGCTTCTGCCTGGCCCCCCAAACTTTCTCATACATCCTCTGAAATCTAGGTAAAGGCTGCCAAGCCTCCTTCACTCTTGCACTGTGCACACCTGTAGGCTTAACACCATAGATGCTGCCAGGGTTTATGGTGGCTTACATTTTCCAAAGCAGCAGCATCACAAGTTGTTCTTGGGGCCCTTTGAGCCACAGCTGGAGCTGGAGCGGCCTGGATTCAGGGAGCAGTGTCCTGAGCTGTGCAGGGCTGGGCCTGGCCGCCTGAACCATTATTTCCTCCTGGTCTCTGAGCCTGTGATGGGAGGGGCTGCTGTGAAGATCTCTGAAATGCCTTCGAGGCCTTTTTCCCATTGTCTTGGCTGTTAGCACTTGGCTCCTTTTTAGTCAGGCCAATCTATACTCCACAGCCTGCTTGAATTCCTCTCCGGAAAAAGCCTTTTCTTTCTCTGCCACATGGCCAGACTGCATGTTTTCCAAACTTTTATAGGTCTACTTCCCCTTTAAATATAACTTCCAACATTAAGTCATTTCTTTGCTCCAACGTCTGAGTATAGGTTGTTAGAAACATCCAAGCCACATCGAAATTTCTTCTGTCAGATGCCCTAAATCATCACTCTTAAGTTGAAACCTCCACAGATCCCTAGGGCATGAACACAATACAGCCAAGCTCTTTGCTAAGACATAACAAGGATGACTTTGCTCTGGTTCCTCATAAGTTCCTCATTTCCATCTTAGTTTTTATCACCCTGGCCTTCCCTGTCCATATCACTATCAAGATTTTGATTATAACCATTTAACCAGTCTCTTAAGAATTGTCAGATTTTCCCTCATCTTCCTGTCTTCTTCTGAGTCCTGCAAACTCTTATAACCTCTGCCTGTTACCCAGTTCCCAAGTTGCTTCCACATTTTTCAAGTATCTTTATAGTAGTGCGCTATTCCCAGTACCAGTTTTCTGTGTTAGACCATTCTTGCATTGCTGTAAAGACATACCCGAGATTAGGTAATTCAGAAAGAAAAGAGATTTAATCGGCTCATGGTTCTGCAGGCTGTACAAGAAGCATGGTGCTGGGCATCTGCTCCACTTCTGGTGGGACCTCAGGAAGCTTACAGCTATGGCAGAAGGCAAAGGGGGAACCTGGATATCACATAGAGCTGGTGCAAGAGACAGGAGGTGCCACATGCTTTTGAACAGCCATATCTCACAAGAACTTACTATCGCGAGGACAGCGCTAAGGGGATGGTGCTAAACCACTTATGAGAAATCCACCTTCATGATTCATTCACCATCAGGCCCCACCTCCAACATCGGGGAATCACAGTTCAGCATGAGATTTAGAGGGGATAATACCCAAACTATATTATAACCTTTTAAAGTAAATTGAAAAGTGAAATTTGTCTGGACTTTGGAACAATTTAAACTACACAAAAATTACCTTTTTTTGGAAAGTTTTAGAAAACTATCCCATCTGGTTTGGTGTACTGAGAAAGGGGAGACTAGTCAAGAGCAGTTAGCTTCAATCTTTGACAGACTTTGCCATGTTTTTATAGTCATTGTTTTGGTGTTTTGTTTTGTTTTTAATATCAAGGCAGCTTGTTTTCCAGAAAATAATATATCTAATCTAAATCTATAACTTAAGTACAATAGCCATGTTTCTCCCTTGTCCCCTCCCTCCCATTTCTCCCCATTTTCGCTAGTGTTAGGATTGCAAGAGCTTTGTTATTTTATCAGACTTGGTTGAATACCAGCTTTGGTCACATATGATTAATATTCTACAGTTTTTTTAATTAAAATTATACTTTTCTTCCCTAAGTACCACTACAGGAAGGGACCTTGGAGATTTAGTCCATCCCTCATTATTGACTAAGTATCTAGGCTAACAGTATTTATAGGGGGAAAAATGTATTTTAATATTGATTAAACAAAAATTGTAAAATAAGCAACTGGGCCGAGGAGTATAGCAGTGGAGAGGTATGGTATATAAAATAAAGCTAAATCTTTATTTTCTCATAAATGGCACTAAACCATTTATGAGAAATTCGCCCCCATGATTCATTCACCACCAAGCCCCCCCTCCAACAATAGGTAGGAATCAAAGGTGTAGAGACATGAGGCAGGAAAGTTTCCCTGATGAGCTTTGTAGCACTTGCTGGCTTTTTAAACTGTTGACGTGTTTTCTTTCTTAAACATTTTTTAAAGTTTCATTACAGGATAATGCCACATTAAAATATTTTCTGAACAGAAAATTCATTAAGATATTTGAAAATCCATCTTTAAACATGCTCTTCAGTTTTTTGAGGATAGAATGTTGACCACTGTGAAAAAACTAATAATTATTATATAATGTTTTATCTATAATATAACTAATGATATACTTAAATTATATGGTAGGATTATCTCATTCACACTCAGGTTTTAATTAACGCCGGTATCAAAGATGCCTCTCACATTTTTCTCTGCAGGTCAGATCTGTCCTTTGAGCGCTAGACCCGTATATCACAACTCCCTGTATGATATCTGTATTTGGATGTTTTAAAGGTACCCTAGATTCCACAGATTCAGAAACAAGCCTGTAATCTTCTCTTTGTTTGTACTCTTTGATTTTTCCCCTTGTTTCCTAATTCAGAGATGAGACCACTGTCCAGTCGAGCAAATCAGAAATCAACCTTGACACCTCCTTCACTGTTACCCCAATTTCTAATCCATCACCAAATTTCTATATGTTTTTACTTCCTAAATATCCTTTAAGGTTTTCCACTTCTCTCTACCTAGTCTCCATTGCTATCCACAGTACAAGCTATTACCATTTCCTGGCTGGACTACAGCAGTAGTTTTCTAACTGGTCTTCTCATATATTCTTTCACCCTTTTTCCATACAATAGCCATTTTTTATACACACATGATTTCTTCATCATGTCACCTTTCCTACCTCTGAGCTTTAAATCCTTCAGTGGCTTCCCATTGTTCTTAAGATAAAATCCCCAATTTTAAAGGCACTTCATGATGTGGGACCTACCTATTTTTCTTGATCTTTGCTCTCTACAGTTTTTTCTAATGTACCATGTTCCCATGCTCTGCTTTGGAATGATGTGAAAGAGATAAAAACAGTGGCTGTGATAGCCACAAGAGAGATGGCAGGCAGCAGACCCAGTGCAGAAGAAGGTAGACAGAAGATAAAATAATGGGCAAGTTAAAATAGTTATCTAAATTATAAGCTTGTATTTGTGTGCCTTTAACCTAGCAATTTCTGTGATCTGCAGGGCAAGGACGTTGACTCTAATACTTGTACTATCTCCAGCGTGATATCTCCTGCATACTAGGCACTCATTAAATGTATGGTTGGTAGATAAATAGATGATAGTCCCAGTTTTAAATACTCTTATCTAGTTGTCTCATAAATGCCCAGAATTTTCATGAGACCTATATATCCAGTCGCATTCTTTGTTTTTGTTTTTTAATCTGGAGACATGGTCTCGTGTTAAACAGGTAGCTTTTGTATACTCTTATGGTCCTAGAAACATCCACCATGGTAAACTGCACTGAATATGAAGCATAACTTGTAGTCTGAGTGAGCCATTAACCAGTGCCTAGTACTCTTCACTGTTGTAGTTACTGAGAAATCAAAAATTGTTTAAGAAAGGAAAGAATATGGCACATTTTATAAACCTTTCCAATATGTTTACTTATGTTTTGTAGTACTGTATGTACTCTGCTATTTAGAATCCTTAAGGAATTAACCCTCCTAGATCATTTTAGCTGGTGGAAGTTTAGATGCCAAAACTTTATACTTATTGCTGCAAACATTTTATAAAGTATGATTTCTTTATTCTTTTTCTCAGGAGAGGGGTTATTTTGCATCTTAACATAGGAAATGTGTGTCTGTTTATTATGAGAAATAATTTTACAGAGTAAGTTCATAAGGTATTTCTTGGTTTTTATTTTGAAATTTAGTAAATACCAGTTGTTTCAGTAATGTGTTTGGGCTGTCCTTACAAATGACTTATTGCTCCACAAAGGCTACATTTTCAAATAGTTATATTGCTTTCACTCTTGAAGTTTACTTTTGCTGGATATAGTATGTGGGTTGATAGACAGTTTGGTTTTTTCCTCTTTCAGCACTTATATTACGTCATTTCACTATCTTCTGATACCTCCATTGTTTCTGATGAGAAGTCATCATTCACTTGAATTATTGTCATTCTGTTTCTTTAGCTGTTTTCAAGATTTTCTTTTTGGTTTTTAGCAGTTTGACTGTCTTGTGCCTGTGTGTAGTCTTTGTTTTTTTCTATTTGGGATTTGCTGATATTTTAAATCTGTAAATGTATATATTTTACTAACAAAATTTTTAGCCCTAATTTCTTCACATTTTTTTTCTACTTCATTCTTTTTTCCCTTTCCTTCTGAATCTCCAATTACAGGTATATTAAAGCTTGTGATACCTTACCACGGATCCCTAAGGTTCTATTTCTCTCCTCTCCACTACCCATAGTCACTTTTCTATTCATCCTTCAGATTGGATAATTTCTATTACTTTGTCTTCGAGTTCATTGACTCTGCCATTTCCCATCCATGGTTAAGTCTACCCAGTGAAGTTTTTCAGATATTTTATTTTTTAGTTCTTAATTTTTTATTTGCTTTATATATGTATAATTTCCATTTCTTTGCTGAGAGTTCCAAGCATATTTGCACTTATATCCTTTAGCATAGTTAAAATAGCTGCTTTAAAATACTTATGTGCTAATTCTAGCAGCTGGCTCATCTTGGGCTTGGTCTCCATTGGTTGCCTTTTCTCTTGAGTATGGGTCATTTTTTTTCTGTTTATGTGTAACAATTTTGGGTTTTATTTAGGACATTATGAATGCCATGTAGAGACTCTGGATTCTGTATTCCTCCAGTGAGTACTGGTGTTTGGTTTGTTACCTGTTTCAAGCCAGATAACTTGACTACACTTAAAGTATAAGCTCTGAAATCTCAGTTCAGTTATTTTAACCTTATCCTTGCTGCTTGAATGGAATTTGTCATACGTATGTATAGTTTGGAGATCAAAGATATATACAGAGTTTATGCACAGAATTTAGGGCTTCCTCTCTGTGGTTCTCTCCTTCCTGTGATCTACTCACTAAGCTTTCAGCTGTTGCGATTGTGCCATCGTCTGTCCTTTTTGGTTCATCAAGCAAGTAAGACTGCAGGTCTGAGTTTTAGCTACCCAAACTAATTGGGACCTGCTCTCTGAGTAAAAGCCATTAAAAATAGAAAGTTACCCTTGCTGTTTCCTTCTTCCAAGTGCTGACCCCTTCTTCTTCCCTCCCCCAATTTGTTTCTGCCTTCAGGTAGTTTTTTATGCATTTCTGCTGTTTATAGTTGTTGTTCATGAGAGATTTGGTCTGGTAGGTGTTATTCAGCCATTACAGGAAGTAGAACCCATAAAATAAAATTGTACAATTGAAGAATGTTATCAATTGTGTAAGTCATAGTCTTTATTAGAAAAGCAGGCAAGTATGGTGAGAGATTTCAGTATATGTTTTAATAATGAAATATGTTGAAATTTGTTTTCAGGGTTCATCCTCCTTTAAATAATAAAAATGTGTCTCAGACTATTTGCCTCTCCCTCAAATTGTGTATAAAAATTTTTTTTTTCAAATCTAGATCATTTGAAATATGTTTTGGAAGCCTTGTAGAAAGAAACTATAAAGAAACCTTATAATAAAATATTCATTTTATTCAATAAATGTGTTGCATCTTCTGTGAACCAGGAATGATCTAGATCCTGGCGATAGATCAATGAACTTCAGAGTCCTTGATCCCATTGGGCTAATGTTTTGCGGATGGAGAGATAATAAAATATATCACAGGTATTGATACAGGCTATGAAGAAAAAGCAGTATGAGGGTGCAATGGTGGGAGATAGGAAGAGTTATGGCATTATTTTAGATAGAGGGGTTGGTCAAGGAAACTGTCTCTGAAGAAGTGACATTTGATCAACATTCTTAATGACATAAGAGAAGGGAGCCATGCAAGTGGGTCTAAGGGAAAACTGTTCCAGTAGTAAAGGAGTGGCAAATCCAATAGCCCTAAGGAAAGAACAAGAGTGGCTTCTTTGAGAAATCACCAGACTGCCATTTTAATTGAGGGAACAAGGAGAGGGTAGAAGATGAAGTTAGAGGGGTGGTAGATAGCCAGGTAGATAGCCTTGTTATTTTGAGCAGGGAAAATGATGACTCTGATTTACTTTTCACAAAGATCACTCTGCTCAGTAAAGAAAATACTAGGGGCAGGGGAAGAGGTAGTATGTTGGCAAAAAGAATGAAGGTGCAAGGAGACTTATTGAGGCCTTTGCAGTAGTAGTCTAGATGAATTATCATAGTGGCTTGGACAAGAGCAGTAACAACTGGGAAAAATTGGTTAGATTCAGAACACTTTTTGTATATAAGCAAGGAAGTCTTGATGGTAGATTAGATGTGGGATGAGAGAAAGACCAACTGGATGAATGATGGTACCATTTACTGACGTGGAAAAGACTGGGAAAGGATTTATTTGGATGGGGGAGGAATTAAGAGTTTGATTTTGGACATAACCAAGCTTGAACTAAGTTGATGCACAAAAGATGTCAGTTAGCCAGTTAGATATGTTAGTCTCAAGGAAGAAATTGGAGTTGGAGATAATAATATGCCAAGCACCAATATATAGATATTGTTTAAAGCTATATATTTGAATGAAATTGTCTTGAAGAGGAATGTAGATATAGTTGAAAGGAAGCCATAGATCTGAACTCTACCAGCCATCAACATTCAGATGTCCAGAAAAGGGAAAGGATCCAGCAAAGTAAACTTAGAAGAATCTGCCAGTAAGTAGAAGGAAAGCCAGAAGAGTATAAACCTCAGAAGCCACATGAAGAAATTGTTTAAAGAATGAGGTGTAGGCCGGGCGCGGTGGCTCAACCCTGTAATCCCAGCACTTTGGGAGGCCGAGGCGGGTGGATCACGAGGTCAGGAGATCGAGACCATCCTGGCTAACATGGTGAAACCCCGTCTCTACTAAAAATACAAAAAACTAGTCGGGCGTGGTGGCGGGCGCCTGTAGTCCCAGCTACTCGGAGGCTGAGGCAGGAGAATGGCGTAAACCCGGGAGGTGGAGCTTGCAGTGAGCCGAGATCGTGCCACTGCACTCCAGCCTGGGTGACACAGCGAGACTCCGTCTCAAAAAAAAAAAAAAAAAAAAAAAGAATGAGGTGTAGTAGTGGTTGAATGGGTCCTGAGCTACAGAGAGATCTAGTAAGTTGAGGACTGAGAACTCATCATTGGGTTTCATAAACTGAAAAGTGTATGGTGGCTTTGATAAGTGTAGTTTCAGTGGAGAAAAACTATGAAAGCCTGACTGGGGTAGGTTTAAAAGAGATTAGGAGGGAGGGAGGAAGTGAAGACACTTAACATATAAACAATCCTTTCCAGGAGTTTTAGCCCAAAATTGGGGGAAGGGGGAGAAATGAGCTGATAGGAGTCAAGGAAGGCTTCCTTAAAATGAGCAGTTCTATAGCATGATTATCACCACTTAAATTATTTTAAAATGTCACTTACTAATTTCTAGTACTTTCTCTCCTGCAACCCATTTATAGGAAAACTACTTTTGAATGCGAAAATTGTGTGTGTATGTTTACATAGAAATACGTTTGGAAAATCTATAATGCAAATAATTTGATGTGGCAGTGATTTTATACATGAGATGAAACTAAGCTAAAGCCACACAGACAGAATAATTAAGTACAATTTAATCAAGTGATGACAAAAAACTAAAAGGCTTATTACTGTGCATGATATCTAAGTGAGCATTTATTTTATTGAGCACTGAGGAGTTCTATAACTAAATCTACTCAAAACTATTTTAAGTATCTATTATGCTGAAGACTGTTTATGAAGTGCTAGATACACAATAATAAAAGAGACCGAATTCCTACATTAATGTAATATATAGACCTGTATTTTTAGGCTTATGTTAATGAGGTTAAAAGAGAAATACCACAAATAAGAAATTAGTTTTAAAGAGATTGTCTTCTTATGAAATTTGTCCTAATGAAAGGTGTCTTCAAATAGCATGATTTTAAATGTCTTAATATTTTAAGTTAATATACTTACCTTCTATTTATATCCCCAAAAGATTTTTCAACATTAAACATGGTTTACATTAGAAACAACAGGAATAAAAATAAGGTAGGTAGTTTTCAACTTCGACCACACGTTAGAATCACCTTGGGATCTTATAAAACTCCATATACCCAGGCTGCTTACTGCTCAGCCAATTAAGTCAAACCCCTTGAGAAATATTAGTATTTTTAAAATACTGATTTAATAGAAGCAGAGGGAATAAAATGCTATTAAGCTCCTGAGAATGAATTGATTGTGCATTTAAGGATTAAGTATATTTGAAAGATAAAGCAAAATATTGAATGCATTGGGTTTTGAATCATTAAGTTTTAGACAAAACAGAGTCATTTGTCGTAACATATTTTTTCAGTATCCAAACTTTAAGAATTTAGATTACTCACCTCGAGGTAATCATTAAGAAAAAAATCAGTGATGCTATTCCTTCTCCCTTTTTAAAAGACTCTGGGAAGACAACCTTGACAGTAATTTCTTATTTGAATGTTTTTTGGCTTAGCCATTTATAGAGCATATAAATATATAGGAGTTAGACAATATAAAAGTTTACCATCCGAGTTAATACTAAAAAGATAGTGTAACTATATGGAAAGCACTTTAGGTCTAAATATTTTTTAGTTTATAATGTTAAGTGCTAAAGCACATATTCTTTTGTACTGAAATTTTAAATCCACAATATTCCTTCTATAATCAGTTCTCATTAAAATTTTTCTTTCTTTCTTTCACAGAAAATGCTTGGACAGAAGAGATGAGTACTATTTCCACTAAGGCCTAGAATTGCCTACTGTACAAATAGTCTTGATCAGGCAATATACGAATGGCCCAAGGAAGCCACCAAATTGATTTTCAGGTTTTACATGACCTGCGACAAAAATTCCCTGAAGTACCTGAAGTTGTTGTATCCAGGTGCATGTTACAGGTCAGTGTTCAATGATTTCTGAATTTGTTAATACAAACCTGTTTTTTTTTAAACATTGGAAGAAAAGGTCTTTTAGGTTATCTTCTTGTTGGTATTAGTGTACTATGATGAAAAGAGATAAGCTTTGGTGTCTGATAGTCATGTGGCCTTTAGCAAGATAGAGCTTTCTGTACCATCTGTAGTATAGATAATACTTAACATGTAGAGTAGATGTGAGAGTTAAATGAGATCTGAATGTAAAGCATTGATAATCTCTGTACTTACTAGATATGAGCTGTCTTAACTTTTCTCCCACCTGTTCTGCCAGAAGAGCTAATTTCAGATCTTAGTATGAAAGTGAGAAAAATGATTAAGGAGCCAGGAAACTTGGGTTATAATCCTAAATGGGCACCCCAAGCATATTTGATAAAGAATATGCCCTCTGTGCTTTAGGTTTTTTAAATCCGTAAAATAAAAGAGTTTGACCAGACAATGCCTAAGGTCCCAATTCCAAAGTGGGGAAAAAGTCTGTTTTTATATTTTTAATTTGTAAGTTTTCCAATTAATATCACTAACCCTCTAATTTGTACCTTGTTCTTAGTATACCCAATTTTAGAAATTCACAATTCCAAATATTGAATGATAGTTGTGCCTTTCTGTTTTATTAAACTGAAAATCTTTGTATCAGAAATGTATTTGGGGCCATGTGCTGTGACTCACTCCTATAATCCCAGCACTTTGGGAGGTTGAGGTGGGTGGATTGCTTAAGGCCGGGAGTTCAAGAGCAGCCTGGCCAACATGGCAAAACCCTGTCTCTACTAAAAATACCAAAATTAACTGGGCGTGGTGGCCCACACCTGTGGTCCCACTACTCAGGAGACTGAAGCACAAGAATTGCTTGAACCCAGGAGGCAGAGGTTGCAGTGAGCTGGTATCGTGCCACTGCACTCCAGCCTGGGAAACAGAAAGAGACCCTATCTCAAAAAAAAAAAAAAAAAAAAAGTATCTGGGGCTCAGTCAAGCATATTTACTCTTGAAGTGATTTTTAAAGTTTGAAATTATATGAAATTTTTATTGAATCTATACTTTATATTAAATGACTACATTTTGTTCACACCCTTATCACCGTTATCACCTTTTAATTGGTCTACCTGCTTTACCTAACCCAGTTTTGGTCTCTCCAATCTATCCTCTTCTGCCAGAGTGCAGAGCTGTTCACACACTTAAAACCTGTTGATTGTTCCCTGTGCCCTTCTGAATGATGCTTATATAGCTTGACTAGGGCATACAAGGTCTGTGATCTGGAATCCTGGCTGTTTCTACACCCTAATCTTTGTCCAGTCCTTCCTCTTCATACCGTATGCTCTAGTCATCCTGAGCTGCATGGAATTCTTCCACCAGCAATGCCTTTTCTTATGGTATAATGGTTAAGAGCATATCTTTTGGCGATAAACCAGACTGAGTTCAAGTTTTGACAGTTACTAGCAGTAACATAATTAACTTCTCTGACCCTCATTTTCTGACTTTCATTTCCTCAACTGCACAGTGGAAATAAAACTTAACAGAGAGTTAAATTTGACAATGTAGGTAAAACAACCAATAGGGTAACTGATTCATAATGAGTATTCAATAAATGTTAGCAGCCAGTACTAAAAGGAATAACAACAGCAGAAAGCCCATAATATATATTTGGTAAATGAATCAATAGTTTACACTTGTTAATATAGAATGTGAAAAAAAATGAGAGAATAAAAACATGTAATAAGGATGGAGTCAGAAGTTAAAAGAAAGTGTGGGAAAGGAGCAGAGATAGTGGGGAAAAATAGTCTCCCCCCTAGAACCCAAGTAACTTCTCCCTAACTTTTCAAATAAAAGAGAATTTTGTGGTAAAAGCTATGCTATTCAGTAGGTTATTTAAAAACTAACAGGAAGATAACTATAAGTTCTTTGATAAATTTCTGTAGACTTCGTTTTGAAAGAACTGTCCAGAACATTTCCCTACATATAGTACAGGTATAGAGATTTTGAAATACCCTAACTGGGAGTAAAACATAGAGCCTTTTGTAGAATTACTTTAAAATATTTAAAAAAAAAAAAAAAAAAAAAAAAAGAGCTCTAATGCACTCTTACAATATAATCTCCAGTACGTGTTAAGAAAAACAAGATGCGGAGCAGAGTATATAGATAGAACGAGGCAAATAAATATCTACACACCCATGTATTTGTCCCTGTTTGCATAAAGAAATACTGGAAGAATTAAAAATGAAATTAATAAAAGATAGTTATCCATAGTAGGCCAGAGGGAACAGGCCAGATGGGACAGAGTTAGGACTCAGATTTCTCAACAGTTATCTTTTTTTATTGTTTTAACCTGTGTCAATGAATTACCTATTTAAAAGTAAAATAATTAAGCATGTTTTCAGCTTTAACCCAAAAATAAGAAATGAATGGTTTTCCATTTCCTTTGGGCATCTAGTAATATCACCTTCACAATGTTAATCTGGCTTTACAGAAGCAAACTCCTCTACTTAGCATGCTTCCCAACACCTCGTGTTAACTAAAATGAAATATTTTGCTTGCCTGAAACAGACCACACTTTTTAAAAGTGAGTTGATAATAATTTAGGGTATCCAGGTAATGTACTTTTTAGCTGATATAACAAGAAATCTGACAAGAAAGGCATAGGAAGAGCTCCTTCTTCTGGGGTTACAACTAGGGTGCAAGTTTTCCCAAATTTAGAGCAATATTTTTAAACTGAAAAGGCAAATTAAGCTACCTCTAAATGACAGCGTCTCTTTTGGGGCTGCTCTTCCTTTCTCAGTTGGGTGGGTTTCTGTTCTTCTGACAGACCCTTCCTACAGTATACTGGTTCAGAACTTTTTAAAAATAGTGAGGGATCATGCCATGCTACCAGTTCTGTGTACATGTTCTTTATAGACATCTTGCTTGTCAGGAAGAGAACAAAAGTATCTATCCTCTGTTGTTCTCTTCTTAAGTTTATCTGTTGCACAGTTCCCTCTTTTTGAAACTACTCATATCTTTTCCTTCTACTGTGAATTCTCTAAGATAGCTTATAACCAGCAGGTGTAATTTGTATCTTTAAAGTTGATTTTTATATTTGATAATTAAATCTTAAACCTTAGAAGAATATGAAAATATTGCATAGTTTTCACTTTGATTTTTTAACTGAATTTTTTACTGTTTTTAAATTCTCTTAACAGGACGATTGAATCTGTAAGTTTAAAATTGGTATTTCTTTTCAAAGTATTGCATTAATAAGTATTGTTCATTCAGTATATGCAACACTTAATATTTAAGTGCCATGTACTTAGTGGAACCTTCTCAAATGACCTTCACCCATCGTCCTTACCCATATTTCTATGATAACACCTATCATGCTGCATTTCATTTGTGTTCACGTTAATCTCCTCCACTAGACTGTGAGATTCTTGGCGATCAGTGATCATATTCCTTTCTCCTTGCTCAGTAAATGTTGGTTAAAGGAGTGAATGAATGCTGTAGGGTATATATACTTTGATACTATCTGTAATTTCTGTGTCTGTGCAGGAGTTTGGGGAAAAATGAAAGAGAAACTGGAATTAATGATTCAGATCTTTTTATAGCTTTGAAGAGAATGCAGATTTGTGGCTGTATACCAAAAAGCAGTGATTTTCCACCTTTTAAAAACTCATATTCCACCCCTTTTGATACACTCCAAGAGAGTCCTCTACCCTTTCTCACTAAAAGTAACCAGGGCTTCTTTGAGAAATGGCTGATTCCAAGTCTGGAGTAGATGCATATGATGAGCTGGAACATCTTGTCATATCAGAAAGCAGAGAAGCTTTGAAAAACTACTGGATTCATGTCATATATCCAGGAGCCAACTTGAAGCTGTTCACAGTAACCTGAAGAGGGGATATAATGACCAAAAGTGATTGAAACACATCAAAATATTAAAGATACACGAGTTTATAATGATACTAAAAATAAATCATAGTCACCTTTGGAGGTTCCTAGGGACCAAATTTACTATTCTGGCAACTGGTGAAAAGAATTTTTTTATCCTGCCTCTTCTGTGCAGAACATAACCAAACAGTTGAAGAGAGCAAGTGTTCAAGGAAGAATTGCTGCTAAGAATGAAGACTAAATCCTTTTTATGTTTTTTTGGAGACTGGGTCTCACTCTCACCCAGGCTGGAATGCAGCAGTAGGATGATCGTGGCTCACTGCAGCCTCAACCTCCTGGGTTCAAGTGATCCTGCTACTTCAGCCTTCTGAGTAGCTGGGGCTGCAGGTGTACTACCATACCTGGCTAATTAAAAACAAAATTTTTTTTAGAAACAGGGTCTTACTGTGTTGCCCAGACTAGTGTCAAACTCCTGGGCCCAGCGATTATCCCGCCTTGGCCTCCCAAAATGCTGAGATTACAGGTGTGAGCCTCTGTGCCTGGCCAAAATCTTACAATTGGAACATTGCAGTATTACTGTTTAGCACCCCTAATGAAATAGTGTTTCTAAGCAATGATCATCAATAGCTGCTAAAAATCATTAGTTGGATCCAGCTGACAACATCTGAATCTACCAGTCAGTTTTAAAATCACAAAAAGACAGGCAAACATTCCTGTGTCTCCTTGTGTGATTTGACAGTGGACGTCTATGATGGTCACCAAAAATTCAAACATGGACTTGATCACATCCATAGATATAACTACTAGTTTACAATGAAATGCAGGGGAAATTGATTGACCACGGGGTGCAGTCCAGAATAGGGGAAATTCTGCTACACAAATACCAAGTTTTCTCACAAACAAATGACTGGAAAATATTTTAAAAGAGGAGATGGGCTGGTTATTAAAAGAAACCTAAAAGGCTTATGAGCCAAATGAAATATGTGGGCCTTATTTATATCCCGATTTAAACTAACTGTACAAAGACATTTTTATGCTTTAATTTAATGCTATTTGAATATTAGGTGATACTAAGAATTATTGATTATTTTAAGGTATGATCGTGGCATTGTGGTTATGTTTTTAAGTCCCTGTCTCTTACAGTACATATTGAAGTATTTACAGATGAAAACGAGATGATGTCTGAGACTTGATCTAGTTGTGGTAGGGGGAGTAGCTGAGGCATATATATCAAATGAAAAATGATGGGTGATAAGTATGTGGGAGTTTATCATATTTCCTCTCTACTTTTATGTATGTTTAAAATTTTCTAAAATAAAAATTTTAATAAAAAGTACATTTCATTTTCTCCTCTTGTAACCTTATAAAACCCCTGTAAGTTCTTTTATGTTTTGCTGATAAGAAAGTAATGTCTATAGAGTATAAATAATTTGAGTGCACATAAATTATGGCATAGCTGAGCTAGAATATTGCTTTTTAATATGAACATATTGAATAATTACAGAGATTACAAAGGATTAAAGGGAAAGATTTTTGAGTGCTCAAGAGAATTAAAGAGGAAGACTAAATATGAATATCAAACTTTTACAAAGGAGGTGTGGAATTGAATTTGGTAGGGAATGTAAATTTTAATTTGAGAATGATGACAGAGAGGAGGTGAGAAGAAGATAAAGTCTCCGAGCTTTGGCTAAGAAGGAAGACGAATTTACTTCGAATGGCAATAAATTTAACTTAAAGCAAAAAGCACCAATCAGGTTTGGCAAAAGATAAGATCTAATTTTAATAAGGAATCATTGATAAAGATTGTGATCAGTTTTTCAACTTTATTTGAAAAATTAGTATGTATCAATTCAGAGTTATTAGTAGGATAAAAGGATTTCTGTAGCATGAGAGATTTAAGTTGTTGGTTTTAGGAAGGGGGAAGTCAAACCTTGCTCACTATCCTTTTAAATTACCGGTTGAAACAATGTGAGCTGTCATTTCCTTAACAAGGCATCAGGATGCCTTTTTAGTCTACTTCTTTCTTAATATTATTTTATCTCATATCAAACTGCCTGTGTACATTTTAACTTGGTTATTCATATTTCTTAAGTCTAAAACTCTCCTTTCTGTCAGGTTCTTAATCTTCCAGGCTTATTTGAATTCTTTCTCTCTTGTGGCCAAATTGTGTTGACAATTTATATTCTTTTAAAATTTATTTCCATTATCAAACTCTCATTACTTTATGTCTTCTAACTGGTCATCTTGCCAAAGGTTTTTCATCTTTTTATTCATCTTAAGTATCAGTAGACTTCTCTTCCCTGAATACCCTTTGTGTTTTTACTTCTCTGTTCATCCACTTTCAGTAGCTCGCCTCATTGCTTATAATACAGTCAAACTCTAGTGTGACTCATTTTTCAAAACTCCTTCGTTATTTAAATCCAATCTGCTTTTGCAACAATTTGTTCAACAACATTTTCATTACAAATCTTTAGCTCCAGCCAGATCTGTTCCAGCCACCTTGTTTGGAACATGCTTTTACTTAACTCTCACATTTATGTTCTTTACTCGTGCCATTCGCTTCACTAAGAATTGTTGTTGTTGTTGTTGTTGTTGTTGAAGTTCTGCATATTCTATGAAAAGCATCAGGCCATACCTTCCTCATTAACCCATTCCTTTCTTCAGTAGCCTACAATATTAATTCTCTGTTGAACTTCATCACCACTTAATATTTGGCATGTACTCATGTTACCTTTTCAGATATCTGTGGTTTGTCTTCCTTTCTAGGGGAAAAGTTTGATTTTATATGTCTTTGATTCTTCCACAGGCTCACAGTGCTATGCATATAGGAGGTGTTTGGCAAACATTTTCGTGGATGATTTATGACTACTGGTTAGTCAGTGTCTTTTGAGAATTCTTTAAAAACAATCTGAGGGTTCCCCCCCACCTCGAGTAGATTTTTATGATGTTGTCTAAAGGCAGAGATAGGAACTAGTTCTTCTGGAGGCTACCTTGAGCCTCCAGAGAGAGAGGGGGAGAGAGAGAGAGAGATTACACAAGTTAAGAGGAAGCATGGGAAGAATTGAGATGACTTTGGTGTGAATTTCAGAACTTTAAATGCTACAAATGTAACTTTTTAGACATTTATTAGTTTAAACAAATGTGTATAGCACTTGATACATTGTGCTATATATCAAACATTGATATTTTTTCTATTTAGCTTTTTTAAAAATGTTTAATTATACAGTATTATATACGTAAGTTGAATGATTATATTTTGTTCAACATTAAAATTGCCTTTTAAATTAGATTATAATTTTAATATATCTGTCTGAATCCATTTTATTCCTTTTATCCATTGTAGCTGCTAAAGTGGAACAATGATTTGATTCACTTTGTTAGTCAGAGCTTTTCTATTACATTAGTAGTAAGGATTTTTAATTCAATCATTTGCATAAAAATACTTCTCAAATTTAAATATCCAAATATGTGTTATAATTGTATTAGCCAGTCACTTGTTCATCATGTATTTGTAGAGATGCAAATACAAGCATTAGCTTCTGATTGTTAACATCAATCAATTTATTTTGTTTTCATAGAATAATAATAACCTGGATGCCTGCTGTGCTATTCTCTCTCAGGAGAGTACAAGATATCTTTATGGTGAAGGAGACTTGAATTTTTCAGATGATTCTGGAATTTCTGGTCTACGCAATCACATGACTTCTCTCAACTTGGACTTGCAATCACAGAACATTTACCACCATGGAAGAGAAGGAAGTAGGATGAATGGAAGTAGGACTCTAACGCACAGCATTAGTGATGGACAACTTCAAGGTGGCCAGTCCAATAGTGAACTATTTCAGCAGGAGCCACAGACAGCACCAGCTCAAGTTCCTCAAGGCTTTAATGTTTTTGGAATGTCCAGTTCTTCTGGTGCTTCAAATTCAGCACCACATCTTGGATTTCACTTAGGCAGCAAAGGAACATCTAGCCTTTCTCAACAAACTCCCAGATTTAATCCCATTATGGTAACTTTAGCCCCAAATATCCAGACTGGTCGTAATACTCCTACATCTTTGCACATACATGGTGTACCTCCACCTGTACTTAACAGTCCACAGGGAAATTCTATCTATATTAGGCCTTACATTACAACTCCTGGTGGTACAACTCGACAGACACAACAGCATTCTGGCTGGGTATCTCAGTTTAATCCCATGAACCCTCAGCAAGTTTATCAACCTTCACAGCCTGGTCCCTGGACTACTTGTCCTGCATCTAATCCTCTGTCACATACCTCATCTCAGCAGCCAAATCAGCAAGGCCACCAGACCTCTCATGTCTACATGCCAATCAGTTCACCTACTACTTCACAACCACCCACCATTCATTCATCTGGTAGCTCACAGTCTTCTGCCCATAGCCAATATAACATTCAGAATATTTCAACAGGACCTCGAAAAAACCAGATTGAAATCAAACTTGAACCCCCACAAAGAAATAATTCTTCAAAACTGCGTTCTTCTGGACCTCGAACCTCCAGCACTTCCTCTTCAGTCAATAGCCAAACCTTAAACAGAAATCAGCCCACTGTTTACATAGCTGCCAGCCCCCCAAATACGGATGAGCTGATGTCCCGTAGTCAACCTAAGGTCTATATTTCAGCTAATGCCACCACAGGAGATGAACAGGTCATGCGGAATCAGCCCACACTCTTCATATCCACAAACTCTGGAGCATCTGCTGCCTCCAGGAACATGTCTGGGCAAGTGAGCATGGGTCCTGCCTTTATTCATCACCATCCTCCCAAAAGTCGAGCAATAGGCAATAACTCTGCAACTTCTCCTCGAGTGGTAGTCACTCAGCCCAATACAAAATACACTTTCAAAATTACAGTTTCTCCCAATAAACCCCCTGCAGTTTCACCAGGGGTAGTGTCCCCTACCTTTGAACTTACAAATCTTCTAAATCATCCTGATCATTATGTAGAAACCGAGAATATTCAGCACCTCACGGACCCTACGTTAGCACATGTGGATAGAATAAGTGAAACACGGAAACTGAGTATGGGATCTGACGATGCTGCCTACACACAAGGTAATATGAATACTAAAGGTGGGATAGTTTTCCATGCTGGGCTTGTTGGTGTACGTTTGATTTCACAACAGAAATGGGTGTTAGCATTATTATTTCATTGTTTAAATATTGCCCCAAATGATGTTATTGTAACATTTGAGAGTATTATACATATACATTTTAATTTTAATTTTATTTTACTATTATAAAACTGGAAGTTTGAGTAATTGGGTTATCAGCTCTTCAGAGTAACCAACTCTGGTTGGTTGGTTTGTTAATGTTTATAACACTTTCTTTTCTTATACCTGTGGTGATGCTGACTTTCTCTTTAAATTTTCTGTAAATAAAAATTCCTAGAAACATATTTTAATAAGCAACTAGTTGACTCTCTTGACTAATATGATAAATTTGCCTTCTTTGACCAGATATTTGAAGAATAAGTAATTCGTGGCCGGGCATGGTGGCTCATGCCTGTAATTCCAGTGCTTTGGGAGACCAAGGTGGGAGAATCATTTGAGCCCAGGAGTTTGAGACCAGCTGGGGCAACATAGGGAGACTCTGTCTCTACAAAAAGTTTAGAAATTATGCAGGCATGGTGGCACACAGCTGTAGTCCCAGTTACTGGGTAGACTGAGGTAGGAGGATTGCTTGAGCCCAGGAGTTCAAAGGTTACAGTGAGCCATGACCGTACCACTCTGCCCAGCCTGGGCAACAGAGTGAGACCCTTCTCTGGGGTCGGGGGAAATTCTTCCTTTTTCTAATACAACATTTTTGACTTATTTTATTAAATCTATTGCTACATAAGTATTAGAATAATTTACATCAAAGAAGTTTGAATCTTGTTCCTGATATTCGTCCCTTTCATCCTCCCTTAAATGTTGGTTAATGTATTTCTTTTTATATGGAATTGTAAGGACATTACTTTCAAATCTATTTCAATTGATTATGCTTTTCTGAAATAGACTGATATTGGCATAATACTACATTATGTCTATACTAATTCAAATAGGGAAATTTCTGTCATATGTTTTATCTAACCTCTTAAGTTACATAATTTTCAGTAGGACTGTTAAATAAATTCATTTAGATAAGAAGGTGGAGGTTACTCGTTTTCTTGAATATTTGTGCCAGTTTGTAGATGAACTGAATCTTTTAGAGTAAAGGCGTATCTTAGTCATATATGTATCTGCAGGGAATTGTTTCATGTATCAGTTGTAGGTTGGAAAATACTGTAACATCACCCTTAGGCAGCATGCAGCCCCTACTATCACTAATATCCTCATCCTTTTTTACATTTCTGATCAAGTGATTTTACTGCTGAGTCTCTTAGGGGGTCCTAATTGTTTTGCCTTATTTTATGTTTTAAACAGCTACACTAGTGATTCTTAATCCAAGCTGGGTTGTGGTCCTTTCGAATTCCATTATCATTCATGGAACTTTAAAAAATTAACTGGGTGCAGTGGCACCCACCTGTAGTCCCAGCTTCTCAGAAGCTGAAGTGGGAGGACTGCTTGAGCCCAGAAGTTTGAGGTTGCAGGACACCACTGCACTCCAGCCTGGGCAACATATCGAGACCCCTATCTCAAAAATAAAGTACCCAGGGCTCTACCAAAACGTAAAGTGAATCCTAGGTATGCGTGTGCATATATTTGTGTGTGTGCATTTTAGGAGTACATGAGTGATTTCAGTTGCCCTAGAAATTATGTTAAAACTTTTATTTTCCATATATCTGTGATTAACTACAAACATTTTTGTTTAGTTTCCGCAGTTTATAAATGTTATATACTATTATTTTTTCCACTGATAACTTACTTCTCCTCTTCTCCCAAAATCGTCTTCTCTTCCTCTCCTTCCATCAAAACATCAGGTGTCCTATGGTTGGATAGTTGCTGATTCTCAAGTAGCAAATTTTTTATGAAGATAATTTGATAAGGGAAATTTTCAAGTAAAATAGGCATTCATATTTAATATTAAAAAGATATTATATTCATGTTTAACTAGAATGTGAAAATAAAGTGTTTCATAAACTTGCTATCTCCAATTCCCCTCCTCCTATTCTTTTTTTTTTTTTTTTTTTTTTTGAGACAGGGTCTCACTCTTTCATCCAAACTGGAGTGCAGTGGCATGTTCACGGCTCACTTTAGCCTCAACCTCCTGGGCTCAAGTGATGCTCCCACCTTAGCCTCCCTAGTAGCTGGACTACAGGTACACACCACCACATCCAGCTAACTTTTTGTATTTTTTTGCAGACAAGGTCTTCCTATGTTGCCCAGGCTGGTCTTGAACTCCTGGGCTCAAGTGATCTGCCTGCCTCAGTCTCCCAAAGTGCTAGGATTATAGGCATTATCTCCACACGTGGCCTGTGACTTCTTACTTCCCCTATCATCACTACTGTGGTCTGAGCAATCATCACCTTTCAAATGGGTTATTGCAGTGACCTACCTGTTCTCGTCCTTGCCTCCTTGCAGTCTTCTTTCAACTCAGCATCCAGGGAGATACTGTTAAAAACCATATCACTTCTCTGCACATGATCACTATCTGTTGCACTCAGCGTAAAAGCTATGAAGTCTTCCAGGATCAGCAGCTTCTCCCCCTAGCTCTTTTCCTTTTGCTCACAACCTGCTCACTGTGTTCCAGCCCTCCTGGCTTTACTCTCTTCCTTAAACATAGAAGGCAAACCTTAGGGCCCTTTTACTTGCACTAGTATTTTTTAGATTAAAACATTGAAGAACAGATAGGTTAAGGAACTTGTCAAAGGACAAGGGCAGAGTCAAAATTCTAACTAGGGGCCGGGCACAATGGCTCACGCCTGTAGTCCCAGCTTTTGGGAGGCCGAGGTGGGTGGATCACAAGATCAGGAGTTCGAGACCAGCCTGGCCAACATAGTGAAACAACATGGTCTCTACTAAAAGTACAAAAATTGGCTGGATGTGGTGGCATGCACCTGTAGTCCTAGCTACTCAGGAGGCTGAGGCAGGAGAATTGCTTGAACCTCGGAGGTGGAGGTTGCAGTGAGCCGAGATCACACCACTGCACTCCAGCCTGGTAACACAGTGAGACTCTGTCTTAAAAAAAAGAAAGAAAGAAAGAAAGAACTCAAAAGTAACACCCTGGATAGAAGTAGAGAGCACCTTCGGAGGGTACCTAAAAGTAAAAATTAAAAAACTTTCTGATGAGAGAAGTCTCTGGTTTGAGAGTTTAAGCCTACCAAGAAAGCAGATTTCTCCAGAATCTGCCACTCAGATTGCTTAACAGCCTTCGGACAGCTCTAACAACCTTCATAATCACTTCCTTTAAACATACCTACATACATACAGAATTTTATAACATTTGTATGATTACATAGTCTTGCATTATCTGTGTGTGTGCACAGTTTTGGGGTTGGTAGTGTTCTCCAGCTTTTCTCCTTGTTTCTGTTTACTATGGAACTGGTATTGATCCAGATGGACCTATCACCCAGTGACGCAGTCTTTTTTTTCTGAGATGGAGTCTCACTGTCATTCAGGCTGGAGTGCAGTGGTGCAGTCTCAGCTCCCTGCAACCTTCACCTCCTGGATTCAAGCAATTCTCCTGCCTCAGCCTCCTGAGAAGCTGGGATTACAGGCGCATGACACCACGCCCGGCTAGTTTTTGTATTTTTAGTAGAGACGCAATTTCACCATGTTGGCCAGCCTGGTCTTGAACTCCTGACCTCAGGTGATCCACCTGCCTCAGCCTCCCAAAGTGCTGGGATTACAGGCATGAGCCACCATGCCTGGCTCAGTGACACAATCTTGATGGAGTGTTTCATTCACTTAATTCAAGACAAAGGAGGCCTTTGCTGGAAAATACATCTTTTCTGCTTTTACCCTACATAGTTCACAAACACTCTGCAGTTACTAAACGGGGTGGCCTGAGTAATCCCGATCTTTAAGCAAGTATATTTTCTAAACTCTATGTGGTATGGTAAGAAAAAGGAAAGAAATATCTCTGTCTCCTGCAATGAAACTGATTTTTCTAATGCTCCTGGAAATACCGTTTTAGAGTAGAAAAATAAGTTGAGCCAGGCACTAGAATGATAGGAAAATATTTTTTCCAAATTGAGAAGAGAACATATATACATACATAAATTTGGTAACCAAAATGCATTTTTTTCTTTTTTCTTTTAATCTTCCATTTGAAATCTAAAAATACTGTGATAAAAACTATCAAAAGTGAGAATTTCTGTTTATGAAAGATACATTGTTTGATACAGCCTCTACTATAGAGTGATCAGAAGCAAAAGAAGTAAATTAATGAAACATCAAGACCCCACTCACCTCAGCACTAAGTCTGTCAGCACCATCATCCTTCCTAAAGGAAATAAATTAAACTTGATTCCTTAAAGTACTACAGGAATCAGAGACAAAAGTGAAAAGAACAAATTAAGGTTGGAGAGAAATTTTCAGTTTAAAGGTATGAAGGAAATTCTTATGTTACCCATTAAGAACAAGTATAGAAGTGAAATTTTCTTGCTGATAGTCAGTGGTCACATATAGCTACATTTTTTCCCCCTTAAGTTATACCACCCAACTCTAGCTTCCAAAAAATATTGAAAACTATCATTCAGCATATTCTGAGACATTCTAGTGTCTTCATAGTGGTATGCCTGTTATAACACTGGCAACTTTTATAGGTATGGAGGACAAAGTACATTACGCATTCCAACAAATTTTCGTGGTGGAGAGAAAAGGGCCTACTTTCTTACTTTGTTACAGGAGCCAGGAACTCTTAAAAAACTAAGATTGCTGCCAAATACGATTTCCACAGAACTCCATCTGTGGTATTGACTTAGCTGGTAAACTGTTTTTATTATTTAAAGAAAAAAATTACATATATAAAATCATAAATATTTTTAATGATACTTTAAAATGGTTTTTCCTCAGTTATGTTTAAAGTCCTACCATAGTGTTAAGCAGTAGCCTTGACTTTGAACCTAAAATAGAAATACAAGGAAGAAAAATTATGAGTTGAAAATTAGCTTCTTGGACTTTGTGTTTCTCATTCCTTACCATTTTTCACCAGTACATCTACAGAAATCACAACACGTTTCTTTTTAATGAGATTTAATTAAAAATGTTTATTGTGGCACAAATTCAGTAAGATACTCTTTTCAAAAGGAAATATAATTTTACTTAGTTCAGATTCTAAAACTTGTACTTTGTTTAACTTTATGTATCTTTTGATTGGAAATGCCTTTTTGTTGTTCTTTGTTGACATTGAAATCACATTATTAAATAAAAGCCTAGTGCAGTAGCATGTACCTGTAGTTGCAGCTACTCGGGAGTCTGAGGCAAGGAAGACTGCTTGAGTGCAGGAGTTCAAGACCAGCCAGGGCAATGTAGCAAGACTTTGTCTCTAAAATAATAATAATAAACTCAGTAATTAAGATTAGTTGACATTGGACCACTTACAGAATATTTTTTTCAAATTAGCCCTGCTACTTGTAGGTTCTTCTCAGTCTTAAGACTAAATACCTTTTTAATTTGGGGTAAACGTCAAGAGTTGGAAGAGACTTTAAAGGACGTGAAGAATTCTACTCCATAGGTTATCCAGTCCACGTACCCATCCAGCCTATCAAGTGTAAATCCATTCTGTACTTTAAATTCCTATGAGACACAAACTGCCTCCTAAGGTAGCATATTCTGGTTTTGGAGAGCTCTACCTGCTAATTTCTTACATTAAATCAATACCTGTAAAAAGTATTATGAAAATACCAGTCTGTAAAAGAAATTATAAAAAACAAATGCAATAAAAATGTGTCTGCTTTCAACCTTTGACCTGTCACTTCCTCCAGCTTTTCCATTATTTAACTATGAGGGATATTCTCCATTAGCAGTTACTTATCCCCTTCCCATTATATTCCCCTTCCCATTACATTCATTCCCATTATATTCACATACACATACCTGTGTGTATATATGTATATACACACACTTCTTAAAGCAGGAACACACTATACACATGGGTCTGTGAACACGTGGGTTTATATAATATATACATATTCTACAGTATGTCTGACAGACATTCACTAAATGTGAGAACAGTACACTGTTATATAAATCCTTTAAATTTTTTAAATGTTTAGACATTATTTTAACATCTTTATTGAGATGTAGTTAATATACAGTGCAATTGACTTACAGTAAACATCAGTTTTTAGTTTATTCACTGATATGTGCAGCCATCACCCAGCCAGTAGAACACTTTCATCCCCTCTAAAGGAAACCCCATATCCTGTAAGCTATCACCTCCCTATCCCATTACCCCCCACCCTCAGCACTAGGAACCACTAATCTACTTTCTGTCTCTATAAATTTACATATTCTGGACACCTGATATAAAATGGAATCTGATCTTTCATGACTCATCTGTAGTGTAGCAAGATGTTCTTTCCTTGTTATGGCCAAATACGCCATTATATAAATATACTGCATTTCATTTATTCATTCATCAGTTGATGAACATTTTGGTTTTTTCCACCTTTTCAGCAGTGGAATTGTTGCCATACGGTTTTCCAAAGTGACTGCACCATTTTACATCCTCACCAGCTGTGTATGAGGGTTTTGATTTCTCCACATTTTCACCAACACTTTTATCTGACTTTGTGTTACTTGCCATCCTAGTGGCTGCAAAGTATCTCGTTGTGATTTTGATTTGCATTTCCCTATTGGCTAATGATGTCAAGCATCATTTCGTGTGCTTACTGGCCATTTGCATATTTTCTTTTTTGCCTACTTTTAGGTTATTCATCTTTATTGTTAAGTTGTGTGAGTTCTCTATATATTCTAGAAATAAGTCCCTTACATGATTTGCAGTTTTCTCCCATTCGTGTTGTCTTTTCACTTTCTTGATGGTGTCTTTTAAGCACAAATTTTTTATTTGGCTGAAGTCCAAACTCTATGTATTTTTCTTGCTCTTGTTTTTGGTGTCCTAGGAATCAGTTTCTAACTCTGAGGTGAGGTCATGAAGATACTCCTATTTTTTCTCCTAAGAGTTATATAATTTTGGTTCTTACATTCTAACCTTTGATCTTTCATCCATTCTGATGCAATTTCTATATCATGGCATGAGGTAAGGATCCAACTTCATTCTTTTGCATGTGGCTATCCAAGTATTCCAGCACCATTTGTTGAAAAGACTTTTTCCCCTCATTGAGTGATTTTGGCACCCCTGTAAAACACCAGTTGACCATAAATGTGTGGGTTCATTTCTGGACTCTCAGTTCTTTTCCATTGTTCTATATGTTCTTTATGCCAATACCATATGGCCTTAATTACTATAATTATTTTATTATTAAATTGGGACATGTGAGTTCTCCTGCTTGGTTCTTTTTCAAGGTAGGCTTGGTTATTTAGAGTCTCTTGAAATTCTAAGTAAATTTTAGAATCAGTTTGTCAATTTCTATATAGAAGTCAACTGGAATTCTGATAGGAATTGCGTTAAAATATTTTTCTGCATACTTGGTTTTTTAAAAAACTGAAAATAGAACTAAAGGGTATATAATGAAAAATTCCCCTTACTAGAGATAACTAGTTTCTCAAACAGTTCATTTTGTATTCTAGGATTATGTCTCTCTTTTTTGTCTTTATCTCTTTGAGAAAATTCCATGTCAGCAGGATCTGCTTTTTAAGAAATGGCTGCATAGTGTTGTGTACCATAATATCTAACCAGTCCATTCTTGATAGACCTTAAGTAGTTGCTAATCTTGTTTTTACAAACAGTGCTGCAATAAAAATCCTTGTGTATACATAGATGTACCCATGTCCAAGTATCTTGGCAGACTATGAGATTACTAGGAGTGAAACTGCTGTGTCCAAGGATATATGTGTTTTTAATTTTGATAGATGTATCATTTAGGCTTGGTTATGTTGCAGTAACAAACCATGTCTTAAAAACAACAAAGATTTATTTCTATCTCACATTTCTTATCCCATATAGGTTAGCTGGTGGCCTCTGTTCTGCATCACCCTCACCCAGCAACCCAGGTTAAGGGAAGCTCCATTTCTGTGCTTCCATGACCAAGGAAACATAGAGGGTGAGCAGTGGCTCCTTAAGCCTCTGCCTCAACGCATGTTACTCTGTAGCTAAAACAAAGCACACAGCCACACCTAATTCAGCAGCAACAGGGAGGCACAGTTCTACCACATACCTGGGAGACAGACAGACAAAAGAATGTGGGGAAGGACACTAACGACTGCCAGTAAATGTTGCCAGTTTCAATTTTGAGGCTCTCTAAAGAGATTTTACCAGTTTATACTCCCGTACTTATAAATGGGGAACATTTTTGGTAACATTTATAAGGATAATCTTTCCTCTTTCCCTTCTCCACTCATATTTTGTAGGTGGTGGAAAAAAGTATATCTGTCAGTTTAATAGGTAAAAATATATTGTTGCTTTGGGTTTTTTTAAGTTTTCATCTTTTTCTTGGGAGCTTAAATTTGCATATTTAAATATGATTGAGGTTGAACATCTTTTCATGTGTTCTTTTTCCAGCCATTTGTATTTCTCATCTTGTGAACTTACATATTTCTGTAAAATGCCTAGTCTATTCTTTCTACTTTGTTACTACCTTTTACTTAGTCAATAAAATTTTTTCTGCCTTATAAATTTTTTACTTTTACATATTCAGACTTCTCAGAATTTACTCTTATGGCTTCTGGGTTTTGTGTCTTATTTAGAAAGCCTTTCCGTATTCCAAGATTTTGATGGGGGGGGGGAAAAACTTTTTTTTTCTTTTTTTTTTGAGATCGAGTCTTGCTGTGTCACCCATACTGGAGTTCAGTGGTGCAATCTCGGCTCACTGCAACCTCTGACTCCCAGATTCAAGCAATTCCACTGCCTCAGCCTCCCAAGTAGCTGGGACTACAGGTATGCACCACCATGCCCAACTAATTTTTGTATTTTTAATAGAGACGTGGTTTCACCATGTTGGCCAGAATGGTCTCAATCTCTTGACCTCATAATTATCCACCAGCCTTGGCCTCCCAAAGTGCTGGGATTACAGGTGTGAGCCCCTGCACCCCACCCCAGAAATCTTACAGTATATTTTCTCTTTAGTATTGCCTTGAAACCATATTGAATGGGTCTCATGGCATCCCTTCAAAAACTTGAAAACAGCTACCATATCCTCTTTTAAAGTATAAACCTGGCCAGGCATGGCAGCTCATGCCTGTAATCCCAGCACTTTGAGAGCCCGAGGCGGGTGGGTCACCAGAGGTCGGGAATTCGAGACCAGCCTGACCAACTGGAGAAACCCCGTCTTTACTAAAAATACAAAATTAGCTGGGCGTAGTGGCACATACCCATAATCCCAGCTACTGGGGAGGCTGAGGCAGGAGAATCGCTTGAACCTGGGAGGCGGGGGTTGCCATGAGCTGAGATCGCGCCATTGCACTCCATCCTGGGCAACAAGAGAGCGAATCTCTGCGTCAAAAAAAAAAAAAAAAGTATAAACCTAAGCCATAAACGCCCACGTCGCATAATGATTCATCCAGTTTTATTGTTCTGAGGCTCTTTTGGTGCCTCTAGGCCTGTTTTCCTTCTGTCTAAAATAAAAGTTTTAGATAATACCTATATCTTAATGCTGTAAGATTACATGCAGAATCTTAATTATGTAAAATAAAGGCCAGCAAATTATCTAGCAAGAGGTCTCACCAGTTATGCTAAAATGACTAAAATTCATCTCTTATTAAGTTATTAAAAATAGTTAGAGATTAAGCATCATTCCTCATACTTTTGTTTTACATCTGTTGCCCAAATTGTGGGCCCAGTTGCAGCACTGATCTGATTTCAAACTGCCTTTAAAAATGACAAAATAGGCCAGGCGCAGTGGCTCAAGCCTGTAATCCCAGCACTTTGGGAGGCCGAGACGGGCAGATCACGAGGTCAGGAGATCGACACCATCCTGGCTAACATGGTGAAACGCCGTCTCTACTAAAAAATACCAAAAAAACTAGCCAGGCGAGGTGGCGGGCGCCTGTAGTCCCAGCTACTCGGGAGGCTGAGGCAGGAGAATGGCATAAACCCGGGAGGCGGAGCTTGCAGTGAGCTGAGATCCAGCCACTGCACCCCAGCCTGGGCGACAGAGCCAGACTCCGTCTCAGGAAAAAAAAAAAAAAAATGACAAAATAGATTAAAACAGTTTGCTTTAAAGTTATAATTGCCATCTTTAAATCTTTTATGACTCAGTCACCAAATAAGTGACTATGGTAATACAGTGATATATAAAACAGATATGATTCCTGTTGTCAACAAAGTTACAGCGTAGAAAAATCTTGATTTATTTTAGAAGCTGACATTGTACTTTCCTAGGTACAACAACTTAGGCATGACTTAGGCATGTACCTGACTTAGACATGTAAAATTGTCATTACAGACAAAAAACAAAAAGATTCCAGAAGTAAGTACCTATTAGGTTGTTCAATAGCAAAATTTTTCTTTTTTCATTTAAACAAGCCTAAAATCTTTGTATCTACAAGTCCCTAGTATGTTTTCCAATGACATATGTCTCTTTTCAGTAAGCAAATTCTTGTGTTTTTGTTTTTAACTTCTGGAGAAATTTGACATTATTTACAGTAAAGAATAACTAAAATTAATAAAACTAACACCATCTGGAACTTCAAGTGTGTTTTTTAAATTTCAAATAAAATTGAGTAACGAAGAAATTTTCTTCATTGTTCATGAGCTGACAAAAGTTGGGTAAGTACTGAGCTTTCTGTATAAACCATTTAGAATGCTTGTAGCAGTGGTTTAAGAGCCCTGGTGGTTGAGTTCACTTAGTACTCACTTATTTTTAACAACAACCACAAGAGAGAGTTGCATGCTTAAATTACTTTTATCCATTAAAATTTAACTTTGAAAGAGGATTTAAAAGATACTGAATATTGTTTTCTTTACCTGTAATTCCTTCTTCATCATCTGTTCACTGCAAAGCCCAGGTATTTATCTGTTTTCCTTGGAATTGTTAATTTTTGTTGTTGTTGTTCTCTGCCTTTATCATATCCTTTCGGCACCTCCAAGATACCATCTGTTCGTTTTTCCTGGAGTTCTCTCTTCCCTGTTATAAATTAGAGTCACCATTCTTGGATCTTATATTGTCTTCTTTCTTGGTTTATGCCTTCAATTTGCTAGAACATGTCTTTAAGTATTTTCCTAATGAGACTTGGGAGGTAAATTCTCTAAGTCCTGAAATATCTGGAAATCCCCTCATAATTTTAGCTGGATATAGAATTATTGGTTGAATATCATTTCTCCACAGAAAAATGTAGTGATTTCCTTATTACTGAGGAAATATGATGTCAATATGATTCTTGTATCTTTGTATGTGATCTACTTTTTTTCTTTCTGGAAATTTTTAAGATCTTTCTTTGTCTTTAGTAGTCTGAAATTTTACAATGGTATAGGGTTTTTTTTTTTTTAATCATCCTGTCCCACATTTAGTAGACTCGTCCATTTTACAGGCTAGTGTCTCCCTTCAGCCTTGGGAAATTCTTTTCTGATCCCCACTATGGTTTCTTTATTGTCTGTTTCTAGACCTCCTCTTGTTCAGCTGTTTAATGTCCTGAATGAGCTTTCTATCTATTTCTCGTTACATCTTCAGTATATTTCACGTCTTTGTCTTTCTTGGAGGTGTCGGGCAGGGGCAGGGTGTCACTGTTGCCTAGGCTGGAGTACAGTGGTGCTGTCAGCTCACTGTAGCCTCGACCTCCCAGGCTCAAGTGATCTCCCATTTCAGCCTCTCGAGTAGCTGAGACTGCAGGTGTGCACCACCACGCCTGGCTAATTTTTGAATTTTTTTGTAGAGGCAGCATCTCTCTTTGTTGCCCAGGCTGGTGAAACTCCTGGGCTCAAATGACTCTCCCTCCTAGGCCTCCCAAAGTGCTGAGATTACAGGCATGAGCCACCATACCCGGCCCCTCCTTATCATTCCATTCTACATTGTAGGAGATTTCCTTAAGTTTTTTTCCAACTCCCATATGAAATTTTCATTTTGGCAGTTATGTTTTTAATTTCCAAGAGCTAGTTCTCTGATTGCTTTTCGAAGAAGATTGTTGTTTTATTGGTACAGTAGTGTCTTAAATCTCTTAATGATATTAGAATTTAAGTTCTCGTCTCTCTACTATGTTGTCTTCATCTGGATTTAGTTTTTTTCTCTGTTTATGCAGATCTTTCACAATCATATCAGATTTTCTTTTTTTTTTTTTTTTTTTTTTTTTTAGTGGGGCGAGGGGAGCGGACAGGGTCTCACTTTGTCGCCCAGACTGGAGTGTAGTGGCGCGATCACTGCAACCTCTGCCTCCCAGGTTCAAACAATTCTCCTGCCTCAATCTCCTGAGTAGCTGAGATTACAGGCACGAGCCACTACCACCTGGCTAATTTTTGTATTTTTAGTAGAGATGGGGTTTCACCATGTCAGCCAGGCTAGTCTTGAACTCCTGACCTCAGATCATCCACCTGCCTTCATATCAGATTTTCTTCAACTATGTGATCCTTAAACCTACAGCTACCTTCCCTTTAGGATGGGGAGAAGTTGACTGTTCCATATACAGATAGCTAATTAAGCCTCTGTGTTCTGGCCCTTTCCTAACTCCTGCCTTCTGTTGTTACCTCCTTTTTCCAAAGTCAAGAGCCTTTTTAGGTTTCTGCTGGGCAGATGAGCTGCCATTTTGTCTACAGCACCCTCCTTGTGCATGAGACTTCAGCTTTCTCCACTCCTTCATTCAGCTGTCATTTCATCTGCTTCTAGCTTTCCAGAAACTTGTTGACATCTGTTGTCAATTAATTGCCTTCTTTTTCTTATTTGTTGGTAGATTGAACCTTTGTCATTCATACCTCATTTTTATGGGGTTTCAGGAGACAGATTTTTTCATTTAGTGGAGGCTAATTAGAGCAAAACTGTCTTTGCTGTTTATCTACCAACATTGTTTCATATTGAATCTAATCACATTTTTTCATAATGGACAAATATTGGATATTATTTTGTATAGTCAAGGTTAAACTTGCAGACAAAACTCACAGCTCGAGAAGAGTTTTGACTTTAGCCGAATTTTTACAGTGATTTTTAGAAATTCACTTTGATCCCTTTTTTCTCTGTAATTCGTCTTTCTCAGATTCCTATCTAAAGATCTCAAACCACAAATGAAAAGTGAACTAGACACATAAAAATTCAGCCACTTAGAAGAAAAAAATGCTAAGAAATAGAGAACTGCTTTCCTAGTATATTCATAGCATTTTTAGCTTGTTTATAACAGCCATACCTAGACAAGTCAACCAACTAGGTATGTCGTTTCTAAGTAATATAGTCATTATAACTATAATTTTGTTTAAAGTGCAAAGAAATGCCTCATAAATAAGTTGTAAGTAATTGTAAATGGATTTGCAATATTTTACTTTAGAGCTTCAGACTAATCATAAGAGATGCTTTGCCTTTACTCCCAAAGGTAAGCCACATCTTCAGCCATTGCAAAAACCTCTTTGAATATCTAAGGATGCAATGCTTATTTCAGATATATTCTGAAAAATTTACTTTTGAACCTCAAAACACCTCACAACCGTATGTGTAGCAACTGTGACTCTTTCAAGTCTCCTAAATCATCTTTGAATCAGATTTCTGCCTGCTGTTAAAGTCTGGCTCCTACTAATATTGGCCTTCTGTGTATCTCTCAAACTCTATTCTTGTTTTGATAGAAGATGTTAGGGATATGGGATTGGGGATTGCTGATGGAGCTGTGACTGGGAGAATGCTCAACCTTATCCTGGAATGTATACTTTATAATGAATTTGTTGGGAAACAAATTAGATTGTTTTTATGATTTTCCATGCAGAGTTGTATACTAGCATTTTTTCCTTTTATCATTAAGTAAAGGACATCTTTATCTCATATGTTTTGCCCTAAAGTCAGATTTTTTTCTGAAATATATGAAAATCTTTGGTTTTCAGCACTTTGTGATGTGTCTAGGGGTTTTGTTTTAGCATTTTTTGGTGATCTATAGGCTTCTTAGATCTGTGATTTGTTGTATTTCATTAATGTTGGAAAATTTTTGGTCTTTATCATGTCAGATATTTCTCCTGCCTTTTTTCCTCCTCTTTTGCCAATTACACATAGACTGTTTGATATTAGTTCTGCAACTCTTAAGTTTTTTTTGTTCTTTTTTTCACTTGTTTCTTGGTGTATTCAGTTTGGGTAATTTCTGTCTTCAAGTTCACTGATTCTTCTGTGTCCAGTGTGCTAAGTCTGTCCAAGGAACTCTTTATCTCTGATGAATAATTTTTTATTTCTAGCATTTGACCCTTTCATGATTTCCACCGCTCTCCTCAAATTGTGAATCTTTTTTTGCATGCTGTCCACCTTTTAAACTAGATCCTTTAACATATTAATCATAGTTAAATCTTTTAAGTTTTCTGTCAGGTAATTCCAGCTATATCATCTTTGAGTATAGTTTTGTTGATCACTTTATCTCTTGATGATGAATTCCATTTTTCTTCTGGTTTTCTGTATGTCTCATTTTTTATTGAATGCCACATATTGTATGTAAAGGAACAGAGGAGACTAAAGTAAATGGTATTTACACCCAGAAATGAGGACATCTCTTTTTCTTTCAGGTTATTATTATGAGTCATTGCATCAATTTAGTCAGGAGTGGAGCTGGGTTTGGGTTTTGTTGTTGCCTTCAGTGCACCACAGTCTTCAGATACTTCCAGCAATTGACTGCCATTACTCTATGCTTCTTAGAGTAGTGCCTGAAGCGCAAGATACTTATTTTACTTGAGTCCTTTTATTTTGAACCCTTCTGTGCTATGATAGATCCCCATTCTATTCAGAGTCCTTAATATGGTCAGCAAGGCTCTACATGATCTGGTAAACAGCCAGATAGTATATCATTTAGGATTTTGTAGGCCACATAATCTCTGTCACAACTATTTAATTCTGCTGTTGTAAAATGAAAACAGCCATAGATAGCAAGTAAACAAATGAGCAAGGCTGTATTTTCCAGTAAAACTTTAGTGACGAAACAGGCAGTGGGCTAGATTTGGCCCCTGGGCCATCGTTTGCCTACCTGTTTACCCTTTGTTTAGAGTCTTTCTCTTGCCCTACTCCCTGGCCCTGATCTATGCTCCATTGTAATGTGAGCTCCACAAGGGCAAGGATGTTTTCCTATTTTGTTCGTGGACTTCCAAAATGCCTACAACAACACCTGAAACCTAGACCCTCAACTTATTACAAGAATAGATAAGTGAATTATGTTTTGAGTGTTTTTCATAAGCCGCATATTGCTGAGTTTTTACAATTCAGTCTACCGATCTCATCTCAACAGATATGTTTAATTTGGTTGCATTCATTGTTATTTCTAGTATATTTGGAATTATCCCAGTCAGGTTTTTGTTTTGCATTTCTTTCCTTTATCCCCTCCTTTCCTGCTACCTAGGTTTAATTAAATTTCCCTCATTTCTCCTTAGGTTGTTTTAATTTAGAAACTGCACATTCTGTTGAACTTCTTTTAGTACTGATCCCTAAATACTGAGCATGTATATTTGGCTTAGCAACATTTAAGTGTATTCTTCTTAAATACCTTCAAGACCTTAGAATACTTCACCTCTGATCTTTGCACTTCAGTGTCTTGTTATTCTATTCCAGTATTTTATTTTCACTTTGTTTTAAACAATGTCTGCTGCTCCCCTGCCCTGCCATAGTCTTTTCCTTTGTTTTATTGTCAGAGCTTTTTTTTTTTTTTCCAGATTTACTCATCTTATTCCATTCTTTTGTATTTAATTTCCTTCTTATCAAAACATATCTTTAGTAGTTATTTCAGCAGCTATCTGTGATTGTTGAATTTCCCCAGACTTTGTTCTGGAAATACCTTTATTCATCTGTATTCTTGGATAATTTAATTAGGTGAACAAATTATTTTATCTTCTAAAATTTGTTACTTCCTTTTTTCCCTTCAATTTTGGAACATTTTCAGCCTGTATCTCTTCACATCTTGCCTCTTGTCTATCCTCTCTATTGTCTCCTTCTAGAATTCTTTTCTCCCTGTCTTTCCCCACCCCACCCCCTACACCCCCACCCCCACCCCCACCCCCAGCGGAGACGGAGTCTCACTCTGTCATCCAGGCTGGAGTGCAGTGGCATGATCTCGGCTTACCGCAACCTCCGCCTCCCGGGTTCAAGCAATTCTCCTGCCTCAGAGACTCCCAGGTAGCTGGAATTACAGGCATCCATCACCACGCCCAGCTACTTTTTGTATTTTCAGTAGAGATGAGGTTTCACCATGTTGGCCAGTCTGGTCTCAAACTCCTGACCTCAAGTGATCCACCCTCCTCAGCCTCCCCAAAGTGCTGGGATTACAGGTGTGAGCCACCGTGCCCAGCCTGGAATTTTTTTCTTAGATGTATGTGAGGCCTTTCAACTCTTCTCTCATGTTTTCTGTCACATTGTGCATTCTGGGTAATATTCTTACGTCTATCTGCCAGGTCACCAGCTGTCTTTGTATGTAATCTGTCTGGCTTTTTCATTTCAATGACTTTTATTTCTAGAGGTTGTTTAAAGTGCTTTTCCAAATCTGCCTTTTTTTTTCTCAAGATAGAATCATCCCATGTTGTTTCTTTATAAAAAGTAGATTCCAGTATCTTCACTTCCAGTCCAGTATCCTAAAGGATGAGATTCATGTCCAGGGATAGATGACAAAAACATATACCAGTATTTGTAGTTTATTATGGTTTCCCAAGTAGTTCATTAATGCTGCGGGATTGATTGCTTATTTTGTTTCTCTAAAGATCTTGGAAAATATTTTCACAGAATATAATCTGAATATACAAAAATATAAGTGGCAATTGGGATAATTTAATGTTAACATTCATGTGGAGTAAAATCAATCTTCCTGTTTTATTTCTTGCATACATCAAAATGGATTCAACCCATTCTGCATTCCCTGCTAAAATATCTATAACATTTTCATATTAGAATGCTTCATTCATAGACCAAACATGACACTCTGAAGTAAGAGAGCTTGTCCTTTCCGAGGGTAGATGTAAATTAGATACAGTAAGTAGGTTAATTAAAAATACTAAAACCTTTAGAGAAGTTGTAGCCTAAAAATGCTGTCTTCATTCATAAAGTGAATTTCTCCAAATCCTAAAAAAAAACATTTGAAAAGTAGCATTTATTTAAATAACTAAAACAATTTTTAAGTAAAAATTTTTGGAATTTGGCCAGGCACTGTGGCACAAGCCTGTAATCCCAGCACTTTGGGAGGTCAAGGCAGACGGATCACCTGGGGTCAAGAGTTCGAGACCAGCCTGACCAACATGGTGAAACCTCATCTCTTTAAAAATACAAAATTAGTGCGGTGTGGTGGCAGTTGCCCATAATCCCAGCTACTTGGGAGGCTGAGGCAGGAGAATTGCTTGAACCCATGAGGCAGAGGTTGCAGTGAGCTGATTGCGCCATTGCACTCCAGCCTGGGCAACAAGAGTGAAACTCCGTGTCAAAAAAAAAAAAAACTTGAGATTTTAAATGCCTAAACATACCATATTTTGTTTTAATGTAGCTTTGGGATTTTTGACAAATTCTTGGTTGTTTTTCCAAGTCTGCTTAAAGGTTAATTGATTAAAGTGGGTAGGTCCTCATGTTTACTGATATGTGTTGCAGCTCTATTGGTACACCAGAAGGCCAGAATGGAACGACTTCAAAGAGAACTTGAGATTCAAAAGAAAAAGCTGGATAAATTAAAATCTGAGGTTAATGAAATGGAAAATAATCTAACTCGAAGGCGCCTGAAAAGATCAAATTCTATATCCCAAATACCTTCCGTAAGTCTTTATGTAACTGTTGTGATCTCTCTGCTTGAACGTGAGAGTAGGCCATCTAACATAAGTATAATATCTCGATCTAGTTTTCTTCAGATGTTCTTAACTCTTGTTTTTCTGTCCTAACTTTCCCCTGCCAAACTCCATTCTTTATTAATTAATGACTAAGAATTCAGTGCAAATCTTACTTACATAGAATTATTTTTCAGCTCGAAGAAATGCAGCAGTTGAGAAGTTGTAATAGACAACTCCAGATTGACATTGACTGCCTAACCAAAGAAATTGATCTTTTTCAAGCCCGAGGTAAAGTTCAGTGTATACGTAGCTGAAATTCATCGTATTAATTCACCAGCAGTTTTCCTGTGGCTAAAAACAGATTTATCAATCATAATCTCACTGTCTCAGAACATGTGGCTTTAGAACCAGATACAGTTTTAAGAATATATTTAAAAAGTCACCCGCATCTCAATGGCACTATCTTAACTGATAAAATAGAGAAGATAATAAAAATAAGGTTTATACACTCTTTAGACAATGATAGTTTTTTATACTTGAGCTGTTAATGACAAGCAATGATTTATAGTAAATAATGTTTACAATTTAATTCAGTTCCATAGAGAACTAAAAGGAAATGTTATCACTTAAACCTAATTCTGAAGTTGGATAAATAATAAAAAGATATAAAATGGAAAAGACAGGAAGGGGAAGGAATCTAACCGAAAGAGAAGTCTTTAATACATTTGGGACTGTGTTCCAGAATCTGTAAAACTGGAAGATGATTATTTTTATTTTTATTATTTTTAAATGTTGATTAAGCTATTTATCTTTAAACATTCATAGAAAAATACCATAATTTAACTCTGGAGAGAAAAAGTTGGTGCTATTCTAGAAACTACAATCCTTGAACTTACTCTTTTTGTGTAAAATTTTAACCATTCTGTTACATTAATGCAAGGTTTTTATATTTACTTGAGGTAAAGCTGTTTAGTCCGTATTTGATCATTTAAAATTACATTTTAAATTGTGAAATTTTAAGTTATTTTAACTTGCCACATAGAACAGGGGTCTACTTCTACTTCTGTTAATGTCTTACCAGCATTACTTTGACTTCTTTCACAATTTACCACTTACCCTGAGTAAGTGGTAAATTTATGTTTATGAGTACTACGTTATACCTAAGATAATATATTTTTTATGAGTACTACGTTATACCTAAGATAATATATTTGAAATATGTTTTGAAATCTTAGATATAATTGGAGATTAGAAGGGCAAAATAAATGAAAAGCATTTCTTATAGCATGATTTTTTTTTAGAAAGAAATACTTGTTTTAAAAGGTAAAGTTGTTTTTGAGCTATAAGCATTGATATATTTACTTTTTATATATTTCAGGACCGCATTTTAATCCCAGCGCTATCCATAACTTTTATGACAATATTGGATTTGTAGGTCCTGTGCCACCAAAACCCAAAGGTTAGTGTATCCATTAAATGTGAAAACTGTTACTTTAGAAAAGCAAAATTTTAGAAAAATTTTCCTGTTCAGCAACCTTCCTCTCTAGAATTGCTTCAAACTCTGGCATTCTTAAATGAATTCGTTAAGAAGATGTTTGTTTATTTTCATTTACATGCTTGGGGTTGGGGAGGATGCAAAGATGTAATATTCTTAGCTTTTTAAGAGTAATATGCACGAGCTTAGGAAGCACTATACACTCCCAACCAATAATAACAAGTCTTGGTTAAAAAAAATTACTAAGTACTAAAATTTGTATCATTTAAAACCTTAGACAAATGATAAGGAAGATACCTTGGGGAAGTTTTTTTTCCCCCCATGAATATTCAGTTTAATTTATATATAACTTTAAGTAATCAAAATACCCTAAATTCCAGATGAATAGTTTTTTACCTTCTATCATTTTACATCATTGATATTCTCAGAATATATGCACACCAAACCGTATATCTGTGTGTTTTGATCCAGGCATTAAAATATGCATAGAAATGGAAACAGGTGCATAAATATCACTGCTGAAGGTAAAGATATAGACATATATAGAGATTAACACTTAACTGTAGTATATAATTTACTTTCAACTCTAATTAAAAGGTAAAATTTTGTTAATGGATATATAGTATTAAAAGAAGCAAACTGCAAGAGCACATAAGTGTGGGTGGGTGGAGGTTGTAAAGATACAATAGTATTTTTGTATGCAATTGAAGTTGTTATCAACTTAAAATAGAAGAGTATAACCAAATACAATCAAAGTAAATCATGATTAAATGTCATCAAATAACAAAGGAAGACAGTAAGAGGAAAAGAGGAGCAAAACAGTTGTCAAATAGACAGGAAGCAACAAACTGGCAATAGTAAGTCCTCACTTATCAGTAATTACCTTAACTGTAAATGGATTAAACTCACCACTCACAAGGAGTTTGTATGAATGGATTTTAAAAACAGGATCTGGCAGCAGCCAACGGGAGGCCCCAAGAACTCCTGCTAGTGCACACAGTGGGAGGGGAGGGAGCCCATGACGTGCACACACCCTCTCCCTCATCCACCACTGTCACCTCCTGCTGCTCCTGCTGCTGCTTGTGTGCTCGTTAGTTGCGGACTTGCCATTTCTTTTGGGAAGCAGCAGCTGAGGAGACTCCGATGCTCCCCATGGCTGACGAAAAGCCCACAGAAGGAATCAAGACTGAGAACAAGGATCATATTAATTTGAAGGTGGCGGGACATGGTGATTCTGTGGTGGTATTTAAGATTAAGAGGCATACACCAATTAGTAAACTAATGAAAGCCTATTGTGAACGACAGAGATTGTCAATGAAGCAGATCAGATTCTGATTTGATGGCCAGTCAATCAGTGGAACAGACACACCTGCACAGCTTCTTTACTCCAGAACGCTGTTCTTTAAAGACCACGATTATTACATTCTCAATTAGAAAACTGCAGTTTGGTTCCACCACATTCTGACTACTATAGTTTATTCTTTTTTTCCCCTTCCACATTCCTTTATTATACATGACGTAACTGGTATATGTGCACAAGCATATTGCTTTTTTCTTCAAACCAAACAGCCAATGGTATGTTTTGATTGACGTCAAGTGGAGACAGGATGGGAAAAAATACTGATTCTGTGAGAATACCACCTTTCTCCATTAGTGGCATGTTCATTCAGCTCCTATCTTTATATTCCAGTAAGTTATTTTGCTCTTACTGTTTTAACAACAACAACAAAAAAAAATTCTCATATACGTTGTTCAATTGGAGGATTTTAATGTTTTTCATTTATCATTGTAAAACCAAGGACAATTTTATAACTTTTGTGTATGTAGCTGTTACGTGTAGGGCAATCCGTCTTTAAGTAGGGATAAATTACTCTCAAAAAAAGAAAGAATCCTAGAAGGTTTTCCCTTCAAGTCAAGCTTCTTGTTTAAATAAACTGTTTGTTTAAAATGAAATAAGAAAAATAAAAATAGGATCCAATAATACACTATCTACAAGAGACTCATTTTATATTTAAAGACACAGGCAGAAAGTGAAGGGATAGAAAAAGATTTTATATATAAACGGTACCTCAAAGAAATCAAAAGTGGCTATATCAGAAACAATAGATTTTTAAGCCAAACTGTTGAGACAAGGATTATTATATAATGGTAAAAGGATCAATTTAACAGGAAAATATAAAAATTATAAATATATACACACCCCACATCAGACTACATTAATATGTAAAGCAGATATTGACAGATCTGAAGACAGAAATTGACAGCAATAGTAGGAGACTTCAGTACCCCCCTTACAATATTATAGAATATCCAGACAGAAACCAAATAAACAGCTGGTTTGAACAAAATGCTAAACCAAGTGGATATAGCAAACACAGAACTCTCTGCCAACAGCAAAAAAAATATACATTCTTGCCAGGCACACACGGAACATTCTGTAGGATAGATCATATGTTAGTTCACAAAACGAGTCTAAACAAACCTAAGAAGATACGAATCATTCCAGGTATTTTTTTCTAACCACAGTGGAATGAAACTAGAAATCAGTAACAGCAAGAAAACCAGAAAATTTGTGGAAACTTAAACACACTCTTGAATAATCATTGAGTCAAGAAGGAAATCAAAAGGGAATCTTAACAGTATCTTCGGACAAAAATGAAAACACAGCATACCAGCATCTATGGGACGCAACAAAAGCGGTACTGAGAGATAAGTTTATAGAGACAATACGTACGCTAAAAAAAAAAGATCTCACTTATACCCCAGGGACTAGTAGAACAACAAGCTAAGCCTAATGTTAGCATAATGAAGAAAATAATAAGGATTACAGCAAAAAATAGAGGATTTAAAAACACAGAAAAATGTCAGTAAAACTAAGAGGTGATTTTTTAAATCAACAAGATTGACAAACCCTTAGCTAGATAAATTGAGAGAAAAAGAAGACAAAATCAGAACTGAAAATGGAGACAACAGATGCCTCAGAAATAAAAGGATCATAAGGGAATATTAGGAACAATTTTATGCCAACAGACTAGATAACCTAGAAAAAAGATACATTCCTAGAAACGTACCACCTATTAAAGCTGAATCAAGAAGAATTAGAAAGCCTGAATAGGCCAATAACAAATGAGATTGAATCAGTAATCAAAAATCTCCCAACAAACACCCAGCATGGATTTAGAAATTTAAAAAACAAAACAAAACAAAACAAACAAAACTCCCAACAAAGAGACATCTAGAACCAGATGGCTTTATGAGTGAATTCTGTCAACATTCAAACAAGAATTAATACCAACCTTTCTTAAGCTCTCCCAAAAATGAGAAGATGGACCACTTCCAAACTCATTCTGAGACCAGCCTCACCCTGGTACCGAAACCAGACAAAGACACTGCAACTAAAGAAAACTACAGACCAATATTCCTGGCGAACATAAACACAAAAAATCCTCAGTAAAATACTGGCAAACCAAACTCAGCACATTAAAAGGACCATACACCATGACCAAGTGGGGTTTATCCCTGGGACTTAAGGATGGTTCAGCATACACAAATCAATTAATGTGATACAGCACACACATTGAAGTAAAATGAAAGGAATAACCATGTAGTCATCTTAATAGATGTATAAAAAGCATTTGAAAAGGTTCAGCAATTGTTCATAATTAAAACTCTCAGGCCGGGTACAGTGGCTCATGCCTGTAATCCCAGCACCTTGGGAGGCCGAGGCAGGTGGATCATCTGAGGTCAGGAGTTTGGGACCAGCCTGACCAACATGGAGAAACCCTATCTTTACTAAAAATACAAAATTAGCCTGGCATGGCGGCCGGTGCCTGTAATCCCAGCTACTCAGGTGGCTGAGGCAGGAGAATCACTTGAATCTGGGAGGCAGAGGTTGCGATGAGCCAAAATCACGCTATTGCACTCCAGCCTGGGCAACAGGAGCGAAACTCTTGTCTTAAAAAAAAAAAAAATATATATATATATATATATATATATATATATATATATATATGGAAGGAACTTAACAGAATAAAGGCCATATATTAAAACCCCATAGGTAATATAACAATGGAGAAAACCGAAAGCTTTCCCACTGAGATCTGGCACAAGCAAGGGTGCCATTCTTACCACTTATTTTCAGTGTAGGACAGGGAGTTCTAATGTAGTATCCATTTTTGTGTTGCTGTAAAGGAATACCTGAGGCTTGGTAATTTATAAAGAACAAAGGTTTAATTGACTCACAGTTCTGCAAGAAGCATGTCACGGACATCCACATGCTTTCTGTACAGGAAGCATGTCACCGACATCTGCTCAGCTTCTGGAGAGGCCTCAGGGAACTTTTACTCATGGCAGAAGGTGAAGCAAGCAAGCAGAGGCATGTCACATGGTGAACGAGATGGAGGGAGGTGCCACACCTTTTAAACAGCCAGATCTTGCTTGAACTCAGAGCAGTATCTCATTATTGAGAAACCTGCACCAAGGTATTCATGAAGGATCCACCCCCACAACCCAAACACCTCCCACTAAACCCTACCTCTAACACTGGGGGTTACATTTCAATATGAGATTTGGAGAGGACAAACATCCAAACCATATCACCTAGCCAGAGCAATTAGACAAGAAAAATAAAGGTATCCAAATCAGAAAGGAGGAAGTAAAATTATCTCTGTTTGCAGGTGACATGATCATATATGTTGAAAACCCTAAAGACTCAACCAAAAACTTTTAAAAGTAATAATTGAATTTAGTAAAACTGCAAGACACAAAAACAATGTACAAAAGTCAATTGTGTTTCTGTACACAAGGAACTATCAAAGGAGATCAAGAAAATAATCCCATTAACAATAGCAAGAAGAAGAGTACTTAGGAATACACTGAAAATTGTAAAACGTTGATGAAGGAAATTAAAGACACAGATAAATAAAAACATAGCCTGTGTTCATGGATTGAAAGAATTAATATTCTTAAAACATCCTTACTACCCAAAGTAGTCTATGGATTCAATGTAATCCCTATCAAAATACCAGTGGCATTCTTTACAGAAACAGAAAAAAATCCTAAAATTATATGCAACCAGAAAAAACCCTGAATAGCCAAAGCAATCTTGAGTAAGAACAACAGAGCTGGAGACCTCACATTCCTTGATTTTTAAAAATATTATAGAGTTATAGTAAAACAGTATGGTACTGACATAAAAACAGACATATTGACCAGTGGAACAGAATAGAGACCCCAGAAATAAATTGATGTATCTATGGTCAACTTATCTTTGACAAGGGTGCCAAGAACACACAATGGGGAAAGGATAGTCTCTTCAGTAAATGGATATTCACATGCAGATGAATGAAATTGAATCATTACCTCACACCATATACAAAAATAAACTCAAAATGAATTAAAAATGTAAACATAAGAACTGAAACCATAAAACTCCTAGAAGAAAACATAGATGAAAAGCTTCTTGACCTGGTCTAGGCAGTAATATTTTGGATATGACACAAAAAGCACAGGCAACAAAAGCAAAAATAGGCAAGTGGGATTACATTAAACTAAAATGCATCTACACAGCAAAGGAAATAATCAGCAGTGAAAAGACAGCCTTCAGAAAGGGAGAAAATATTCACAAACTATGTAACTCCTAAAGGGTTTATATTCAAAATGTATGAGGAACTCATGCAAATCAATAGTAATAGAAACCAATAACCAGATTTTAAAATGGGCAAAGGACCAGAATAGACATTTCTCAAAAGAAAGTATATAGATAGCCAACAGGTATATTGAAAGGTACTCAACCTCACTAATCATCAGGGAAATGCAAATTAAAACCCAATGGGATACCATCTTACAAACCTATCATAATGGTTACTATGAGAAAGGTGAAAGATTACAAGCATTGATGAGGACATAGAGAAAAGAGAACCCTTGTACACTTTCATGGGAATGTAAGTTGGTGCAGCTATTATGAAAAACAGTACGGAGGTTCAAAAACTTTAAAATTTTATGATCTAGCAATCTCACTTCTGAGCATATATCCAAAGGAAATTCAGTAAGTATCTCAAAGAGATAATCTGCACTCATGTTCCTTTCAGCATTATTCACAATAGCCAAAATATGAAAACAACATAAATGTCTGTATATGGATAAAGTAAACGTGAGCGGTATACACATAACACACACACAGTGGAATATTTATTCAGCCTTAAGAAAGAAGGAAATCCTTTCATTTGTGATAACATGGGTGAACCTAGAGGATGTCATGCTAAGTGACATAAGCCAGAGAGAGACACATACTGCATGATCTCACCTATATGTAGAATTCAAAAATGTCAAACTCCTAGAAACAGAGAACAGAACGGTGGTTACCAGGGGCTGGGAGAAGAGGGTATGGAAAGATTGTGGTCAAAGGGGTACAGAGTTTCAACTATATAAGACAAACTCTGAAGATCTAGTGTACAACAGTGTGACTAGTTAACAGTAGTTTATTATATAACTGAAGTTTGCTAAAGGAGATCTTAAGTGTTCTCAACACAGTGGGGTTGGGGGCAGATAAGCTATATGAGGTGCTGAATATGTTAATTAACTTGACTGTAATAAGTATTTCACAGTGTATACATAAATCATCAAGTTGTACAGTTTACAATTTTTAACTGTCAACTATACATCAATAAAGTTGTGGGGGAGACAAAACAAAGACAGCAAAACAACAGTTTTCATTCACACAAATTCTGGAAGTCAGCAGTCATATGGTGAATCAGGTCAGCACTCATAGGGTTACATCATCCTCACTAGTGTGCTGCAACAAATACTCCAGACTTACAATTTGTTCCACATATGTTTATATTTTCAAATGTCTTCAGAGATACAAATTATTTGTGTTACTTCTTCCTTCCTAAGAAACATTATGGTTTGTAGGAACAGGAAAGTATGAATTGTGGACAGGAAAATGTACATTTTTCCTGTGAAGCTGAACAGGACACCCTAAAAAAAGTGTATAGTTACTGTCATTGAGAAATTCAGTGCCTTACATAGGGGAGGAAAAGGAGAGGTTGAGAAAAGCATTTTACGAATCAGGCAGTTGTTCACATGCTTACATACTGGTAGGAATACCATGTTAAATTGGGTTTTAGAAGAGCGGCTGGCAAACAGTGACCCATGGACCAAATCCAGCCTGCCATCTGTTTTTGTCAATAAAGTTTTATTGCAGGAAAAGAAAAAGAAATGGGAACAAGGAAGAACTAGTATATTACTGGTCTTCAGTTTGTTACAAGAATTTTCACATTCTCCTTTCACATTCTCATTTATTGTGCTCTATTTCATTTTTTTGTTGTTGGTTTTATTTTTTATTTTTTTGAGACAAAGTTTCAGCTCTTGTTGCCCAGGCTGGAGTTCAATGGCATGATCTCGGCTCACTGCAACCTCTGCCTCCCAGATTCAAGCCATTCTCCTTCCTCAGCCTCATGAGTAGCTGGGACTACAGATGCGCCACCGCGCGCAGCTAATTTTGTATTTTTCGTAGAGACAGGGTTTCTCCATGTTGGTCAAACTGGTCTCGAACTCCTGACCTCAGGTGATCCACCCGCCTCTGCCTCCCAAAGTGCTGGGATCACAGGCTTGAGCCACCGCACCCAGTCCCCTGCATTTTTATGTATAATTAGACGTAGGTCTGTCCTTGTATTTTATTTAAATGTTTTTAAATATAGCTAGAATACAATGAACAGTTATTACAGAAGATCAGAGTGAGATTAAGGCATTTGACACAGTAAGCAAATGTTCAGAGATTAGATGCTATTTGGATGTTAATTGAATAAAGCAATAGAGATGACAGCAGTATAAGCGCTAACTCTTTAAAAAATATGCAAGATGTGTATTTCAGACACTAAATGAGTTTCCTGAATACAATCTTCCTACTCTTTTTGAAAAATAAGAATTTTTTCGTATGAAAAGGTTCCTGTTTTGCTTCAACATAATCTGTTACTTCAGATTAATAATAATCTGTTATTTCACATAAGTGAAATAAAATTGGTCTTGACAGTTGTTGAAGTAGGATGAGTACATGTTCATTTTGCTATCCTCTCTACTTTTACATATGTTTGAAATTTTCCATAATAAATATGAAAGGTCCAATAAAAACATCCATTACTTAAAAGTTTTTACATGAAAGATAGAAGTTTGTATGCCGGCTGTTTTGGAGAAATAAGGAATCAATAATTTTTTGCAATAAGGCTAAAATACACATTAACTTCATGAATAGAAATTTATTTAGTCCTTGAAGTCAGTTCTGCTTCACAATGTAGAGATTTTTTTAACAGCTAAAATTAAATGTGTTTAGACCATTATTTGTTATCTAATTTCCTTTTTTCCGATTTTTTGGTTATTTAGTTTCCAAACACCTCTAATTAAAAAAAAAATTCATAATTCTAAGTACCAAGTGAGTTTATAAGAAAACATTGGAGATTTTTCATTAAAAAAAAAAAATTTGTAGATCCCTTATTGATTGCCTTAGATATTACTTAAATAATGAAAAATATGCTGGCATTTAGTAATACATTGAAGTGTAAAAAGGTACTTCTTTATGGTCACTCTTCCTAAAATTTTAACCTTTGCAGTTAAACAGAATCAGCAAGGTTTTACTAAAAACGTGCTAGGTGAAAATGTTTTCTAATGCCTGAGACCAAAATTCTAATAAGTAGGATGGATCCCCAGATTAAAACAATTATTCTGTAAAATGTTTCCCAGATGTGGAATGTGAAATGATTTTACATGGTAAAAAGTCAAAGTTTTTTAAAATGTATTTCTTTTCATGTGTTTCTGGGCATAGTAACTGGTATTGTCAGATCCTTGATTTTTTTTAGATATTTTTACTTAGGATAAGACTTAATTCGATGTTTGTTTTAAAATTATTCAGTTTGGGGAAAATACTGTATAGATACTATTCAAGTTAGTCGTGCATGTGGCAAAAATTGTGACAATGGAAAGCCAACACCTAAGGTTGAGGACTTAGCAAGAAAATTTCTATATAATGAGTAAGAAAGGTGTGCTAAAGGGATACAGAGTACCAAATATCATTTAATTATTTAAAATTTGTCATAAAATTTGACTTCTATATTTTTATCTACTTGTTACAATGTCTCTCTTAAAATAGAAAAGATATCAGTAGGGTAAGTAGAATTTGCATATTAATGTACATTGTTTTAACATAGGTTTGATGCTTTGAATTAGTAACCTTGACCAGAAAAATTCAACAATGCATGCTCCTTTTACTTTAAACCTCCCAAAATTAATTTGTAGGAATACTGTTGTAATTTCATTGTGCGACCCAGATTTTTAAAAGTAGTTTTATAAATGTGATCGCTTGTTAGAGACAATCTTTGAGGAATATAATTATTCTCTGTATTTAAGATACCACTATCCATATAAACATTCTAGAACATTGGTCTCTTAGAGCTCCAGTGACCTTTATTTTATAAGTAAGAAACAAAGAGACCTACAATGTATATGATTTATCTGAGATCACGGAGCAAAATATTCAGGAATTAGTAGCAGAGCCTGGAACAGAACTCCATTCTCACAACTGTAAATTCTAGTGTTCTTTCTACTCTACGATACCAAATGTGATTTTTAAAAATAAAGTATGGTAAAATTTTTATATAGATTTACTTCTCCAGAGTCTGTGGATAAGACGTTAGATACTAGTTTATATTTTATTTGTGTCATCCAAGGCTTACATTTTTGGCAGATAGAGAACATGAATTAACAAAAAAACTTCCCTGTCTGGTAGAAAACAAATATAAATACTACTGCAGTGGGAAACGAAACTCTAACTTTAATGAGACTTACGTGCAGTGACAGTATTGTTTTGCAGCAGGACACCTTTTTACAATCTTGAGTAGTATTATGGGAATCTTTGCAATTAGATACCCTTTCTTCAACTATAAATTGGAGATAATGATGCTGTTTTCTCCTTTAAGGAGATATGGAGGTGATTACATCATGTTCATGTTGTATTTCCCAGAGGGAGAAGTGCCAACTAGATAGAGGTTGGTAGTGATCAAGCATGTGTGTCAGTTTCAGCTAGATGCCTCATTTAGGGAGCAAGCTGCCTCAGGCTGTGCACTACAAATGGTGTTTAAAGTTGTCTGTAATTTTTTAGACTTTGTGATTTCTTACTTATAAAACCATTTCTTTTCTTTCTTACAGATCAAAGGTCCATCATCAAAACACCAAAGACTCAAGACACAGAAGATGATGAGGGAGCTCAGTGGAATTGTACTGCCTGTACTTTTTTGAACCATCCAGCCTTAATTCGCTGTGAACAGTGTGAGATGCCCAGGCATTTCTGAGCCAAATGGCCCTGTATCTTCTCTAAAACCACATCTAAATTTCAAGAAACTTGTCTGTCATCGGGAAAAAGTTTCACTGCTACATAGGATTTTGTCAAATTGAAGGTGTGACAAGATGGTGTTGTGCTAATGTTAAATGTCAGTCCACAGAGCTAATAATACCTCAGTATAATATCATGAGCAGTTGAAATTCATCACATGAAAAGTAATCTGCTAAAAGACTTGGTTGCCCACTGCCTAATTGTGTACAGTGTTACCAGTATCCTATTATGGATAATTCTCAATATGTTAACGCCTAGGTGTTCCCATTACTTTTTTCCCCTCATGTCACTACTGAATTTTGACAGGAGGAAGGAATAGAATGATAGCTTGTTTTATTTGTAAAGCTTTCAGTGAAACACTACATACATGAAGAAAAGGAACAAGGTTTAACTATTTAAGAACTGTTTGCTGCCGCATAGTGCCATTGGATAGGGGAAGAACTTCAGAAATCTGTGGTACTCTTGGCCTTGTCTTTGTCTTCCCTGAACACGTCTCCACTCTGTGAAGCCAGCATCTAGGGGCTAAAGATGCAAAGGAAAGCAGCATGCATTGTCTGTACAAATGTGCAGTGAAATACCCCCAAAGCTTTTCCTACTGTACAGATCTCTCGAGTCTGCTTTAAGTGATTTCTTTTCTTCTTGATTATTTTCTTATATTTCTATATGTATAGTGTAATAGCCTTTTGTTAACTAATTTTCTTTTTTCCTTTTAGTAATTAAGCACGATCATGTCCCTTTTTACGCCTTACCTGAGAGGAACAATGCCTTAAAATAAAAAAGCATTAATGAGATGAAACTATGCACAGAATAACTTTCCTCTACTTATTCTGTACTTTGCCCTCATGAGTTCCAATGTTGTGTGAAGACAGGGAGATGCTGCACAGTGAATTGCAGATGATATTACAGAAGTGATGTCTGTAGGTCACATTAAATACTGACTTGAGCAGTGGGTGACACAACACAGTGTTTTGTCTTCCACAGGGAAGCTTAAAACAAAAGATATTTTTAACCCACTGACAGAACAACAAGGTTAAACTTCATCTGCTTGGTGTCCCACAGAACTTGCACAAGCGATTGTTATTGGGAAAGTACAGTCTCAAAACCACCAACAGCAGCAGTACCTGCAGCCCTTTTTTTGGAGAGAAGTTTAAATGCTTTACTGTTGGGGCAGTCCATTTCTAATCCTGACTTGGTGACAGTATCATGTGTATTTATAAAACAAGGCTAGCCATATTTAGGACAACTGAAGAAAAGCTGGAAAAAAAGAAAAACAAGCAAACTTGAACACTGAAGCAACCTCAAGCATCTCTTTATTTTGATGATATATTTTTGTAAGGAAAATAAATATTCAGATGATCAGGAATGTATATAACTAAATGAAATCAAGAAAAAATAACAGTATGCATTTAAAAGGACAGAATTATGAAATTATATGAGTGCTTAGAATGGGGCTAAGGGAAGTGCTGAAATAGAGCAAAGGATGGAAGATAATATAGACTATCACCCACTGTAAATGTTTGCAAGTGGCTGTGTTTTAAATGGGATTATTAAAGTTGATCTCTATGAATGTCAGAGCCTTAACTTTCAGGCTTTGCATTTTGTATATGGGAAGAAATAAGACAATCCTAGGTAATTAAACCGTAGACCCAAAGCCCTTAGGTTTGATGCATTTTATTTTAAAAATAGGCCTTGTTTTTCAGCTTCATCTGCAGTTCTATGTGAAGATTGATAAATCAGTTTTTACTTGTTTTATTAATAAAACGTAATTTGGATATCTTGAGTTGATGGTTTTGTGATTTAGCTGGGTAAACTATCTTTGTAACAGATAAGTTATTTATAAAAATTAAAAAACTTATATTCTAATGTGAATTTTGTGACTTGTTTTCAGTTTGTGGGACAGGAGATAATTTATACATCAGATCATTTAAACATTAATGGAAATCAGAGAAAACTTCTTCTGTAGAGTCTCCTTGTGACATTATGACATTCAGCTGCATTTCTTGGAGTATTTTTATCAGTTGCCCTAGACTTCTTTTTTCATAGTTTGTGATAGCTTTCCCTTTGATTTCCTTTGGATTTTTCAAAACTTACCCCATTGTTAAAGACAAATGTGATTTATGGGACCATTTAACCTGAAGTAAACACTTCGTTAATATTAGTTCTGTCCCTTGATGTGTAATGCAGTTCATGAGGATGGTGGTGCTTCTCTTGAAGAGAACTTTTATATTTACAGTTTTCAAAAAATTACAAAAACTCAGGTGTTTTTCTCAGGCTGAAAAGAACAAACTAGCATTTGCTGATCTCGCCGTGATGCAGTTGTAGAAAGGTCTTCCTTAAGTGATCTTTTAATAGGAAGGAAATACTCTTTGTCAATGAATATGAGGACTGGACATGTTGGTCATTTGGGGTTCGGAGGTAGAGGAACTGGCAGTTCATGTAAACTAGACTTCTCAGGAAAATTTTTATATTAACAAAATGTCAGCCAAATGCCTCCTGTGACTACTAATACTTTAGACAAAGATGTGTGTTACACTGCGGATATTTATGGGAAAAAAAATTTGAAATTTTATTTTTCTTTCAAAATTTTTGTTTAAATGACCAACCTGTGTTGCCTTTGATCTAATATTAATTAACTTTATATTGGGGAAATTATGCAGAAAATCAGCTGCACGGGTAGTCCAAAACTCATTGTTAGCTTTAAACTTATTAAAGCAGCTGTAAATAGCAAAACTAGCTGACGTGTCACCAGTATTCTCTATCCCAACATAATGTTGACAAGCAATTCTAGTGAGCAAGGATAGGTTTAAGAGGTAAACAGTATGAGATAAAATATTCAGACTGGGCACAGTGGCTCACACCTGTAATCCCAGCACTTTGGGAGGCCAAGGTGGGTGGATCGCTTGAGGCCAGGAGTTTGAGGCCAGCCTGACCAACATGGGGAAACCCCATCTACTAAAAATACAAAAATTAGCCAGGCATGGCAGCACACACCTGTACTCCCAGATCCTCTGGAGGCTAAGCCACAAGAATCGCTTGAACCCAGGAAGTGGAGGTTGCAGTGAGCCGAGAGTGCACCACTGCACTCCAGCCTGGGCAACAGCACAGCTCTGTCTCAAAAAAAAAAATGAAAGATAAAATATTCAGCCCATGAGTAATGGAAGTTGGCCATATTGCCCTAGAAAATAACGTAGTGGCACCAGGGACTGCTCCAGATTTAATAACTATATGCTGGATATCAGCATAGCTTCCCATATAATATCACAAAGTACTTCTATTTCTGTATGGCAGATGAATATATTTTTGGCTTCAGCTTTTTTGGTGCTTCAATTTTATGTCCATTTTACTTGAAATGGCTCAGCTGCATTTTAATTTGTATTGCTTCCATCTGAAAATACAATTAGACAACTGAGAGAAAAGGCCTAAGAAAACCAATTTTTTTTTTTTTTTTTTTAACGAAACAGAGTCTCACGCTATCACCCAGGCTGTAGTGCAGTGGAGCATTCTCGGCTCACTGCAACCTCCGCCTCCCGGGTTCAAGCAGTTATCCTGCCTCAGCCTCCCCAGTAGCTGAGATTATAGGCGCACGCCATCACGCCTGGCTAATTTTTTTTATATTTTTGGTAGAGAAAGGGTTTCACCATGTTGGCCAGGCTGGCCTCAATTCCTGACCTCAAGTGATCCTCATGGCCCAAAATGCTGTGATTTCAGATGTCTTCATGGATTTACCCTGTAATCCTGGCACAGTTCCTTGCTTGTATTGCCTCTCCTTGTGGAACCAAGGTAATTAGATTAATGCTAAACCCACCTCACAGGGGTGTTGTAAGGATTAATGTAAAACTATCATCTGAGCCAACCCCTTCTCTTTGACTAGGAACTGCGTTGTCCTAAAAGTGGGTCGTGTTTTTACATGAATGGGTTTTGAAGTATTTTTCTCTCAACAGTATTAACAGGTAAGTTTGCTATCTATCTGAATTGGTCTAGGCACATCTCAATGGATCAGAATTTGATGTTTCAATCACTGAGATTGAATTGTTCCCTCAATGTCAAAGGTAGGTAGCTTTGAAAAGATTAAACTTTGGAAGGCTGACCTGAAGATCAGGTATGTTTATATTTCTATTATATGTTCAGCTGTCTAAAGAATGTACATTTTATGATGGAGTATAACAAATTATTTCTCCAGGATAAACAAATAACTTACTGTAGTGTTTGCATGTCTGCATATTTGTTTTAAGCCTAAAATGAACCCAAAGCACGCTTCTCTCTAGTGCCTCGCTCTTTACGGATTCCCTTCTTTACTCCCTTCTTCCTCTTCTGAGGGCAGCCTTCCTCTGACGTGACGTGGAACCAATACAGCTTACTGATCTTATTCCAGAAGTGTTTATTGATCCTCATAGCCGTGAACAAAGACTGCCATATCTTCACCATGGAAATGCTTTCCAGTGGTTTTTGGTTTTGTTCTTTGGAGACAAAGTCTTGCTGCGTTACCTCGGCTGGCCTCTTCTTGGGTTCAAGCTGTCCTCCCACCTTGGCCTTCCAAGTAGCTGAGACTACAGATGCATGCCACTGCACCTGGCTACAGATTCTTTTTGTTTTAATTTTCACCTTTGAACTCATCTATGGATTGTTGGTAGGCTTTTTCCCTTTCACACTGTGACCTAATTGATTCCAAGTTCTTACTCTTTCCTTGCACACTGCAGCTAGATTACAGTATATTACAGAAATAACACTGCCCACGCTCCTGTTCAGAAATCTTTATTATTTCCCCATTGTTCACTGGGCTTACTTGTAACACTTGTTTTTTCCTTACCCGTCTCTTCAGGATCATTACTTTCCAACAGAGCCCTCTTAAAACTAAATTGGTCTGATCACTTCCCTTAATAGGCCTTGCACCTCCCCACCAGTGTACTTTTGTCCATGCCATTTGCCTTGTCTTTGTACTTAAATTTAACTTCCAGTGATCAGATCAAGGGTCACCATCGTGACACCTTTCCAAACTGCACCTTTTCTCGTAGCACTTGCTATATTTTCTGCCTACTGGGCACTCATTGCTACTTTGACCTCTCCACTTAGATACAGACATACATTGTTTTATTGTGTGTCACTTTATTGCACCTCACAGAAGTGTTTTTTACAAATTGAAGGTTTTACAAATTGAGGTAACCTTGCATTGAGCAAATTTATTGGTGCCATTTTTTTCAGCAGCATGTACCTCTGTGTCTTTTGTATTACGTTTTGGTGAGTCTCACAATATTTCAAACTCTCATTACTGTTATATTCGTTATGGTTTGTGATCTGTGATCTTTGATGTTATAATTGTTCTGGGGCACCACGAAGCATATCCACGTTAAGGCTTAATTGATATTTGAACCATGTCTGTGTGAGACTTAACCAATACTTGATACTATGTGTTTTTTTGTTTGTTTTTGGGACGGAGTCTCACTCTGTTGCCAGGCTGGAGTGCAGTGGTGCAATCTCGGTGCACTGCAACCTGCGCCTCCTTGGTTCAAGTGATTCTCCTGCCTTGGCCTCCCAAGTAGCTGGGACTACAGGTGTTTGCCACCACGCCCAGCTAAGTTTTTGTATTTTTAGTAGAGACAGGGTTTCACCGTGTTAGCCAACATGGTCTCGATCTCCTGACCTCATGATCTGCCTGCCTCAGCCTCCCAAAGTGCTGGGATTACAGGCATGAGCCACTGTACCCAGCCAATGTGTGTGTTCTGACTGTTCACCAACCAGTCATTCCCCTCTCTTTCTCCCTCTCCTTGGGCCTCCTATTCCCTGAGACACAACAGTATTGAAATTAGGCCAATTAATAACCTGACAGTGGCTTCTAACTTTAAGTGAAAGGAAAAGTCACACATCTTTCACATTAAATCAAAAACTAGAAATGGTTAAGCTTAGTGAGGAAGGCATGTTGAAAGCCAAGATAGCCTGAAAGCTAGGCCTCTTGCACCGAACAGCCATGTTGTGAATGCAAAGGAAAAGTTCTCAAAGGAAATTAGTCGTGCTACTTCAGTGAACACAAGTGATAAGAAAGTGAAGCAGCCTATTGCTGATACGGAGAGTTTTAATCATCTGGATAGAAAGGCAGACCAGCCACAACATTCCCTTAGGCCAAGGCTTAATCCAGAGAAAGGCCCTAACTCTTCAATTCTATGAGAGAAGTGAGGAAGCTGCAGAAGAAAGTGACAATAACAGAAGTTGGTTCATGAGATTTACAGAAAGAAGCTATCTTCATAACATAAAAGTGCCAGGTGAAGCAGTAAGTGCCAATGTAGACGCCACATCAAGTTATCCAGAAGATCAAACTAAGATAATGTGGCTACATGAAACAACAGATTTTTCATGTAGATGAAACAGCCTTAAGGTGGTAGAAGGTGTCGAGATGCCATCCAGGACTTTCATAGCTAGAGAAGAGAGATCAATGCCTGGCTTCAAAGGACAGGCTGACTCTCTTGTTAGGGGCTAATGCAGATGGTGACTTGAAGTTGAAGCCAATGCACATTGACCATTCCAAAAATCCTAGGGCTCTTAAGAGTTATGCTAAATATACGCTCTCTGTGCTCCAGAAATGGAATAACAGCCTGGATGGCAGCACATCTGTTTATAACATGGTTTACTGAATTATTTTAAGCCCACTGTTGAGACTTACTGCTCAGGAAAAAAAAAAAAAATTTCTTTCAAAATATTACTGTTCACTGACAATGCACTTGGTCACCCAAGAGCTCTGATGGAGATGTACAAGGAGATTACTGTTTTCATGCCTGCTAATGTATCCATTTTGCAGCCTGTGGATGAAGGAATAATTTAGACTTTGAAGTCTTATCACTTAAGAAATACATTTCATAAGGCTGTAGCTGCCATTGATAGTGATTCCTCTAATGGATCTGGACAGAGTAAACTGAAAACCTGGAAAGAATTCCCCATTTTAGATGACATTAAGAACATTCGTGATTCATGGGAGGAGGTCAAAATATCAACACTAATAGGAGTTTGAAAGAAGTTGATTTCAACCCTCATGGATGACTTTGAGGGCTTCAAGACTTCAGTGGAGGAAGTCACCGCAGACGTGGAAATAGCAAGAGAACTAGAATTAACAGTGGAGCGTGAAGATGGGACTGAATTGCTGCACTGTCATGATCAAACTTGAACAAATAAGGAGTTGCTGTTTATGGGTGAGCAAAGAAAGTGGTATCTTGAGATGGAATCTCCTCCTGGCGAAGATGCTGTGAACATTATTGAAATGACAACAAAGGATTTAGGATATTACATGAACTTAGTTAATAAGCAGCCACAGGGTTTGAGAGGATTGATTCCAATTTACTGTGGGTAAAATGCTACCAAACAGCAACACATTCTACAAAGAAATCTTTCATGAAAGAAAGAGTTGCTGCAGCAAGCCTCATTGTTGTCTTATTTTAAGAAATTGCCCCAGTCACCCCATCCTTCAGCAGCCACCATCCTGATCGCTCAGCGACCATCAAGACCCTCCACCAGCAAGAAGATTATGACTTGCTGAAGGCTCAGATGATTGTTAACATTTCTTAGCAGTAAAGTATTTTTAATTAAGGAATGTATATTTTGTTTTTAGACATAATGCTGTTGCACACTTAATAGGCTGCAGTACAGTGTAAACATAATTTTATGTGCACTGGGAAACCAAAAAATTCATGTGACTGTATTGTGATACTCACCTTATTATGGTGGTCTGGAACCAAACCTGCAATATCTCCAAGGTATGACTGTCAGGGCAGGTGTGTCTTTGTGTCCCCATAGCAAATATCTTCATATGTGGCAAAAGGTCAGTAGTTGATGATGATTCTTTTTTTATTTAAGATAGGTTTTCACTATGTTGCCCAGCCAGGACTTGAACTCCTAGGCTCAAACTATCCTCCCACCTCAACCTCCCAAGTAGCTGGGACTACAAACGCGCCCCACCGCACCCAGACTTGATGATAATGACTCTTACTTAACGTGAAGTCCAAGTTAATTTCTAACATTTATTCAAGTTAACCAATGTGTACAGCCATTTTGAATGTAGTGTGTATTTTCCCCTAGAACTAGCATTACAAGCAGTAGGTTCCCAGGCCAGCCCCCTAATTAGCTGGAATGCTTTGCATTTGAAAAACTGAAATAAGCACAGGCATACTATTGGGATACATAAATGTAACAATGAAACCAAGAAATAATGTTTCTGGTATCTTCCGTGTGGTGCCAGAGGGGGATGAAGAAGTAGAGATCTTTGTGGATATTCTGGAAAATTCAGAAATTGGCATTTCAACCTGAGGCCTCTGTTACATCTAACTTTACTTCAAAGTTTAAAGTTTGCTTTTTCATGGACCTAAATGTTTGAGTGGCTTCTTCTTAGACATAATGAATGTCTTTTTTTTTTCCTCAAAATTGAAGCACAGGGACATGGGAGAATATTTTTCTGGAGAACACTGGTCAAGAGAAAAGGAAAGAAAGAAGAAAATTAAATACAAAGTATGTAATAATCCTGTCTTCTTTCCTAAGAAAGGTGACAAGACAGGCTTCTGACTAAAGGATTAGCAGTGGAGAGCAGAGACTCCACTGGTTATACTCCATTGGGTCTGATAACCAAGACATTGCCTGATGGTGAGTGACATGAAACAAGCCTACATTTTATTATCTGAACTGAAGTCTTAACTACTACCTTTTAGTTTTTAACAGAAGTCTTTCACATGCCCTTTTGCTGAACTGCCAAATTATTTTTGTAATAAAACAGCATACAAATCTTAGAACACCAATTTGCTAACGCAGACAACCAACCTCTGCTAAGGTAATGAATGAGAAGCAATATATGCAATTTCCATTCCAGTGAATGACAATAGGTGATTTTTGTTATGAAGTATCTCAAAACATGATTATATTCAATATCAAATGACAAAAACACGCAGCAAAGATTTTTAAACTTCCACCTGTATTACTCTATTAACTACAATCTCTTTCCTTTCTACTGCTTATTTTGTTTTGTTTTGTTTTGAGACAGAGTCTAGCTCAGCCACCCAGGCTGGAGTGCAGTGGCGCAATCTTGGCTCACTGCAACCACTGTCTCCCGGGTTCAAGCGATTCTCCTGTCTCAGCCTCCCGAGTAGCTGGGATTACAGGCACCTGCCATCATGCCCAGCTAATTTTTGTATTTTAGTAGAGACAGGGGTTCACCATGTTGGCCAGGCTGGTCTTGAACTCCTGAACTTAGGTGATCTGCCTGCCTCAGCCTCCCAAAGTGCTGGGATTACAGGCGTGAGCCACTGCGCCCAGCATCTACTGTTTATTATTAATATGCTAACAGTTAACAGGTAACTACTGGCTTCACATTACAAGAAACAAGGGGCTCCCAAATTTGGAAACAAGTAAAGAATAAGTAGTACTCACTGAAAACCTTAGGTCAGCTGTCATCTTGTCCCTTTGATTCCAGTTTGTTCTAAGGTAGCGATAGTAATTTATCAGCTCTCAATCTGCAGAATCATCTTTATATTTCAAAAATTTCACATTTCAACTTTGCTACTTCCTCCTTTTGCTAGTCTTCCTAATCTTAGCCACATTCTCTCATTTCCTTCACTGCTTTGTACCCTGCTCCCAGCTTAGGCCTGGCACATAGTACGTGGGCAACAAATTTTATGTTATAAATTTGATGACAGGATCTATCTTTATTTTTCTATGATTTTCTACAAATGCTTTTCAATATCACATTCCTGCCATGTCAGGCAGTGTGTTTGATGACATGGGAGACAGTCACCATCTTAGAGCTTATAAAGGAGAAGTAAGCATGCAAGTACAGTCATTATCTGTGGATTCATTTGTGAATTTGCCTATTCACTAAAAATTTTCATGGCACTTTCATAGTCCTTTGCAGATATGTGTAGAACAGTGACAAATTTCAGTCACCCAATGCTCGTATTCCCATCTCAGGTCAAGCCACACAATGGTCTGCCTCTTGTGTCAGCTCCTGTACTGTGAACCAAGTGTCCTTTCTGCAGTCTATTTAGTGATACGTTTTTTGCATTTTTATTGGTGATTTTGCAGTTTAAAACGCCCTTAACATTGCTGAAATGCTGTCTAGTGTAAGCCCAAGAATGCCAGGATGGGCCTTAGCGAGAAAATACGTGTTAGAAAACTGTTCATGCGCAAGTTGTAGCCCCATTGGTTATGAGTTCAATGTTCATTAATAAAGTATCTTTAAACAGAAACACATAAAACAAGGTCATGTATTCATGGGCTGGTGAAAATATCATGGGCAGAGGCTCGTGGGAACCTAACCCTGCATTTCCCCTAGGAGCAAGTCTGTTCACTCTTTGCTAAATCAGTGTTTGTGGAGACTTTATAGAACATAACTACCACTTATTAATAATGAGATTAACTGTGGGCAGGTGCTATACAAAAAGCTACAAAGTTCAGTGAAGAGAGACAATTTCTCGTGGTTGAGTCAGGGACAGTTAATGAAAAGGAGGCATTTGAGATGAGACTCAAATGGTGGGTGAGACTCTGACAGAGGGGGAAACATTCCAGACACAGGAAACAGTGTGAGCTATGGTGGAGTTTAGAAACTCTAGGGGTGGTATAGGGATCTGCAGGTAACCTTGTTTGGCTAAAAGCTAGGGAAGATAAGATGGAAAACATATATTCTGTGGAGGACAAGTAAGAGTGTACTTAATGAAATGGGCAAAAATTAGCCATGAAAAGCTTGGGGATAATTTCCCCAAGAGAAATGAAGAAATCAGTCCATATAAAGACTTAAATGTTGAGAGCAGTTTATGGCCAAAAACTGGAAACCACCCAAATGTTCATCAACAGTGGATGGTAAACAGATGCTGGTGTGTCTACATATTGGAATGCTACTCAGCAGTAAAAAGGAACAAATACCAGCCTGGGCCACATAGTGGGACCTCATCTCTACAAAAAAAAAAAAAAAAGAAGAAGAAGAAGAAGAAGAAGAAAAGAAAAAAAAATTAGCCAGGCATGGGGTACCTGTACACCTGTAGTCCCAGCTACTCTGGAGGCTTAGGCAGGAGGATTGCTTAAGAACGGGGAGGTCAAGGCTGCAGTGAGCTGAGATTGCACCACTGCACTCCAGCCTATGTGACAGAGTGAGACCCTGTCTCAAAAAAATTAATAAAAATAATGTTTTTAAAAATCTTTAGGAGACGAAATGTTTACTGTGTTTACATCCATGAGAAAGACCAACGAGGGGAAAAGCAGAACACAAAGCAAGCTACCCACGAGGTACTGCCTTAGTAATGATCAGATGTGAAACAGAACCTCGTCGTATCTAAAGCCAAAGCTATGAGATGCCCTCCTGTGTGATAGTCCATTACCCATACTGTTGCTAACTTCGGTTTTATTTAAAACTCACTTTATACTAGTAATATATATGCCAGTTCCTCTATAATATATCACCACATATCTGCATGGTTTTCTTCTCCAACCATAACACTACTGAATTAATGCTAAGAAAGATAACTGCTTGTGGTCACCCTGTGTTAGGAGCATTGTGTCGTCATCATTTTCTTCCAGGGAGCTCGGTGTGACCCACTGACCGTGCAAGTGAATGTTGCCATATGTACACCAAGATCCATGCCATCCTGGTACTTTGGTCTTCCGGTCCTTGCTGAGGATCACTCTTTTGAGGGAGGAAAGAGCTGCCTTGTCCTAGTGGTGCCCACACTCCCATGCAACCACTATTTGATGGTCGATAAAGGGATACCAACGTCAGGGATGGACGTCCTGCAGGCATGGCCTCTGGCCTCCTCACAGCTTGGATTAAAGAGATGTTCTCCAGGGAGCTGCCTACCTCTAGTTCTGTTTTCGAGTATCTTTTCCATTAAAATATTCAGTCATCCCTCGGAATCCACAGAGGTTTTACTCGAGAACCTCCATGGATACCGAACCCTCGGATGCTCAAGTTCCTGATATAAAATGGCGTTGTATTTGCATATAACCTATGCCCATCCTCCCCTGCGCTTTAAATCAGCTCTAGACTACTCATAATACCTAATACAATGGAAATGCTCTGTAAATAGTTGTTATACTGTATTGGCCTTTATTTTTTGTTTGTTTGTTTTGTTTTGTTTGAGATGGGGTCTTGCTCCGTCACCCAGGCTGCAGTGCAGTAGCATGATCATGGCTCCCTGCAGCTTCGACTTCCCCAGCTCAAGCGATCCTCCCATCTTAGTCTCCCAAGTAGCTGGGACCACAGGTGCACGCTACCACACCAGTTAATTTTTTTATTTTTTGCAGTGGTGCAGTCTCCCTGTGCTGCCCTGGCTGGTCTCGAACCCGTGGCCTCAAGCAATCCTCCCACCTCAGCCTCCCCCAAAGTGCTGGGATTACAGACGTGAGTCACCACACCCAGCTTATATTCTATTATGGTATTTTTTTCCCAATATGTTTGTCTTCCTAATATGTTTGATCCACAGATGCAGAACCCACAGATTCAGAGGGCTGACTGACTGTATGTCCAGTGATTCTCTTTTATATAAAACTAACTCTGGTCACATTCACTATGTAGCATCTTATGCTGCCTAACAAATCCCAGACAACTATCAGACACCTCTGCTTCCCAGAGTTAAGCCTTGATTAGAAATCTTACTTTTATTTGCTTCACTCAGAGTGCCATCCCATGTGCCAAGCCTGGCCTGGGTTCTGGGGATACCGCAGTGAACAAGACAAAAAGACCCCTGTGTTCACCTACCGTCCTGGCTTCCCTGGGCCTGGACTGGCTGTCAGGCCCTGTGCATGCTGAAGACCCTGCTCCATGTGCTGCCATGTGCTTTGAGAGTGGTCTTGCTTTATTTTCATTGTAGATTCCCTCTTTAGTAGCATATGTTCAAATCCAGAAGAATAAATAAAATTCTGAAATGAGAGGGAGGCAGGTGGGGTGGCTCATGCCTATAACCACAACACTGAGAGGCCAAGAAGGGAGGATTGCTTGAGGCCAGGAGTTTGAGACCAGCGTGAGCAGCACCCCGTCTCTACAAAAAAAAAAAAAAAATTTAATTAGCCAGGTGTGGTGGTGCACCTGTCGTCCCAGCTGCCCAGGAGGTTGAATGTGGGACGATCCCTTGAGCCTGGGAGTTTGAAGCTGCAGTGAGCCATGATCATGCCACTGCACTCCAGCCTGAGTGATAGACTGAGACCCTGTCTTAATAATAAACAAATAAGAAATAGATGCAAGGGAACTTTACTAAAAAAAACTATAAACCTAAAACCTTAATGCTTTTCCTGGCTTCTGCTTTTTGTGATATAATAAAGAAACTCATTAGTCAAGGGGTGTTGCTAAATGCTAAAAAATAAAAAAAAATTTTTAAAGAAATAAAAATTAGCTTTTAAGTACTTGGTACTGATTTTGCCTGTGATGTTGCTGCTGTTGTTGAGGTGGGGTGGAAAGAGAAATGGGAAGTAACAGCTTTGGGCCACAACTCCCTGAAGGCCGGCGGCTTCTGCTCCAGATACTGCACTAGCAGCGTCTTGCAGTTGTGGTACCTCAGCCACATCTGATGATTTCTTTTTTCTTTGTTTTAGGTTGGATGGATTCCTAAATCTGATCATCTGATCTCTCGCTCTCTGTCTCTCGCGCTCACGCTCTCTCTCTCTCTGTCTCTCTCCCATCTTTAATAGGAAAGGGAGAGTGGAGGGCATCTCAGAAAGATCATTCCTCTCCACGTTAACTGCTGTGTTGGGGAGGGAAGCCGCGCGTCTGGTTTCTTTATTTGGGCTCCACTTTCTTGCTTTCTAAGCACATCACGAGGCTGTCCTTCGGTCAGCTGATCACTGTGGCATGGCCCTTAACTGCTGAATAAACAGAATGGAAGTCAAGCAAAAGAAAAGCACAAATACAGACAGAGGCATAATTACAAGGGAACATTTTCAGTTAAAAACATTGCTCACCGGGAAAAACTTTACAGAGAAAAGTTTAAGCTATTTTCAGCATTCCCTTCAGAAATATTTTCTTACAGGGCTGCTATTTCCATAGTTCAAAAGAAACTATTAGAGCAGAGTATTAAGGTTTCAATTAATTCCAAAAGACAGCACAAATGAGGTCCAGCCAACTTCAAAGTGCCTGATTATTGATCATAGGACATGAGTGCCAAGCAGAGGAAGCAACAGCTTCACTGCAGGGCTTCTGGGCTGCAGGGAGCAGTCGGGGTCCAAGCCCTCCTGCCGTCCTCTCCCAACTCTGTCTCAGAAGAGGCTGTTTGAAAACCAGAGTGAAGCCATCACCTTTGCTGCATGAGAATGAAGTTCTGCCTACAATAGGCACTTCCCCCACCACCTCCATTTGCTGCATTAGGGCATTTACACTTACGTGTGCCCATCTACAAAGCAGACATGATAAAAATACGCATCAATTACCACCATATAAGTGCAAACTTCCACCTGTGCTGGGGAAACCAGGAGTGCCCAGTGCGTTTTATACCTGTGGTTCTCAGAGGCCAGACTTCACATCATCCCCAATCCAGAAACTGATTTTTTTTTCAGTGATTTGTAGCAAATTTTTTTTTTTTTTTTAAAAGAACAAAATACTGAATTCTTACAGAGCTAAATTGATTTTTTTTTTTTTTTTCTGAGGTGGAGTTTCGCTTTTGTCACCCAGGCTGGAGTGCAGTGGCACAATCTCGGCTCATGGCAACCTCCACCTCCTGGGTTCAAGCGATTCTCCTGCCTCCGCCTCCTGAGTAGCTGGGATTACAGGCATGTGCCACCACACCAGGCTAATTTTTTTTTTTTTTTTTTTTTGTATTTTTAGTAGAGACAGGGTTTTGCCATGTTGACCAGGCTCCAACTCCTGATCTCAGGTAATCTGCCCGCCTCAGCCTCCCAAAGTACCGGGATTCCAGGCATAAGCCATTGCACCCGGCCAGCTTAACTAATTTTTTAAGGCTGTCTTTTATTTGAACATTTTCAAATTTCGTTATAGACCCACACCCCTTGAGAAATGGGCCGGCGATGGATCTTTTACATCCAAAAAACAGCTCAGCTGCAGCAGCCACCGAGGCCTGGCTAGAGGCACAGAGAGAAGGGGTACATGGGGAATGGGAGAAGGAAAGACTAGATGGACAGGCTCCTGGGCTGCTGTGCCAGGCTGAGAAAGGGCTGTGGGAGCCCTCGAGCTGCAGTTGTCTTTATGGGTGACCTGCATCAGCACCCACTGTGCTGGTCCGTGGCTAGAAACAGCCTGCAGGAATCCTGGGCACAGACCTGGTACTGTGTGCCCTACCCACAGGCACGGACACCCTCACTGCCCAGCAGGGGACGGCATCCCCTTCACAGTGACTTCACAGGTCCTGTTCCACACTGCCCTGCCCAGCAGCAGAGATCGAGTGCAGAAGGGGCTTCTACAGGCACAGTTTGCCCAGCTTAGCAGTCGCAGGGAGTGGTGTATGAGTAGATTGGACCGAATGGAGTCACGAGTGGCTGTCCTCGCAGAGCCGTCCCACCAAGAGGCTTGGCATTGGTGCTGGCGGGCTAGGAAGTCAGAGGCAGGAGCAGCTCGGTTGGCCTTGGTGAGCAGGGTCTCGCCTTGAGCCACTTCTCTTTCTACTCAAAGTGGATGGCCAGGGGCACTGCTCGTTGTTCCACCCAGAGAAAAGGTTTTCCCTCCACTGACACTCACAGCCACCCCATGTCACTGGAATGTAGTCACCATGCATTTTCAGCTTGCACCCCCATGCTGAGCTGACCCACCCTTAAACCAAGTTTGGGCTCTGTCCCCCTCCTTAACTGGTTGTATAGGACCCTCCCTGGTGGCCATAGGTGTGAGCTGAGGAAGGGAGTGACAGGAAGTCAGGACCCCCTTCCCGGCTCATGCAACCTTGTGCCATCTGATTCTGCTGGGCCTGACCCTCCATGCCCCCCGTTAAATGGACTGATGGTGGGGCCATTCAACTTTACGACTTGTGAATCTGGCAGAACCCAGCTCATAGTAGACACTTCTGGATGCCTGGCCACTTGGTACCCTGTGATCAAGGGCCCGTAACATGCCAGGAGCTACTTTTCAAAAGCAGGCTAATTCTTGGCTATGGATAGCACCGCCTTCTCCAAAGTTCCGAGCTCTGCGCTGGGATTCTCCCACTGAGCTTGCTGTAAGCTCTACCCAGCATCTCTTTCTACCACCTGCACCTTCAGCACCACGAGGTTGGCTGGGCCTTACAGCCCAAGCAACAGGGCTGCTTAGTGGGAGCCTGGACCTGCGAGGGAGCCGCTTCTGCTCCTAAGCCCACGTGAAGCTGACAGTTTTTCATGTCACCTGGTATGTGCGCTGCAGAAGTGTTCCTAGGTGTGAAACGTGTTGCCTCCAGAACCCAAAGAGGCCTACCAGGCACTTTGTTTTCTTCTGTGTGATTGTTGATGCAGGATGCAGCAATTTGTCTTTAATTTTGGGGAGCGGATATGCGGGCATGCCCCTAACTTCTGGGCCTCCGAACAACTCGCTGAAGTGGCAGGTTCTTGAATCTTCATGGGGTTTGCCTCCCACCTGCTAGTGGGCCTGCATCTTACCTAGGCTTTGCTCACTCGCCACCTTTAGCTCGTCCTACCTGATGGGCATGCGTGAAGTCATCAGTGCACTGGGCCCTGTGCTGTTCTATGGGAAGGCCACGTAGTTCAGACCGCGCTGGCTTAGATTATGAGGGAGGGCAGTAGAATTAACATAGCCCTGAGGTAAACTGTGAATGAATATTGTTGTCCATCCACATGAATGCAAACTTTCTGATCCTCTCTTCCAATTAGAATAGGAAAGGATACATTTGCCAACTCAAAGGCCTTCTTTGTCCCTCAGGCCTTCTCATTTTGCTTTAACAATACCGTACCCGACGCTACAGTTGACATCAGAGCTTTTATCGGGTTGAGCCTGCAGTCCATGCTGTCTCTCCAAGATCTATCCAGTTTCCACAGGGGCCAGGTCAGTCAGTGAAATGGAGGGAGATATGATGGGACCACCGCCTCTTTACTCTTTACATCTTTCCTGGGGTTATTAATCGCCACCATTTCTCCTGGGGTGCAATGGTGTTTTTCATGTATGTTTTCGGCAGGGGATGGGGGTTGGGGGGAGTGGGAATAGAGAATCCCACGGGTCAAGGACCCCAGATAGTGGTGACACCAACTGCCAAATACATCAATTCCAATTGCGCACTCACGGACTGCAGAAATGGTCACAGGTGGGACCGTGGACTCAGCGGACTACTGAGAGCCAAATTGTAGCTGGGATTCCATCTATTACCCCAGCCCCAGTAAGCTACTTCTCCAACAATAGGGTCCCAGAGTTACACGGGGCCATGCATGTCAGTGTCAGTGCAGACCCTGTGTCCACCAGTCCTCAAAATGTCTGGGCATTGCCCCTTCCCAGCATCCAGCCACCTGAGTCAATGGCCACGGTTCCCTTTGGGGGAGGGTTCGAGGGCTCAGTATGGGATGCATGTGACACAGTGTTATGAGATCCTCCTTCCTAGAAATGTGGCCACCTCCTCAGTTAATTGGTCCCAGATCTGAAAATAGACGCTGGTGCATGACCGAGGAAAGGCTCATGACTTTATTTGGGCAGCTGCAGCTGCCCTGAGCTTTCTGCTCTTCCAGTTTTGCCTTTTTCTGGTTGTAGGTGTTAAGCAGCATCCCACTGGCCACCCGTCCATGTGGCCTCTAGGGTCACCATGCTGTGATAACCACCTCCACCACTCCCATCTTGCTGCTCTCCAGGGTCACTGCAGCCTGATGTCAGGCTGCCACAGCTCCTTTACACCATGGGGTGGGGCATGACCGTGAATGAGCACAGCTCTGCAACCATCCCTTCTACCACCAAACCTGGGCTGCAGAGGAAGCCACTAGAGATCACCCCAGTGACGTCAGTGTCCCTCTCATCAGGGCATTCCTGACACCCTCAGTGTGCCCCAGGGCCCTCTCTGGAACACAACTTGGGGTCTTCTGGTCTCAGTAAGATGATTTACAGCATGACCACTCAACTAAGGTTCTTTTTTTTTTTAATTCTGCCTCACTCTATTGTCAAGGCTGTAGTGCCGTGGCACAGTCATAGCTCACTGCAGCCTCAAATTCCCAGACTCAAGCAATCCTCCCTCCTCAGCCTCCCTAAGTGCTGGGATTACAGGTGTGAGCCCCCTCAGGCTCTTTATTCCTTCCTGTCTATCTGTTAGAGCCACGTGGGCATTGTCGCTTCGCTCTGTGTTGACTGTCACACTTCCAGGCTCCCAACAGCACAAAGCAGGAGTTTTCCCCATCCTCTGGAGTCCTTGCCAGGGTGTTAAATCCTGTGTCCCCCAAGTACACCCCCAAACTGATGGATTCTTGCTTATCCAATCTTATATTCTGGCCTCCTTGATCAAGCCCCCTCAAAATGCAATCTCAGAGGTGCTCTCCTGACTCCTGCAGGCACATGCTGGCCAACCCCTCAGATCCTTTAGAGGACAATTGCTGTCCTCCCTGGGCAGCTGCAGGTGTGTGCTGGGATTGAAGCCTGTCTGCAGTTTGGCAGCCAGGAGAGGAGGTGACTGCAGCTCCTAAGGAGGCACCTGTGGCTGGGCAGAGGCCTCTGCAGTGTCTCCCAGCACAAGGCACCTCTCACTAGGGAAGGGTGGGCCAAATCTGCAAGCTCCGGGGGCTCTAGGGGTCTGCAAAGCCCATGTCCTGGGAGGCATCTATGTATATGCTCCCATCCCATGCTTGCAAGCTGTGTTTTCCCAGCCAGATGAATGACCTCAGCACAACACAGCTGCCTTGACTGAGTATTTAAACATCCCCAAAGTCCTGGGACTATCAGATCCTCAATCCACTGGTCAGCTGCGTCAGCTCTTTCACTACAGGAGACAAAAGCCTCCTCAGAAGCTACAGAGAGGCCACTGGCTCTCACACCCAGCCTCAAACTGCTCATTTGCTCTATTATCCTTCCCGGGGACTCAATACAGCTCAGCAGTCACAGCAACTCCACTCTCCCTGCAGCCGCTGTGCCCCCCCATGTATTTCAAATATCTCCATAGCCTGATCATGGCCTAAACTGTATTCTGCCTGGGCAGTAGGAAGAAAGGGCTTCATAAGGGCACAGGATAGCATTGGCTGGATGGCTATTCCTACGAATGCTCTGGATCCAGAGAAAGCTGTAAAAGTAGCCGTGATGTCTGAAAAGAAGAGATTTTTGGGCAAGTCATTTACCCCTGCCTGCCTTCGTGTTCTCATCTTAAACCCTACTTTCTGATTGGCTGCAAGGATGAAATGGTAATGTATGGAAGTCACTGGGCACAATGCCTGTGATGGGGGAGCACTCAAACAGCAGCAGGGGGAAGCTGGCTCCGGGCTCCTCCTCCTTCCCCATCCTCCCTAATGCAAACAAGCCCGGACTCATTGCTCATTACCATATCACGTGTCTGCTAAGAAACGCTCTTCCTGAATTACCATCATCCTCACTCTTCTTGTCAGGATCCAGAAAGCTGTAAAGAGGGCTTCAGTGACATCTATAGGAGTCTCATTCTTTTAAAAATTCAAAGCACGTAATGGCTAATGGTAGCATTTATAAAATCTGAGTAGTAGACGCATAGGTATATGTTATGACATTTTCTGCACTTCTATATGTTTAAAAACTTTTTTAAAAGAAAGTATGGGGGGCAAAAAGACAATTTACATAATCCAGAGGGAATTTCACAGAACTCACTGTGGGGACGAAGCCATGGGCAGGTGAGGGCAGAACGACCAGGAGGTTTGGTGAGAAAGTGGACAGAGGGGGAATTGGGAGTGTCGCCCGCGACTGGTGGGGGTGGCCAGGTGGATGACTGTGGCATTCATGGATTTAGGGAACACAGAGAGCAGTGGGTACATGGGAGCAGCACAATGCCAGGGGCAGCGGGCCCCTGAGGTGTGTTCCCAGAGAGAGGCAGCCACCTGTCAGTGATGGTTCAAGCACAGAGTAAAATGGCCAATGGGAGGGGGCCAGACAAAAAGAGCCGCGCATCCAATAGAGCCATCAGGGGCAGCGGGCCCCTGAGGTGTGTTCCCAGAGAGAGGCAGCCACCTGTCAGTGATGGTTCAAGCACAGAGTAAAATGGCCAATGGGAGGGGGCCAGACAAAAAGAGCCGCGCCGGCACTCACAGCCAGGCAGGGCAGCAGAAAGCGCTGGAAACAGGAGAATTGGAAGCATTGCTACGTCAAAACAGCCGAATTTAAAAAAGCAAACAGAGGGCCGGGCGCGGTGGCTCAAGCCTGTAATCCCAGCACTTTGGGAGGCCGAGGCGGGTGGATCACGAGGTCAGGAGATCGAGACCATCCTGGCTAACATGGTGAAACCCCGTCTCTACTAAAAATACAAAAAAATAGCCGGGCGAGGTGGCGGGCGCCTGTAGTCCCAGCTACTCGGAGGCTGAGGCGGGAGAATGGCGTGAACCCAGGAGGCGGAGCTTGCAGTGAGCCGAGATCGCCCCACTGCACTCCAGCCTGGGCGACACAGCGAGACTCCGTCTCAAAAAAAAAAAAAAAAAAAAAAAGCAAACAGAGGAAAAGGTTCACAACAAATAAAACAGACAAAAGATTGCTATTCTGAATAGTTACAGTGTTCTTACCATGAATAAATTAAAAACACCAAGATTCTGATCACCAAGCAGGTAAAATACTTGAATAGATGATTCACCAAAGAGGAATTAAACGTGTTAATAATCCTATGGGGGAAAAAAGTTAAAGAAATGAACCTGAAGCTTTTCACTTACCACGTTGCTGGTGTGGTGCTGATGACAGTAATTTGGGGGATTGTTTTTAATGAAGTCTTGCTGGTGAAGAAGTGATGACGTGCATTGCTGGTGATGGTGATGGTATACGATTGCACGGCTTTCACAAAAGCAGCTTGAGAACAGGTGTCAGAGGCCTAAAAATATCACATACTTTGCTTGCATCTAATTGGGTCAATTTATGCCAAAGGTATTTTTATTTATAATAGCAAAAAAGGAGACATAATGTGCAATAAGTTTAGTCTCTCCACTGCGGAAAATGTAGTTCCCACAGATCATCCTTACAGAGTTTATAGTAAGATGAGGAAATGCTCACGTTATTATAAAGAGACAGTTTCACTCTTTTCGCCCAGGCTGGAGTGAAGTGGCACGGTCTCTGCTCACTGTAACTTCCACCCCCCACCGGGTTCAAGCGATTCTCCTGCCTTAGCCTCCCAAGTAGCTGGGATTATAGGCGCCCGCTACTATGCCTGGCTAATTTTTGTATTTTTAGTAGAGACGGGGTTTCACCATGTTGCCCAGACTCATCTCGAACTCCTGACCACAAGTGATCCACCCACCTCGGCCTCCCAAAGTGCTGGATTACAGCTGTGAGCCACCACGCCCGGCCATAATATTATTTTTAAAAACAGAATTTTTTTGATCAGTGCTAAAGGAGAAAATGAACTGGCTTATCCCATAAGCAAAGATGAAAGAGAAAAATGTAATGATCTCAATAGATTTAGATAAAGTATTCAGGGAATTCAAAGTTTATTCACACACACAAAATACACCAATAACAGACTGTGAAGAAAAAAGAACCCGTTCATAATAACAATAGTGGTAGAAATCTACGTGGTACTCAGAAATAATTTTAATAAAGTATGCACTTGTACATTTGTAAAGAAAATTACAAATCATGATTAAAAGAAATAAAATATTAATGCAAACATGGCAAGGTGTTAAAATTCAAGTCAGGCAGCCACTTTGGGAGGCTGAGGCAAGAGGACCACTTGAGCTCAGCAGTTTGAGACAGGCCTGGGCAACATGGCCAAAAATACAAAAAAATCAGCCAGGTGTGGTGGTGCACACCTGTGGCCCCAGCTACTCGGGAGGCTGAGCAGGAGAATCACTTGAACCTGGAAGACGGAGGCTGCAGTGAGCCAAGATCACGCCACAGCACTCCAGCCTGGCCAACAGAGTAAGACCCTGTCTCAAAAAAAAAAAAAAATCAGGCATTTGTTACAATAGTCATACGCACACTAATTTTATATATGTTCAAAATAGTTTCTTATGAATTTTAAATGAAAATGTATTTAATTTGCCGTAGCTGTTACATCTTCCATCACAAAGAACTGTAACTGCCAGGGTGCAAGTGCCGGTGCTTTTTCCTGTATTTTATCATCATCATCCTCAGCTGTTCACTGGCTGCTGACCTGGGGCTCCGAGCTGCTAGGCCTGTGGGAACCCCATGACACAGGAGAGAGCCAGTGGTAGTTTCACCGCGAGCAGGTTCAGAATAGTCGCCAATCCAGGTCAATGCTTGTTGTGCTACAACGGCGCCACCTACTGGTCGGTTCTGGTTCTGACATGCGTCCCCGGGTCTGAAGGGACACCACCATTGAGTATTGGGTATTGGGTAGTCTGTTTCTAGCCACTCTGTGTAAAGAGAATAAAGGATTCAGGACTGGAGCGGATTACAGTTGCTCAGCTCCTTTCTCAGTTAGCTGAAGCAGACCAATGCCTTCCCCTCCAGAGAATTTCGATTGTGCTTTTCCTCCCGCCTTGCAGAGGTTAAAGGAGTGGAGTCCTATGTTCTGGAGGGCTCCCTCCCGGCATCCTTGCCAACACCACGGCAATGTTTGAAGCTCTTTAAAAATCATGCCTCAAACCCACATTTTAAGTGAGATTTGAGGGGGAGAACTATTTCTGTAGTAGGATAGGAAAAAACCGCATGAAATGAGAACATACTTTTTTCCGTTTCAAAGCAAGTTGGTCAGCGATGCTATGTAAATGTTGGGGGTGGTTTTTAGAAATCATGGAATGTTAGGGCTGGACAAGACCTTAGAGATATGTTACTAATTCCCCACGAGGCATTTGAATATCGAAATGTCCAAGAATGTAAGTGTGAAACTAAGAACAAAAGTGACCCAATAATACTATATACTAAAGTTACTAAATTTTACTAAATATACTAAAATACTAAATACTAGTATTTCTAGCACTACATACATATGTTCCCACACCATGCGATAAGGCGTACCTTTCTCCTTCCATGCTGTTTATCAATTCTCTACATCTGCACAACAGCAGACCACTAACGAAGCTGACTGCTTACTTGTATTGATGGTGAAATCATCAACAGCCTGAGTACTTTGTGCTTCAGAATTACTGAAAATCAGGCCAGGCACAGTGGCTCAAACTTGTAATCCCAGCACTTTGGGAGGCCGAGGTGGGAGGATCACCCGAAGTCAGGAGTTCAAAACCAGCCTGGGCAACATGGCAAAACCTTGTCTCTACTAAAAATACAAAAATTAACCAGGCGTGGTGGCACATGCTTGTAATCCCAGATACTCGGGAGGCTGAGACAGGATAATCACTTGAACCTGGAAGACAGAGGTTGCAGTGAGCCAAGATGATGCCACTGCACTCTAGCCTGGGCGACAGAGTGAGACTCTGTCTCAAAGTAAAATAAAACAAAATAAATAATAAAATAAACATTAAAATAAATTACTGAAAATCTATATCTTCATGGAGCAATATTTGTGTCACAGAGGCTACAGAGCATCCCCTAGTCACTTCCTTCAATTAGTTTTATGATTTACTTGGATAACAATGTAATGATCATTGCCAGCATTTTGTGTTGTAAGCTGTCAAGCACTGCACTTGGGGCTCTAGTTACAGTAGCTCATTTAGTCTTCTTGATGATCCAATATGTCAGATACTCTTTGCACCCTTTTTACTAATGAAAAACTTGAGGTTCAGAGAAGCTAAGATACTTTCCTAAGGACACACAGCAAATGGTAGGGGGTAGAGCTGATATCAGCAGCTAGGCTGCCTGAGGCCAAGGCGGGCTTACTTAGCCACAAAGCAGCAGGTAGCAAAGAAGCCCTGGCCCAACACTGCCCACAGGTGTACTGGAGAGATCCCTGGATTGGTCCCTGTCCTTCACAGCTGGAACCCAATACCCATCAGCTGAAGGACTCAGACAAGTCACCCCATGAGCCTCAGTTTATCCATAAAATGGGACTTAAAACCTACCTCACAGCATATTAATGGTACTTTCACCGTTAATATGAAAAGTACATAATACAGTACATGGAAATGTACATAATACAGTAAAGTACATAATACAGTAAATGGAAATTTGCTTGATGAATGCCAACATGCCACACAAATGTAAGTTGTCTGTATTACAATATCTTTCCCTCCTAGTTTTAGTTAACCATTTTTGGAAGCTTGTTTTTTGCAATGACTATCCTTACTCAGCAAAGCTTCTGAAATGTTCCTTAATTATGGTCTTATGAAATGTTTGTTTGCGTACACACTGTGTGACCATCTAGCAAGTCAGTCATTCTTAGCTACTCTTTAAAAGTCAAAAAATAAAAGATGTTGGCAATGTTGCAGAGAAGAGAACGCTCATACACTGTTGGTGGGAATGTAAATTATTCAGCCCCAGTGGAAAGCAGTTGGGAGATTTCTCAAAGAACTAAAAATACAACCACCATTCACCCCAGCAATCCCATTCCTGGGTATGTACCGAAAGGAAAATACATTATTCTACCAAAAATACATCTGCACTCACATGTTGATTGCAGCACTGTCCACAACAGCCAAGCCGTGGAATCCACCTAGGTGCCCATCAGTGGAGGACTGGATAAAGAAAACGGGGCTTCTCTTTGCAGCAACGTGGACGCAGCTGCAGAACATTATGCTAAGTGAATTATCACAGAAACAGAAAACCACTTACACGTGGGAGTGAAACGAAAGGTATACACAGACATAAAGATGTAAACAATTGGCCGGGCGGGGTAGCTCACGCCTGTAATCCAAGCACTTTGGGAAGCCGAGGTAGGATGGCTTCAGGCCAGGAGTTTGAGACCAGTCTGGGCGACATAGTGAGACCCTGTTCCTACAAAACATAAAAATAAAAAATGTGACTCACGCCTGTAATCCCAGCACTTTGGGAGGCCAAGGCGGGCGGATCGCCTGAGATCAGGAGTTTGAGACCAGCCTGACCAACGTGAAGAAACCCCATCTCTACTAAAAATACAAAATTAGCCAGGCGTGGTGGCGCATGCCTGTAATCCCAGCTACTCAGGAGGCTGAGGCAGGAGAATCACTTGAACCTGGGAGGCAGAGGTTGTAGTGAGCTGAGATTGCACCATTGCACTCCAGCCTGGGCAGCAAGAGCGAAACTCCGTCTCAAAAAAAAAAAAAAAAGTCATTCTTAACTCATTTTTACCAAATATAATGTTAAAAAAAAAAAAAAAAGATGTGTCCTGACTCTCAGTTTTATGAGCCATTCTGAATGGGTGCCATGATGTGGAGCCAGATTAAGATGGGGATTAATGGAAAAGATTTGGGTGTTTACTTCATATTTTTCCCATTAACATTCAATCGTCTTTTCTTGTAAACTTTTAAGAAAAAATTAAGTAGCTCCATTAATGAATAAAATGATGTTATTGGTCCACTAAGAGGATGTGAGTATGGAAAGTGAGGTGCGATAAAACTGACAGATGAAATATCTGGCAGATGAAATAATACACATGATTTTTGTAACTGATACAGTGTAAAATAAAAGCAAGACATGTATTCTTGTGTGATTTTTGTTTTTTGTTTGTTTTGAGACGGAGTCTCACTCTGTTGCCGAGGCTGGAGGGCAGTGGCGCAATCTCGGCTCACTGCAAACTCCACCTCCTAGGTTCAAGTGATTCTCCTGCCTCAGCCTCCTGAGTAGCTGAGACTACAGCTGCCACCATCCCAGCAAATTTTTTTTTTTTTTTTTTTTTTTTTTTTTTTGGTAGAGACGAAGTTTCCCTATTTTGGCCAGGCTGGTCTCGAACTCCTGACCTCAGGTGATCCACACACCTCGGCTTCCCAAAGTGCAGGGATTACAAGCGTGAGCCACCGCGCCCAGCTTCTTGTTGTCATTATGACAGGCTGCTGAGGGTTCTCTGGACGTGGGAGAAGGTCCCGTGCCGCAGGGTGGGAAGCCCACAAGGCGCTCCAACCTTAGCCCCAGGAAATGGAGACAGAGAAGACAGAGCTGCCTCCTCACTCCTGCACATGGATCCAAGAAAGGTCTTCTTCCCCCCAGATCACGCCTCCTACGCTGTCTTTATTGAGAGCAGGTTTTGACAAGGACATGAAGGAGGACGGTGGAGAGAGAATGGGGTCAACCAAGGGCCCTAAGTGATTGTCCCACATTAGTCTCACCCTGGGCTGGTGGTGACTTACCCCTTGACAACTTACCTGCCTCTGAAGGTCATGACGTGACCAGAGCTGGGAGATGATAGACTCAGCAGTGACAGTCAACTCCCCAGAGGTGACAATAGGGGTTAGGGAAGGCCGGTGGCAATGGGCGCAGGGCTGGCCTGTGCTGTGGACTCTTCCCAGGACCTTGGTGCAGCCAGCTGCCTCATCGCAGGCCCAAAGCTCTGCCATCTGGCTTCTTGTGATTTCTATTTCGAGACTCACAGCAAGACCGTCCTCCCCACTCCTCCGGATGTTCCTGTCTCTGCGGACACTGGAGCAGAGGAGGGTGAGAGCCAGTGCTCAGAGCTTCCCAGCCATTTGCCTTCAGGGCCCATGGGCTTGTGAGGAATCAGGGTGACCCTCATCCAGTTTGCCCGGGACTGACGGGTCCCCCAGGATGCAGGACTTTCAGTGCTAACACTGGGATGGTTCTGGGCAAGCTGAGTGATGGGTCACCAAGGATTCCCAGGATTCCAAGTGGCTCCGGGCTCTTTGTCTCCCTCCATTTGGAGACTATGTCCGTCCTGCACCCACAAAAGCGTTCAGTGGCCTCATGGCCCAGGGGCTCTGTGACTGGGTCAGCTGCAACTTGGGATCCCTGATATTTTCTCCCTGGGGCAAGAGTGATGGGTGCTTGGCAGCCACTGTCACAGCCTTTGATGTGATAACAGCGCTGTCGTGGGCCACAACCCCCAGCAGGGGCTGAAAACAGTCACAAGCCTGCCTGGACTCGCAGCCACACTGAGATTAGTGCCAGCGAAGTGCCCTCTGTAGGTGGGACAACTGTGCACCCTCGACTCACTCTGCGAGGAGCATAATGACAGCCCTGAGGTGCCAGGGCCTGGGGTCGCGGAGCTCCCATAGCCGAGGATAGTGCTGTTATCACATCATGCCCAGCACTACCATGCCCACCTAATTTTTTTATTTTTAGTAGAGACAGGGTTTCACCATGTTGCCCAGGCTGGTCTTGAACTCCTGGCCTCTACAAGGCCTTTACAAGTGATCCACCCGCCTCGGCCTCCCAAAGGGCTGGGATTACAGGTGTGAACCACCGCTGAGCTATCACTTCCAGCCAGACACCACATTTTTTTTTTTTATCCACTCATCGGTTGATGGGCACTTCGGTTGAATCCATATGTCTGCAATTGTAAATTGTGTTGCAATAAGCATATGCATGCAGATGTCTTTTTTTAATTAGTATTTAATGACTGAATTTCCTTTGGGTAGATACTTAGTAGTGGAATTGCTCGATTGAATGGTAGATCTACTTTTAGTTCTTCGAGAAATCTCTATACTGCTTTCCTTAGAGGTTGTGTTAATTTACATTCCCACCAGCAGGGTACGGGCATTCTTTTTCTACCACATTCGTGCCAACATCTATCATTTTTTGACTTTTCGGTAATGGCTATTCTGGCTGGGGTAAAGTGGTATTTCGCTGTGGTTTTAATTTGCATTTCCCTGATGATTAGTGATATTGAACATTTTTTCATACATTTGTTGGTTATTTGCATATCTTTTTTGAAAAATGTCTGTTCATGCCATTTGCCTACTTTTGTAATGTGATTATTTGGGGTTTTTTCTTGCTGATTTGTTTTAGTTCCTCGTAGATTCTAAATATTAGTGCTTTATCAGAGGCATAGCTTGCAAATATTTTCTCCCATTCTGTAGGTTGTCTGTTTCCTCTGTTGATAATTTCTTTTGTTGGGCAGCTTTTTAGTTTAATTAGGTCCCATTTATTTTTGTTGTTATTGTTGTTGCATTTGCTTTTGGGGTCTTAGTCCTAAATTCTTTGTCTAGGCCTGTTCAGAAGAGTTTTTCCTAGGTTTTCTTCTAGAATTTTTATGGTTGCAGGTCTTAGATTTAAGTCTTTCATCCATGTTGAGTTGATTTCTGTATACAGTGACAGATGGGGATCCAGATGGGGATCTACACGTAGCAATCCGATTTTCCCAGCAGCATTTATTGAATAGAATATCCTTTCCCTAGTGTGTGTTTTTGTGTGCTTTTTGAAGATTAGTTTGATATAAGTATTTGGCTTTATTTCTGGATTCTCTATTCTGTCACATTGGTCTTATGTGTCTATTTCTGTATCAGTACCATGCTGTTTTAGTTACTATAGTCTTGTAATATATAATTTGAAGTTGGGTAATGTAATGCCACCAGATTTGTTCTTTTTGCTTAGGATTGCTTTAGCTATATGTGCTCTTTTTTGGTTCCATGTGAATTTTTTAGGTTGAGGGTTTTTCTAATTCTGTAAAAAATGACCTTGGTATTTTGACAGGAATTGTATTGAATCTACATATTGCTTTGGGCAGTATGGTCATTTTCACATTGATTCGTCTAATTCATGAGCATGGAATGTTTTTCCATTTGGTTATGTCATCTATGATTTCTTTTATCTACTTGCTTTCATAGTTCTCCTTGTAGAGACCTTTCATCTCCTTGGTTAAGTATATTCCTAGGGTTTTTGTTTGTTTGTTTGTTTGTTTTGTTTTGTTTTTTTGAGACAGAGTTTCGCCCTTATTGCCCAGGCTAGAGTGCAATGGCACGATCTTGGCTCACCACAACCTCTGCCTCCAAGGTTCAAGCGATTCTTCTGCCTCAGCCTCCCCAGTAGCTGCGGTTACAGGTATGCACCACCACGCCCAGCTAATTTTGTATTTTTAGTACAGACGGGGTTTCTCCATGTTGGTCAAGCTGGTCTCGAACTCCTGACCTCAGGTAATCCACCCGCCTTGGCCTCCCAAAGTGCTGGGATTACAGGCATGAGCCACTGCACCCGGCCTTTTTGGTAGCTATTATAAAAGGAACTGAGTTCTTGCTTTGACTCTCAACTTGGTTATTGTTGGTGTATAGCAGTGCTACTCATTTGTGTACATTGATTTTGTAACCTGAGAATTTGTTTATCAAATCTAGGTGTCTTTTGGATGAGTCTTTGGGATTTTCTAGGTATAAGGTCATATCATGGCAGAGATAGTTTGACTTCCTCTTTTACAATCTGGATGTCCTTTATTTCTTTCTCTTGCCTGATTTCTCTGGCTAGGACTTTCAGTACTATGTTGAATAGAAGTAGTGAAAGTGGGCATTCAGGTCTTGTTCCAGTTCTTCGGGGGAATGTTTTCAACTTTTCCCCATTCAGAATGATGTTGGCGGTGGGTTTGTTGTATGTGGCATTTATTATTTTGAGCTATGTTCCTTCTATGCCTAGTTTGTTGAGAGTTTTTATCATAAAGTGATGCTGAATTTTATGGAATACTTTTTCTGTATCTATTGAGATAATCGTATGGTTTTGTTTTTAATTCTGTTTATGTGGTGAATCACACTTATTGACTTGTGTATGTTGAACTATCCCTGCATCCCTGGGATGGAACCCACTTGATCATGGTAAATTATCTTTTTGATGTGCTGTTGGATTCACTTTGCTAGAACTTTGTTGAGGATTCTTGTATCTGTGTTCATCAAAGATATTGGTCTGTGGTTTTCTTTGCTGTGTTTTTTCCTGGCTTTGTTATCAGGTGATATAATTGGCTTCATAGAATGAGTTAGGGAGGGTTTCCTCCTTAATCTTTTGGAATTGTTTCTGTAGGATTGATAGCAATTCTTCTTGGAATATCTAGTAGGATTTGGCTATGATTCCACTGGGTCCTGGGCTTTTTAATGTTGGGAGATTTTTTATTACTCATTCAATCTCACTGCTTGCTGTTGGTCTGTTCAAGATTTATATTTCTTCCCGATTCAAGCTGGGTGGAGGTGGGATTTGGGGTTAATTTTGTTTTGTTTTGCTGAGGTCAGTGGGAAGAGTCAGCTCAGAAGCTGAAAAGCAGCCTGGAATCCCAGTCCACCAACCCCTTGCTTTTCCCCCATCTAGCCCAGCCTCAGTTTATTCTCCCAGCAAAAGAAAGAAACCAAAGCACTACTGGCAGATCTTCACAGGTTTATGTGTGGGTCTGAGGCCTGAGCCAACTAAGCACATATTTTGAACATCCCACTTTTCAACAATGAAAACTTATTTCTCATTTCCTTTCTGCTAATTAACAAGATTCCAGGATCTATTTCTGTAACAGCTATTAGGCTCTCAGGTCCCTCCTCTGGAGAGAGAAACCCCAATTAGGGGCCTTCAAATGCTAACCAAACAACCTTTCATGCAGATTAGAGTACTTTTTTTTTTTTTAGATGGAGTTTTGTTCTTGTTGCCCAGGCTGGAGTGCAATGGCACAATCTCAGCTCACTGCAACCTCTGCCTCTGGGATTCAAGAGATTCTCCTGCCTCAGCCTCCCGAGTAGTTGGCCACCACATCCGGCTAATTTTGCATTTTTAGTAGAAACGGGGTTTCTCCATGTTGGTCAGGCTGGTCTCAAACTCCTGACCTCAGGTGATCTGCTCGCCTCTGCCTCCCAAAGTGTTGGGATTACCAGCGTGAGCCACCACACCGGCCCCTAGAGTTACTTATAAATGCGTTCATACTACTATTTACACTGAAATCTTTTTAGCCTAAGTAACCATAAAGATAACACAAAACCAACCTTTGGCAAGTTGCTTCCAGCACCTCAGTTTTCTGTTCTATGAGACAGAATTAATGGCGTGCATCCCAAAGGCTGTTGTGAGGATCCCAGGGTGATTCAGAAACAGGGTAGAAGGAATGTGCACAATGAACCCAAGCTTTGTTTTGAACCAGAAGGTGAGCTCTGTGACAGCAGGATTTTCCCCAGGTCCTAGAACGGAGGGCATGGATCGGGGCCTCAAATAGCGTGCTGGATAAATGAACGAATGAACCAGGACATTTTTTCAGAAATCCCTAAACTGACAGAAAGACCCCAGGGCCACAAGCTCCCCCTGTGCCTTGAGCAAGTGACTCGGCCTCCTCGGACAGGCATCCCCTCAGGACCTCTGAGTTTCCTCCAGACTCTACCCCACAGTGGACAGACCAAGCCACACACAAAAGTACACAGGCCCAAAGAACGAGGCCCAGGATTGCTCAGGGTCCCTAACCTGCCCCAGGAGCCCTCCTTCCTTGCACACCAGCCCAGCTGCCCACGGGTGCTGCAGGCGCCAGCTGCACTCGCACACTCTGGAAGGAGGCTGCTCGTCAGAATTAATAATAATAGTAATTCATCCGCTCTTCCTCAACCCCTCAGCTGTGGAGGGCCAGGAGCCCAAAAGGAGGTGGGAAGAGGCCAGGCGGCGGGAGGCAGGGCAGAGCGAGACATGCAGCTCTGGGGACTCTCTCGGGGGATTCTCAATGAGGATTGTGGGCCAAGGAATATGAATGACACGGCCCAGGGCGTCCAAAGGATAACTGCCATTCTGTATGAAATATGAATCTGAGCCCCTCCCAGGCTGTGAACCCTGATGGCAGGGGCCATGCGGTCAGGTCTTACAGCGGAAGAAATGGGAAACCTCTTGCCACTGAGGTTCCTAAATCACTCTGGGTAAATAAGCAAAGGAAAACCTCCCCACGACCCCAGGCAGAGCTTTGACAACAAATCAAAGGTCAGCAAAGCCATAAATCTACTGCCTTTGCCACAAACAGATCATGAAGAGCTATTTTGAAAATGACTGGGCCAAAAAAATTCCCTGGAGCCGAATCAGCTCAAAGAGCTCAAACAGAGAACAGGAAAATCTTCCTCCTCTCTCCCAAGAGACCAGACCATGAGGCCCCAGAGCCAAGGACCCACAGTGAGGGCTGCCTCCTTGCACTGATGAGAGCACAGTCCCTAATGCCAGACCCAGGACCGTGTTCGCGGCTTTGGGGGCTGCAGACTGACAGGTCTTCCCCCAATAGCCACTGCAGCCTGCAGCTGGCGGGTTCCTACAGGAGCCCCCCAAGATCCTTCACTCCCCGCCCCAGGAGCGAGGGACTGCACAGGGTTTTCTAGCAGGGCAACCAGGCACGCTGCTCACCTGGACTGTACGCGTGGGTTCAGGTCTGACAGCCCTGGTGCTAGCCAGGGACCTGGTCCACGAGAATTTTCTTTCCATGAAATATGTACACATGCCTGTATGTGTGGAAAACGGCCTGAAAGGATCCACACTAGTATTATCAGATGTCACTGCAAGATCCCTGAATTTTACAATGGCTACATTCTGTACAATAAGTTTTTACAAAGATGACTGAATTTTCTGAATAATGAATGTGTGTGTTATACTTTTAAATATAGCACTGTTTGGTAAAATTTTTTTCATGTTACCAAAGTTATTAAATACAGAGATTTAGAAAAATAGAAACCAAAATGGGGAGAAGATCACCTGTAACCATAATCCTACTATCGAGATCTATTCTGATGGTCTTTAAGTGAATTCCCTTGGTATTTTCCTATAATAAGCATTTTTAATAAAAAAAAGATTATATAGGACATTCTTTTCTTTTCTTTTCTTTTCTTTTTTGAAACAGAGTTTCGCTCTTGTTGCCCAGGCTGGAGTGCAATGGCACGATCTCGTCTCACCACAACTTCTGTTTCCCAGGTTCAAGCGATTCTCCTGCCTCAACCTTCTGAGTAGCTGGGATTACAGGTGCATGCTACCATACCAGCTAATGTTTGTATTTTTAGTAGAGGCAGGCTTTCTCCATGTTGGTCAGGCTGGTCTCAGACTCCCAACCTCAGGTGATCTGCCCGCCTCAGCCCCCCAAGTGCTGAGATTACAGGCATGAGCCACTGTGCTCGGCTGGGACATTCTTGTTTATAACCTACTTCGCTGCTTCACAACACGTGCTCAACACTTTCTAGCTCATGAGCATCCTTTGCAATATCATTTTAATGCCCTGTGGTATTCCAGTCAGTGGATGTACCATGCTTCATTTAACTCATTCTTTCCTTCAGGATTTTCAATCAGCAAGTGTTTCTCTCTAGGCTTCCACAGGCAGATTGTCATGAGTGCTATTCTCCAAATATGTCAACCACGTGCAAACAGTGGGATCATGCTTTCTTGTCCCTAGAAGTTAGGTGTTGCCATGTGACTTGTTTGGGCCAGTGAAATGGAAGCAGCAATGACATCTGGACAGAAGCTTCAGGGTCCAGTGCACATTTCTGAACATTCTCTTTCCTGGAGGTAACTCACTGTGAGGCTGGGGGCAGAAGCTGCTTCCACCCAGGTCTCTGCATGCAAGCCCCAGCCAACCTATCATAGGCATCTAGCACAAACCAATAATCAACTCAGTGGTCTCACTCACCGGAATTCAGGCCTGCATTGTTTCTGAGCTTGTCCTGACTGACTGGCCTCAGGGCTGATGCAGGAACAAGGTAGAGACAGAATCCCAACCCTCCGAGTGTGCGTGGACCAGCTGGGAAAGTCCAGCCTACATGTAAGGGAAGAGTTCAATGATGCACAACAAGTAACCATTCAAAGCAGAACTGTTGCCAGCGTGCCGCGGAGCAGAGTGGACCAGTTCTGCCCTGAAAGGACAGCGTTGAAGCAGTCTGAGAATAAGGGGGGCTCCTGGCACTGGAATGGCCTGGGCAGATGCCCTGGAAGAAGGGTCAAGGGGAGGCCTCTGAAGGATGGGGAGATTTGAGGCATATGGAGATAACAGATGGAGAAGGGTGGGAGAGCAAAGGGGTCATGATGAAGGAAAACACAGAGCCCAGAGGACTGCAGGTGGGTGATTGCTGTGAAGTCGGAGCTCCAAAGAACTGAGAACTGGAGACAGCCTCCGAGAAAGAGCAAGGAGCCAGATGGGGAAATCACCCCTGTCAGGGGAGGAACCTCAACCCCCTCCTGTGCTTCCCAGGCTTCTTTTTGGGGGAAATGTTTCTGTAACTGCCACATTCAGGAATGCCCTCTGTGAAGCCTAACTTTGGAGGCTTAATCTGGCTTGATGTCATCACACATATGTTATAATCAGGAGTAAGACTGACTGCAGATAAAGTCAAAACCACTGTGATTTGCTAATTCTATTTCAGTAATCACTCTCAACAGCCAGCCACAGGTCCTGGCCACACTTCAGTGTCGTCAGCTAGTGCCACTCAGCCAGTGTCAGTCAGCCAGTGTCAGCCAGTGTCAGCCAGTGTTAGTCAGTCAGTGTGTCAGCCAGCCAGTGTCAGCCAGTGTGTCAGCCACTGTCAACCAATGTCAGCCAGTGTGTCAGTCAGCCAGTGTCAGTCAGTGTCAGCCAGTGTCAGTCAGCCAGTGTGTCAGCCAGTGTCAGTCAGTGTCAGTCAGTGTCAGTCAGCCAATGTCAGTCAGCCAGTGTGTCAGCCAATGTCAGCCAGTGTTAGCCACCCAGTGTTTCAGTCAGCCAGTGTCAGTCAGCCAATGTGAGTCAGTGTCAGTTGGCCAATCATTGTGTCTGTCAGCTAGTTGGTCAATCAGTGTTCATCCATTAGTCTGTCAGTGTCAGTCTGTCAATCAGTGTCAGTCAGTCGTTGTCAGTCACTTGGTCAGTCAGACAGTGTCAATGAATCAGTGTTAGCCAGCCAGCCCATCACTGTCAGTCAGTCCATGTCAGCCAGCCAGTTAATAAGCACAGTGTTCAGGTGGTTTCTGAGCACTGGGCCTGTTTGCCTTTCTGTTTATTTAACCAGCACCTTTCCTGTTTCTGGGCATTTGAATAGGTGTGTGTCATCCCTCCGTGAGGAGAGAGAGCTGTCCCCAGGAACTCAGGACAAATTAATTACCCAGCTGGGTAATTAAAGGACCAAGGTCACCTTCTGACTCTGCAGAGCCTCTTCCTCCCCGACAGGGGTTTTTGGTGGTGTGCCACAGCAGGGCTCCTCTGGCCACAGTCCCAGCATTGGCGAGATTAACATGATGATACCTCTGGCTCTGTGGCAGCGGCCCTTCCACCTTCCTCCCATAGGAGACCGTGTTGTCTATGGATGGGCGGACACAAGGGTTTTCCTAACAGAGCCGCCGCTTTCTCACATAGGACCAGGGTAGAGGGTAGAGGAGGGCAGGGCCATGCCGAGCCTTGGTGTGGTACCCAGGTTTGCACATTGCTGTGGGCATCTGCGTTGTCTGCTTAAACAGTGTCCCCCCTTCTCTGAGGGCACTGCTTATCTCCCTCTCCCCAGCCCCCACCAACCACATGGGTTCAGAGATGAGGTGAGGAGCCAGAGGTGGGCCTGAGATCCAGGCTGGACCAATTGTAGTACTTCCTCATCCCACAGTGATTGGTCCAGGGATGGGCACGTGACCCAAGCCAGGCCAACCAGAATCCTTCCGCAGGATCTTTCTGAGGCAGTCTCCTCAAGTCCTTTAGTTGGAAAGATGTGTGCTTAAGCCGGCCACGAGAATGGCTCTCAATGTGCAGGAAAAACCTTGGAAGGAGAGAATAAACAGAAGGTAACAGGTGCAGAAAGAAACAGACAAGAGTCTTGACAGGGTTTTGAGGTCCTAATTCCAGTCAACTCCACAGCTGCCTTCTACCCCTGGCCTCCTGCCATTTGGTTTTGTGAACCACACTTGTAGCCAAGAACCTTGGCTAATACAAACTAGTATAATTCTAGAGCTACCCCGACTGACATCTCTCACTCATTTGGAAGTGGACAACCCAGAGTGTGATTTACCCAAGCCCCTTGACTTCTCCCCTTCCAGGGAAAGCCAAGGGAGCCCCACTTAGTCCTCAGGTGGCTGCAGTGAGCAAACCCTCAGGTAGAGGCTGGGGGACAAGCACCTGCTCCAATGCCATGGCCTTTTCTAGCAGTGAAGCACACGCACCTTGGCCTCTGACTTCTTTCAGTCAATGTTTTGTTCTGAACACACTCTCAGCACTGAGAATGTTCTCTTTCTTGTCTTTTAGGTAACTCCATGCAGGGCTAGATTCCTGGGTATGTGACCTGTGCTGTCGCACAGGGCCCTATGCTTAGAAGGAACCCGTGTTTGGTTTCATGCTCTGCCGACATCTTGAAATTGTTATACATTTTGAATAGGGAACCTTGCAGTTTGATTTTGCTTAGAGTCCCACAGATTATGCCACTGGTCCCAGCTCTGTGCCATCCCTCTTGGTAGGATCTGTGATTCCAAGGAATTGCTCCAGTTTCCAGAACTCCTCTCCCGATCACCCTATCTTGTGTCTTCTTTACCTTAATGCCTCCCTCCCCCCATCCCTGACTTCTATGGTCTTCTCCCCACCACACCCCATAGGTGGACTTTTTCCCCCAGAAGCCCACAGCCTCTGTGGCCTCATCTGAGCTGTGTCCATGCCAGCCACAGCTGGGGCATGGCTCCTCAGCTGAGCTCCATGTCAAACCAAAGCTGGATCCATTTTATTTGGAAGAATGCCAATTAGAGTGGCTTGTCTTGCTTCCACCCCTCAACCCCCGACATTCTGCAGTTCTGCCCCAAACCCCCTTCCAGAGGCCCCTGGAAAGGCTGCCCCAAGGCAAACCCAGGACGGCAATGGCCTCTGGTTTGATCAGTCGAGGAGAGCTCTGCTGCAGGTTTAAACAAGAAGAGCGACTTCTATGAGTCAACTTCATAGTTCTGTAACGAGGATTTTAGAAGTCTAGGAAATGGGCAAGCAGCCTGTGTCCTTGGGAACTGCCTGCTGCACATCCAGCAAAGGGAGGTCCTTGCCATGGCCTTACTGCTTCTCCTGGAAAAGGTGGATTTGAGCCCCTCACATGCCCCCAGGTGGAACAACACGGAACTGCAGCTGCTGAGACCGGCCACAACTCAGTCTTCTTCACACCCACTTTTTTTTTTGAGACAGTCTCGCTCTGTCATCCAGGCTGGAGTGCAGTGGCACAATCTCAGTTCACTGCAACCTCCGCCTCCTGGGTTCAAGTGATTCTCCTGCTTCAGCCTCCCGAGTAGCTGGGATTACAGGCATGCCCCACCACGCCCAGCTAATTTTTGTATTTTTAGTAGAGACAGGGTCTCACCATGGTGACCAGGCTGGTCTCGAACTCCTGACCTCATGAAGCCCACCAAAGTGCTGGAATTACAGACATGAGCCATTGGGCCCAGTCTACACCCACAATTTTTAACAGAACAGACCAATCTGGGGGAAAGTCAGCAGGAGAAACTAATAGACAATTTGACAATAAAGAATCCAGGTGTGGTAAAAATGATTTATTTTTGAAGCACAGTAACAGCTATGCAACTGGGAACATTTCATTTACCTGTCCCATCTATGTTTTTGTGTCACAAAGACATATACTAAGACTTCGGAAAAATTCCAAAGGGGATTACACTTGACATGTGCTGTGTTTTCACTTTTTTTTCTTTTTTGTACTTGTCTTATTCACAGTGAATCAAATAAAATAGCTTTACAGCTTACTAAAACTCAAACTTGTTCTCAAAGGAAGCAGTTTAAACATTTTAACTGAAAAATCAGCAACACATCGATTCTACATCAGGAAACCGAACCAGTGGACAAAAAGTAGCTCTAATAGAAAGCGTGTCTTGTCAAAAGGTTAAAAATAAAAATAAAGGCCCAGTGCAGTGGCTCATGCCTGTAATCCCAACATTTTGAGTCTCTACAAAAAACAGAAAATATTAGCTGGACGTGGTGGCGCAACTGTAGTCCCAGCTACTCAGGAGGGTGAGGCACAAGGACTGCTTAAGCCTGGGAAGTCAAATCTGCAGTGAGCCCTGACTGCACTACTGCACTCCAGCCTGGGTGGCAGATGACAGAGTGGAACCCTGCCCCGTTCCTCTCCCCCGCCAAAAAAAAAACCCACACACATCATGAGGAAAATCCAACTTATTTACAAAGAGTGGGCCATCTTCAGGACTGAGATCCCAATATGATACAGTAAAACTGTGGGTGCACCGTCCTCTTTGGAAAAAGGGGGTGAGGAACAGGTCTGTCTCAATCCATGCTAAGAATCTGGTTTTAAAAGATCAAAGGAGTCTCAAAGAAAAACCCAACATCACTGTATGCCGCAGGGGTGTCATTTACCATGAATGAAAGGGCTGGGAACGCACTCTCCCTGAGGTGCCCCCCAGGCCTGCCAACCTCTCATGAAATCTGGTAGTAAACTGTCAAGAGATCCCTCTGAACCAGCAGGCTGCAGGAAGCTTGTGGGGTTGAGGGCTGGTCTTCTCCTGGGAAGTACCTCCTGCTTTCCCCAAACTGCCAAGCTACCAAGCCCTCTAATGAACAAATAAACCATAGCCTGGAGGGCTGGCACGGTAACCAGAATGGGTGGATGCTGCCAGGAGAGGCCAGGGTCCCCTGAGGATTCGGGGGTCGGCACTCTGGCAGCACCATCTCACTTCTTAGCCATTGCAAATGGGTAGGCCCTTTCTCTTCAAACCCAGAGCAGTAGCTGGCTGAAAGAAACAGCACCAGGAGGATGGCAATAAACTCTGACTGAGCGCATGTCAGCTTTCTGCTGACCCACCTGTAGATTTCAGAGCAAAAGTCCTGACTCACCCAGTCCCAGTTTAACTGTGAAGTGTGGCTCTCGTGCTTACAGTCCCAGTTACTCAGGAGGCTGAGGCAGGAGGATCGCTTGAGTCCAGGAGTTTGAATCTTCAGTGAGCTATGATCACACCACTATACTCCAGACAGAGTGACAGAGTGAGACTCTGTCTTTTTTTTTTTTTTTAAGATGGAGTCCCGCTCTGCCGCCCAGGCTGGAGTGCAGTGGCATGATCTCAACTCACTGCAACCTCCACCTCCTGGGTTCAAGCGATTCTCCTGCCTCAGCCTCCTGAGTAGCTGGGACTACAGGTGTGTGCCACCATGCCTGGCTAATTTTTTGTATTTTTAGTAGAGACAGGGCTTCACCATGTTGGCCAGGTTGGTCTCAAACTCCTTACCTCAAGTGATCTGCCTGCCTCAGCCTCCCAAAGTGCTGGCATTACAGGCGTGAGCCACCATTCCGGGCCGAGACTCTGTCTTATTACCAAAACACACACACACACACACACACACACACACACACACACACACACACAGAAGAAAGAAGAAGAAGAAGTAAAAGAAGGCGGCTCAGCTGGTACGGTAGAAGGCCTATTCTGGAAACTGCCATGATGGGTGGCTTAAAAAAAAAAAAAAAATTGAAGATACTTAACCCTGAGCCAAACGGTATGTGTCTGTGTGGTGTGTGTGAGTATGTACATGTGTGAGACTGCATATGTGTGTGTGTGTACATTTGTGTGGTGTGGGGTATGTGTGTGAAGGGGGGTGAAGGTCCCAGAGGCGGCCCTGGGACAAAGCGCTCCTGCCACTCGTCCCCAGCATGGCACAGCCACACAATTCAGAGCACAGCAGAGCCCACACCTGGAGGCTGGGCTCCCCTTGCAGGTGGGGTTAGCAATAGCCAACATGAAAAATTCCAGATAGCAAATCTCCTCTGGCCACCTGACTACATATTTCAAACATTATCTGATGTAATGAAATTCAAGACCATTCACGGTCTTTTTTAAACTTCTGACTACAACCCACATTGAGGTTAGTTACACGATTGCCAAGAGGGTAGGGACACAGGCTAGGTAACAAGAGTTCAGACTCAGCCTGATTGCACAGGGTGCGCTCTGACCTGTCCCAGTCCGCTGTTTGTGGTGGTGACCCACTAAATTGATTTTGTGACCCACTTGTGGATTCTACTGCAGCTTGGACCTGCAGTCTCCGTGCACATGGAAAATCATTCCCTCCACGGAAGTAGGTGGGCCTCCCCGCAGCAGGCCCCAGCCTCAGTGAGTATCACCAAGTGCCACCAAGCCCCCACAACCCTGCTGAGGAGGAGGAAGCAGGCTTCCCTGACCATCTTTAAAGAAAAGGGGGCGCCACGGTGGGCCCACTCAGGTACAGGCTGGCAACCATAGGTCCACCCGTCCAAGACCCAAGGCGAGGCTGGGCCATTCCCTGCAAGGGCGTGATGGTCCCTTAGGGCTTGCCCAGCGGCGCCCCAGCGCTCTGGGATCTCTGCACCAGGAGGATGAGCCTGGCGAGGTCGGAGAGCGCCGGGAACGCGGCCATCACACGGTCCACCTGGTCGCGCGGGAAGACGCTGTAGAGCGCGATGCGAGCCCGGGCGCGAGCCTCCCCCTCGTCCTCGGCCGCGTACCCTGAAAGTCCCCCAGTGGCGCCGTCGCCCCAGGCCGGCTCCGCCCAGGCGGAGCGCCCAGGGAAGCGGTCGGAGCGGGGTAGACGGGCCCACGGGTCGTCGGGCAGCCTGCGCGAGGAAAGCAAGTCGCCGTGCAGGTCCCTAGGGCGGTGTTCGCCCCGCGGCTGGAGCTGCAGGCCGGGCGGAGGCGGGAGGTCGCCTGGGGAGAACTGGCTCTCCGGGCTAGGGAGGCTGAGCGGGCCTGGCACCTGGCAGCCCGCGGAAACCCAGTCGGGCCCTCCCAGTCGGGGCGTGAGGCCACAGGCGTGGCCCGGGGGAGGCGGCCCGAGGGGCCCCGGGTCGTCGCTGAAGGCCAGCCGAGAGAAGCTCCCCTGCAGGGCGACGAGGTCTGGGGACCCCCGCGCCAGCGGGAGGCTGTGCGCAACTGGCTCCCGGGGTGCCGCCCGGGCTCCTGCGGGGCCGCCCGGGGCTCTCGGTGGCAGCTGCTCCTCGGCGCCCGCGCCAGGCCGGGCCCCTGTCTTGGCGCGGAGCTCGTCGGCCACCGCCAGCTGCGCGTGGTGCGGCCTCTCCGGGTGGTAGAACTTGCACTTGATGCCATAGGTGCATTTCTTGCCTGAAAGGGGCGGGGGCAGAGAGGGCGAGGCGTGAGGCCGGGGGCGCGGAGGGGCGGTGCTGCCTGGTGCATCCGGGGAGTGCCAGCCCGCCCGCCTCTCCGTGGAGAGTCCGCCAAGCAGGCCCCCAGGCCGCCGCGGACTCCGAAGACTTAGCGCTCTGGAAACGCCTCAGGATCTGGGCTCGAGACCGAGGTGGGGAGAAGTGCCCAGGAGGCGCGGTCGGCTGGGCACACTCATCCCAGGGTATGCAGAGGAGTGTTGGTCCCAGGTCCCTTTGACCAGGGACTAAGACCAAATCTCTGGATTCAAAGACTTTCAGCCTCCACTTCCCCAGGAACCCTGTGGATAAGGCCAGGCTTAGGGAGTGGGCGGTAGGGAGTGGGTGCTCCGGGCATAGAACTGCCCCTGCAGTGCTGCCTCAGTTCCTACCGTTCTCCCTGTTCGCTGTGTTTAACGCTCGCCTTCACCCTGCACGCTGTTCTAACAGAGTCGTGAACAAAAGATCAAGTGTTACCATCCAGACCCAGGGCTTCTGAGAGTGAAAGGGGGAAGGAGTCAGCCTGAATGTATGCATAGTCACCTAATTCTAACAAGAATTGATTGACTGTCACCCAAGCCTTTACTGAACTTGGAGACATCAAATAACTTGGTGAAGCAAGTCAGTGAAAGAGCTGACTAGAAGGCTGGCATCCCCCTGGGTGCTAGGATAAAATTCTTAACTCTTCATGGATAGCAGTGACCAAAATCCATAAGGTGGGGGGGGTGGGGTAGGGTGAGGACAGAAGCTCCCGGGGGCCAGGTGAAGGGACTGAGACCCGCAGCTGGGTTTGTGTCCAGCCTCCTGGCTTCTCAGACATAGCATTGCTGTGTGCATGATCTCTGCATCCGACTGTGGCATGGGACCCTGGCTCCCATGAAATCACCAGCCAGGATGTCAGTTCTGCAACAACCCTGTCAGGAAAGTTCACTCTCCAGGGTGGCATAGCTGGAGGGCAGAATTTGGGCAAGAGCCCAGGCTGCTGAGCACCAGGCCAGTGCTTTTTGACTGTGCTCCTGTACTGCCCCCACACAAGGCCCTGAACAGGGCCTGCGAAGCACTGGGCACTACCCACCATAGGGACAATGCTGCCAGGATGGCTCTGGGGGCTTCGGCTTCCTGCTCAGGAAGTTGCTCAGGGAAGGTCCGTGGCGGCCCAGGGGGTCATCAGGAGGCATGAACCTGGAAAATAAGCACAGGCGCAACTGCAAGACCACCTGGGATTTGCTACCAGCACCTGTACAAAAGAAGCAGGCCCAAGTTCCCCGAGAGCACCAGGAAGCATTCGGCCCTGGGCCCACCATAACCCAGCGGGATGTCACAGCATCTTAAAGCAAAAGCTTCCCTTCGCACTGAACCCCATGCAGAGCACACAGCACAGCTCTGGGCTTCTTTGGGTGTTTCTCCCGCTGTGGTTCAAGCCAGCAGTGTCAGAATCACCTAGCAGCTTAAAAGTGCAGTCATCTGAGTGCAGTGGTTCACATGGGTAATCTCAACACTTTGGGAAGCTGAGGCAGAAAGATCCCTTGAGCTCAGGAGTTCAAGGCCAGCCTGGGCAGCATAGTGAAACCTTGTCTCTACAAAAAGTAAAAAAAAAAAAAAAAGAAAGAAAGAAAATTAGCCGGGTGTGGTGGTGAATGTCTTTAATCCCAGCTACTCGGGAGGCTGAGGTGGGAGGATGACTGAGCCTGGGAGATGGAGGCTGCAGTGATTCGTGATTGTGCCACTGCACGCCAGCCTGGGTAACAGAGTGAGATCCTGGCAAAAAAAAAAAAAAAAAATTTGCAGCCTCCGAGCTTCACACAAGACCTGACTCATCAGAATCTGAAGTTGTTCAGGAATCTGCTTTTAAGAACTTCCCCTTTGGAAGGCCGAGGCGGGCAAATTGCCTGAGCTCAGGAGTTCAAAACCAGCCTGGGCAACACAGTGAAACCTCATCTCTACTAAAAAATACCAAAAAAATTAGCTGGGCGTGGCAGCAGGTGCCTGTATTCCCAGCTACTCAGGAGGCTGAGGCAGGAGAATTGCTTGAACCCAGGAGGCAGAGGTTGCAGTGAGCCGAGATCACGCTACTGCACTCCAGCCGGGACGACAGAGTGAGACTCCATCTCCAAAACAAAAAAGAACTTCCCAGGTGATTTTTATCCAGGAAAATGAAAGTATAATTGCTCTAAGGGCTCCTCTGGCTTCCCACTGTCCTCAACAAAAGGTTAGAAACCTCTATGAGGTTAACAAACACTTCCAGAAAAGCCAAGAGTGGTGTCATACGCCTGTAGTTCCAGCTACTAGAGAAGCTGAAGAGGGAGGATCCCTGAAGCCCCGGAGTCCAGCCTGGGCAAGAGAGCTAGACTCTGTCTCTAAACAAACAAACAAACAACAACAGTTCCAGAAGGTTTCAGAGTTGTATGAGCTCCTTGAGGCTTACGTCCCATTTCTCCTGTGTTTCACCCCTTGAAACAGAGCTCTGGGCTGTGAACCTGCAGGTGAAGAGGTTCAATAGGAACAGAGAGTTTGAATCAGTGAGGAAGTGGACCCCAAATGCTGCCTGCACATACAGCCACCTCACAGACTTAACCTCCTCTGCACACCCTGGGGGCACAGGATCTGGTCGCAGTTTCCAGGCTGCCCTGCCCCCGACCTGCCCTTCTCTTCTCCCTGGCATGGAGCCCTAATGAGGAAGGGAATGCATGCTCAGAGTTCAACAGGGAAAACCTCAGAAGGAAAACGCCCCTTGCTAAGTGAGGTTCCACTTTCTATATAAATACTTTTGTTCCCAAGGCCACTTCCAGGTCATACAAAGGTTCTGTAGAGAGTTTGGGATTCTAAATCAAGGAGGAGATGCTTTTATGGGTTGCTGTCCCCCTAAGAGTCCAGAGTCATGCTGAAGTCCCACTCTGCAGAGAGCTGGGTGATCCCCGGCCCTGTGTGGCCTCCACAGAGCAGCTCCCAGCTGCACAGCCGGCTTCTCAGAATTGGGCCTTGACCAAGAATCTGGGGAACCGCCCACTGTGGTTATTAAAAGTTCCCAAAGACTTCCTCTCCTGCTCTCCCAGGAGCAGAAGCTGTGCCAAGAGGGCCCTGTGGACGTGCCTGGGGCACCAGGGCAGGCACCCTCGCTCACAAGCGGGCGGCAGGCCCTGCCTCCTGGCAGGCCCTTAACAGAGGCCAGTGCGTCAAAAGGACTTGGCCCCGGCCCCAGGCTGTCGTCAGGCCAGAGATGGCCATGTCCCTGAGAGCTCAGTGAGGATTTCATAGGCCCAGACTAGCCAGATTCCTCCAGGCCACAGATGGACAGTGAGAGCCACTGGCCTTTTGCAGCTGGAAATGACAATGGGGGCTCCTGCAGGGCGCTGCTGCCATGCCTCTGGCCCTCCACCTCCATGGCTGCAGGAGCAATTGGCCATGGGGACCACAGTACCCCTTGGGGCACCATGTCCCGGGAATAGCTGCTACCACTTCTGGGGCACAATTGTCTCTAGTCCTCACAATGATCTCAGAGGTGACACTATTAATCCCTTTTCAAGCTAAAGAACATTCAGCTCAGAGAGGCTGAGTGGTTCCCCCTTGACTCCCAGCCAGTAAGCGGCAGGGCCTCAGACGGAAACCTCACCTGCCCCAGCCCTTTCACACTGTGTCCCTGGGTCCAGAGTCCAGAGTCAGGAGCTGCTCAGTCGTGTGCAAACAGCCTGAGCCCAGACCTCTCTCCCCATCGACCCTTCCCCGGGCCACGGCCATTCACTCCGTCATTCCTTTACAACTAGTTACTGCACGCCTGTGGGTCAGGCATGCTGGAGACACCACACGTAAGACAGATACAGTCCCTGCCCTCACAGAACTGAGGAGTTTGTCTCAAACCACATTCCAAAAAGTCAGTCAGAGAGCCCAGAATGAGGGCTAAGCTAACACTGCCTGGAACAGAAATGGAAATGGGAGCAACAGGCCAGCTGGCTGTGCTCTGTCACACACTGCTGTGGTCTCCAGACCCTCATCCACCTTGCCAGTGTTGCCCTCACCACCTGCTAAGCGGTTTGTGCCTGTGGCCCTGGTGTCCCTCTCCGCCTCCAGCCATAGGCAGTTGGTCTGGGATGAACTGACCCAAGGGTCCTATTTCAGGGCTACATGAACCAGCCAGGTTCTCCTGAACATTTCAACCCAGAGGTACGGAGACAGTCAGGGCCAGGCAAGGGGAGATCTTTACAGCCCAAAACAAAAGATTCTGGGCGGGTCTCAGTGGCTCACACCTAAAATCTCAACACTTTGGGAGGCTGAGGCAGGAGGATCCCTTGAGCCCAGGCGTTCAAGGCTGCAGTGAGCTGTGATCATGCCACTGCACTGCAACCTGGGCAACAGAGTCAAGGCCCTGTCAAAAAAAAAAAAAAAAAATCTGTTGCCCACTCCCATATGTAATTCAAAACTTTTGTTAAAAAAAAAAAAAAAAAAAAAAAAAAGCAGTGGCTCACGCCTGTAATCCCAGCACTTGGGGAAGCCAAGGTGGACAGATCACGAGGTCAGGAGATGGAGGCTATCTGGCTAACACGGTGAAACCCTATCTCTACTAAAAATACAAAAAATTAGCCAGGCATGGTCGTGCGTGCCTGTAATTCCAGATACTCAGGAGGCTGAGGCAGGAGAATCGCTTGAACGCCAGAGGCAGAATTTGCAGTGAGCCAAGATTGAGCCACTCTAGCCTGGGTGACAGAGCAAGACTCCATCTCAAAAAATAAAATAAAATAAGACAAAAACCTGAAATAAGTGAAAGGCAATACAACAAACTATAGATCTTTTCCATGATGACTATTTCAATAATCTGAAGTACGCAATTCTGTTTTTTTTAAGTTAGTGGTGCCCTAAGCGCATGCTTGCATGCTTGGCCCACATCTTGGGCTTCTCTGTAGTGTGTCAGATGTGGCCCTGGGAACAGCAAGGTCAGAGCAAAGCAGCCCGCCGAGAATGCAGACCTGGGAGAGCTCTGTCTGCGGGGCTGAGTGACCGGGTGACCCCAAGCTCCGCCACCTGGAGGTGGGCGTGGCCACTGCCCCGCCCCTGAACCCCCGCCCGCCCGGGTGTCAGGACCCCAGCCGGCCGTACCGGTCGTTGACAAAGGAGAACATGAGCAGCCTCTGCTCGATGAACCACTTCCACTCGGGGTTCTCGCTCTGCAGGTCCCGGTAGTTGTCGTTGGAGACGATGACGCCGTCCTGCTCGTAGGCCACCTTCACGATGTAGCGGTCGTCGTAGCAGACCAGGCGCTTGCCGTGCACCTTGCGGGATGGCGTGTACACCAGCACCGCCTGCCGCTCCAGCTCCGCCAGCACATGCTGCTCTGGGGGCGGGCGACGGAGATGCGGGTGAGGGCCCAAGGGCACCGCCCCTGAGGACCACCCCCAACGCGAGGCCACCCGCCTCCCCACCCGCTTCCCGGGCCGGTCAAATGAGGGCCAGGGAGGTTTTGAGGGGAGCGGGGGAAAAAATTTTCAGTTTTTCCCGCCATAGCGTTCGCTCCTTTCACCCCATTTCACTGAATTTGCCTGAAGCCCCAGGTAAAGCGGGCGTGTGGCTTCCGTCCTGCCCACGTCATGACAGGAGTCCAGAAAGCCGTACTCTGCAAGGGAGAGTCACTTTAGAAGGAAGCACTCAGCCACAGCCTTTGTCCTTTTGAGGGATCCATGCCACAATGCCCCTACCGTAGCAGGCACAGAGGCCTCCTGGAGAAAGACATTCCTGTATTAACCGGGACCTTGGTGATGCCTTCAGCATGATGGGGAGCCTTGCCTCCACCTGAAAAGCCCTGCATGGGCCCCTAGCTGGGAGTCAGAGGTCCATCTTCTCCCACCATACAGGAACCTGCCTGGGACACCTTCGGGATGGAGCACCCCATCTCTGACAAGAACATCATAGAAAGCGTCCAGGACTAGGAATCCAGCCTGGGGTCTGGGCTGGGCTCCAGTTCCTGGGTACTTCACCCCCGTTTAATGTCCGTCCGGTTTTATATTTATAAAATGAAGATAGCAACGCCTCCTCTTCTGGTCTCAGAGTGTCTGTAAGTGGACTGAGCTCAAGGGAGTGCGAGTTCTTGCAAAAACTACTCGAGAGATAAACATACACCAGATGGTACAAACATTACAAGGCCTTTTTTATCAGAGGTTAAAATCTGCATCCCAGGAGGGCCAAATGTTTGATCTGAATTTTGCCTTTGGAGACATGCAGGAAAAAAAAAAAATCCATTTGACACGTAATAATTACTCAGGTCCCTCAAGTTTAAGTCCTTTCCCATATGACACTGTTGGCTGATTTTTAAAAGGTGCATAATGCAGCTATGGTACAAAGAACAAAAATAAAGACACCACATATCCAGCATCTCCTTTGAGAAACAGGTGGTGGCTCATGTTTGGAAGTCCCCTCTGTCCCCTCAGTCTGCAATCCTCTCCATTCCCCTTAAGCCCTTAGGATAACCCTAGTTTTAGAACGCCGTGTTTATAATTTCCTTGTTTTTAGTTTTAAAAATGCAGATTATGAGAATCATTTTCTTTCTTTTTTTTCTTTATTTTTTTTGACAAGATCTCACTGTGTCATCCAGGCTGGAGTGCAGTAGCACGATCATGGCTCACTGCTGCTTCTACCCTCCAGGCTCAGGTGATCCTCTTACCTCAGCCTCCCGTGTAGCTAGGACTGCAGTCATGCACCACCACGCTCAGCTAATTTTTGTATTTTTTGTAAAGATAGGGTTTCACCATGTTGCCCAAGCTGGTCTCAAACTTCTAGACTCAAGCATCCACCCACCTCAACCTCCCAAATTGCTGGGATTACAGGGGTAAGTCACCATGCCCCGCTGAGGACTATTTTCAGTGTGATTACACATTAGACTTGACACAAATGGAATCATACTATACATATACTTAAGCAGCTTGTCTTTTTTGTTCATCATTGTGTTTGTGAGGTTTGGTTATGTCATATGTTCATCACTGTTAGTCTTGCATCTAAGTCCCTGGCACAGAAGAAGCAAGAGCCTCTTCAGGGTATATCTCCAAGGGTGAATATGGATTAGCGGTATGGAAGGCACTTTACAAGGTAATGCCAAATTGTTTTCCAGAGTGGTGATGCCAAGTTACATACCCAACACAGCACATAAGACAACCTTGCCGACACTTGGCATTTTCAGGCTTTTGAATTTTTGCCAATCTGGTGGGCACAAAATGGCCTCCTACTGTGGTTTTATTTTGCATTTCTCTGGTTGCTAATGAGATTGAGTATCTTTTCATACGTTTGTATGTTTATATGGCCATATATGTTTCCTTTTCTGTAAACAGCTTATTCATGCTTTAGCCCATCTTTCTGTTGATTCATTGTCTTTTCTCATTGATTTGGAGAAGTTCTCTCTAGACCTAGGCAGTAATCCTTCATCAGTAATGTGTGATGTATAACCCACCCCCACACTCTCACCCCAGTTTGAGGCTTATCTTTTCACTTTTTTGTTTTTGTGGTATCTATTAATGAATAAAAGCTTTTATTCATTAATAGGTTGAGAGGGCGGTAGGGAGTGGGTGCTCGGGGCATAGGACTGCGCCTGCAGTGCCGCCTCAGTTCCCACTGTTCTCCCTGTTCGCTGTTTCATTAATAGGTTGTGTGGGCCTCTTTGGGTGTTTCTCCCGCTGTGGTTCAAGCCAGCAGTGTCAGAATCACCTAGCAGCTTAAAAGTGAAGTCATCTGAGTGCAGTGGTTCACATGGGTAATCTCAACATTTTGGGAAGCTGAGGCAGAAAGATCCCTTGAGCTCAGGAGTTCAAGACCAGCCTGGGCAGCATAGTGAAACCTTGTCTCTATAAAAAGTAAAAATAAAAAGGAAATTAGCCAGGTGTAGTCAAATTATACCTGACATACATGTATGTATTACATTTATTACATCATACATAATAAATAGTGAAATTTATTCATCTTTCCTTATAAGTTTGCATTCGTTGTGGCTTATTTAAAAATTCCTTCCCTACCCCAAAGGAATTTCTCTACTTTTTCCTACATTATATTTAAGTATTACACTACTGTTGAAATTCACCATTCTTCATATTCAAACCATAAAGAATAATTCAGGACAACCAGTTCATGACAGGGAACTGAACAAAAGTATTTATATTTCCTCCTTCTCATAGTTCCAATGTAATGAAAGGTGGGGAAGAGCTGTAATCATGTTAAAAGTAGGTTTGGGGACAGCAGCAAACCCCGGATTTTGACATATTTTAGGAAGATAGAAAGCAGTGAGGATCTTATTGATTGGGGCATGAAGGGAACCACAGCCCAGAATGTGTGCAGAAGGCTGGAGTGGAGGTGGGAGCCATTTCCCTGCAGTCTTGGAGCACTCCCAGTGGTGGAGATGGAGTGGACGTTGGTAAAGTCAGGATGACTAACAGGTGAGCTGAGCTACTCCCTGGCAGCTGCTCCCAGGAGCATGGACCTCCACTCATTTCCCATCCCCATCCCGATAAACAAAGTGAAGATACAACCAGGAAGGAGGAAGCCTCCCATTGTTGCTGTTGACCTCCTAGAATAAAACCATAAAACCATCATCATCCTGCCATTGGAATAAGTGGTGGGCAGAGGTGCCAGGCTGCCTGCCTACTCCATGCCAGGTATACTAAAGTGAAAACTGCCAGTCAACACAAATGGTCCACACTACCATTCAGGGAGAAGTTATCATACTAGGAGAGAAAACCCATGGCAATTGCACAGATACACAGTCATGTGCTGCATAACAATGTTTCAGGCCATGTGTGTGACAGTGGTACCATAAGACTATAACAGAGTTGAACAATTCCTATCATCATAGCCATCCTGACCTTGTAGTGTGACACGTGACTCATGTGTCTAAGGTGATGCTGGTGGAAACACTCTACTGTGCTGCCAGTTGTGCAAAAGTCTAGCGTGTACAATTATGTACAGTATATAACACTTGATCATCATAATAAAGAGCTTTGCATCTGATCTCTTCTCACACGTGAGCATCCCTAATCCAAAAATCTGACCAACATGATGTTCAAAGGAAATAGTCACTGGAGCATTTGGGATTTGGGATTTTTGGATTAGGAATGCTGAACCAGTAAGCATAATGAAAATATTCAGGAATTCAAAACACTTCTGGTCCCAAGTATTTCAGATAAGGGATACTCAACCTGTTTAAGAAGCCAAACAACAAACAAGACCCTGTTTGTTTAAACCACAGTGTTCTGACCGTGCCTAGTGGCTCATGCTTGTAATTCTAGCACTTTAGGAGGCTGAGGCGGAGGGATTGCTTGGGCCCAGAAGTTAAAGACCAGCCTGAGCAACATGGCAAAACTCTGTCTCTACAAAAAACAAAAACTAGCTAGGGCCGGGTGTGGTGGCTCACACGTGTAATCCTAGCACTTTGGGAGGCAGAGGAGGGTGGATCACCTGAGGTCAGGAGTTCAAGACCAGCCAACATGGTGAAACCCCATCTCTAATAAAAATACAAAAATTAGCTGGGTGTGGTGGCGCATGCCTATAGTCCCAGCTACCTGGGAGGCTGAAGCAGGAGAATCGCTTGAACCTGGAATGGCAGAGGTTGCAGTGAGCCAAGATCGTGCCATTGTACTTTGGCCTGGGTAACAAGAGTGAAACTCCATGTTGAAAGAAAGGAAGAAAGAAAGAATTCCCTGGGTCTCAGTTTTCTTCTTTTTAAATAAAGAGATTAGATGAGGTATTCAGTAAATAAATATTACCTGACCAAATAAATGTCTCTTTCAAATCCTATAAACTATTAGGAGTGGAATACAGATCCAGTGTCTCTTCAGGTATTAAAAGGTGTCAGGCACAATTATTTTGATAACTTAACACACCAAAAGAGTAATTTGTTCATTCATCTACTCAACAACTGCTTAATGAACACCTAATTTTGAACTACTTATTGAATACCAGGTGTTAACGCTAGGTGCTAGGTGCTAGGTGATGGGGCTATGGCATTGAACAGTCATAATCAGTGCCTTCATGGAGCTTATAGTGCAGTGAGGAAGACAAACATCATTAAACAAACAACTAAGTAGATATTTGACTATCGATGTTAGAAGTGCACCAAGGAAACGTGTCTAGTACCTCTTGGGCATACATCTGCTCCAGCATACCTCTGATAGGGGTGTCAGCTCTTGGTGGGTCCTTCCTCCAGGATGGAACAAAAACTTTGATGTAGGTGTGTCCTCTGTCCCTGAACCAGTCCACAGCCAGCTTGATTCCCCGGCAAGAGAAGGTTTCTTTATTTCCATGGCTACAATGGGAAAACAAAGAAATCTGTAGAGACACTGCAAGTGTTCTTAAGAGTGATTCCCTGTGAATATCCTGGATCACAGTCTCATAATCAAGAGGGAACCAGGAAAATCTACATTTTAGGCCAGGAGCGGTGGCTCACGCCTGTAATCCCAACACTTTGGGAGGCCGAGGTGGGCAGATCATTTGAGGACAGGAGTTTGAGAACAGCCTGGCCAGAATGGTGAAACCCCATCTCTACGAGAAATACAAAAATTAACCAGGTGTAGTGGTGGCACCTGCAATCCCAGCTACTCTGGAGGCTGGGGCGGGAGAATCACTTGAACCTGAAAGGTGGAGGATTCAGTGAGCCGCAATCCCACCACAGCACTCCAGCCTGGGCAACAGAGGGAGACTCTGTCTCAACAATAACAACAACAACTAAACAAAACACACACATATACACACACAGGAAAAATCTACATTTTAAAGATAGTTCATTCTTTCATTCACAAATAATATCCATTAACAAGAACCACATAGCGTGTGATAGGTATGTAGAGGGTCTTGGGCTCTGTGATAGCTAATACTGAGTGTCAACTCGATTGGACTGAAGAACGCAAAGTATTGTTCCTGGGTGTGTCTGTGAGGGTGTTGCCAAAAGAGATTATCATTTGAGTCAGTGAACTGGGAGAGGCAGACCCACCCCCAATCTGGATGGGCACCATCTAATCAGCTGCCAGCATGGCTAGAACAAAGCAGGCAGAAGAAAGTAGAATGAGCAGACTTGCTGAGTCTTCTGGACTTCATTTTTCTCCCATGCTGGATGCTTCCTGCCCTCGACATCAGACTCCAAGTTCTTCAGCTTTTGGACTCTTGGACTTACACCAGTGGTCTGCCAGGGGCTCTTTGGCCTTCGGCCAGACTGAAGGCTGCACTGTCAGCTTCCCTACTTTTGAAGTTTTGGGACTTGGACTGGCTTCCTTGCTCCTCAGCTTGCAGATGGCCTGTTATGGGACTTCACTTTGTGATCGTGTGAGTCAGTACTCCTTAATAAACTCCCCTTCGTATATACATCTAGCCTATTAGTTCTTCGCTCCAGAGAATCCTGACTAACACAGCTCCAAGGAGAATACATTCTGAGGACTAACAGACAACACCCTCTCTTTAACCGAAGCTAAGAAAGATCAACATAAGACAGAAAGGAGTAGCCATCTACAGAATCACTCTCACCCTGAGAGATGGTCGTAAATGTGTTATTGGGTTTCCCAAGTCCAAGCAAGGAGGCCAATGCCCCTCAAATTCCACAGAAGACTTCAGTGGAGGCAATAAGGAGAGAGTGGTTTGAGATCAGGCAGGGCCTTGCAGACAATATGGAAGATTCCTTTCTTCCTCCTAAGAGGAATTAAAAAGCCACGGAAGGATTTTAAGATTTGAGGTAGATGATGTGATGTGATGTGATGTGGTGTGGTGTGGTGTGGTGTGGTGTGGTGTGGTGTGGTGTGGTGTGGTGTGGTGTGGTGTGATGTGATGTGATGTGATGTGATGTGATGTGATGATTCAAAAAGCCCAATCTGAGGCCAGGGGTGGTGGCTCACACCTGTAATCCCAGAATTTTGTGAGGCCGAAGCGGGTGGATCATGAGGTCAGGAGATCGAGAACATCCTGGCCAACATGGTGAAACCCTGTCTCTACTAAATATACAAAAATTAGCCGGGCGTGGTGGTGTGTGCCTGTAATCCCAGCTACTCAAGGGGCTGAGGCAGGAGAATTGCTTGAACCCGGGAGGCGGAGGTTGTAGTGAGCCGAGATCGCACCACTGCACTCCAGCCTGGGCGACAAAGCAAAAATTGACGGTGACTTGGACTAAGCTGGTGGTGGTGAATGAGGGAGAAGAGTAGGTGAACTTGAAAGATATTTATTTAGAAAGTCAAATCTCCAGAACTCAATGACTGATTGGATATGTGAGTGATAGAGAAGAAGGCATCAAAGATGACTCAAGATCTCTGGCTTGTGTAACAGGATGGTGGGCTATTCACTGACACCAGGAATTCTGGAAGGGAACAGGGTTAGAGGGAAAGATCATGAGTTTTATTTTAGACACATATCAAGCTGTTAACATTTCCACTTAGAGGAAATGTTAAGTAAACAACTATGGTGCAGAGGAGATGCCTGAGTGATTAAAGCTGTAGGCCATCTCTGTGTAAGCAATAGCTGAGGCCACATCATGGACAGAATTTCCTGCTCGCCTGGAGAGAAAGTGAGCGGCCTGGGCTGGACCTGGAGGAACTCTGCGACTTTGCAACTGGTTATAGGTAGATGGGGGGCAATATCACATGGGACTCAGGAGGGACGGATCTAAGAAGCGGGAAGAAAACTAGAGGGTGCGCATCAGGAAAGCAGAGGGAAAGGGGCCACCAAACGCTGCTCCAAGTGACTGGTGAAACCTGAAGATGTCCCTCAGACTCAGTCAGTGGGGTCAGTGGGGATTTGCTGGAGGGAGACAAGTGGATAGATCTGAGATATTGAGAAGGCAAAATCAATTGGACTTAGCCATGGATGAGACAGAGCCTGGCCTCAAATTAGATCACTCTGCCTCCTCTTTCACCTTCAGATCCCAGCTTCATCCTCACTTCCTCAGGAAAGCATCTGCTACTCGCTAGACTCCATCAGATCCGTCTCACGAGCTCTCAATGCACCCTCCCGCTCCTTCCTGGCACTGGGGAACATTCGCACCCATCCAGGGGATCGCCTGGGTCTCCCTTCTTTAAACCATGAGCTCCTCTTGCTCACCACGCAACTCTCAGTGCCCAGCATTGTGCCTAATAATTGTAATGACCCAATTTAAAAGCCGTTGAATAAACGAATGGCTAAGAAGAAACTCAGCTGAGAAGCAGCTAGAGGAGAAGCCGAAGCAAAGGGAAGAGCTGACTGGAAAGATCCAAACACAGGTGTGACTGACATGGTCTAAGGATCAGAAAGACAGGCGTGGGGCTGGAGCACGAGGAATGAGCCCGGGCAACAGGTGTAAAGGGAGAGGCAAGGATAAGTTCTTAGAGAGCCAAGGACCACCACGCCACTCATGCCCTCTCCTGAGAAGCCTGGCAGCCAACCCATATGCAGACAAGGATGACATTTTGAATTCGCACTGCTGTGGTCTCTCTCATATGTGACCTTTTCTGCTATTTTCTCAGGGGAGATTAGGATAGTCACAAGTTTATAAAAGAAAAAGGACGCAGTGGCTTATGCCTGTAATCCCAGCACTTTGGGAGGCCGAGGCGGGTGGATCACCTGAGGTCAGGAGTTCAAGACCAGCCTGGCCAACATGGTGAAACCTCGTCTTTACTAAACATACAAAAATTAGCTGGATGTGGCAGTGCGCACTTGTAATCCCAGCTACTGGAGAGGCTGAGGCTGGAGAATCTCATGAGCCCGGGAGGCAGAGGTTGCAGTGAGCCGAGATTGAGTCACTACACTCCAGCATAGGTGACAGTGCGAGAGTCTGTCTCAAAAAAAAAAAAAAAAAGATAAATATCCCTTTCACTATTGAGGCTGAACTCTGAGGCTTGTACAGTGAGGAGAAAATATCAACAGGGATGTCTGTGGTCAAAAGGAAGAGGAAGGCCAAGCGCGGTTGCTCACGCCTGTAATCCCAGCACTCTGGGAGGCCAAGGAGGCAGGATCACGAGGTCAGGAGATCAAGACTATCCTGGCTAACACGGTGAAACCTGTCTCTACTAAAAATACAAAAAAATTAGCTGGGTGTGATGGTGTGCACATGTAGTCCCAGCTATTCGGGAGGCTGAGGCAGGAGAATCGCTTGAACCTGGGAGGCAGAGGTCACAGTGAGCTGAGATCGCACCACTGCACTCCAGCCTAGGCGACAGCGAGACTCCATCTGAAAAATAAAAACAAAAAGAAGAAGAGGAAGCAGATCGCTGGTACCTTCCAGGCCAGCAGAAGTTGAAAAAGAGGGAAGATGGAAGGAGGAGGAGGTCCTCACCCCGCACCCCCTCTCCGGCTCTACCCAGCCCAGCCATACAGGAGGGGGAGATGGAGAAACATCGAGACTGTGTGAACAAGAGGCTGAACCAAAGGCTGAACCTTTGTTTTTCAGCACAACCCGGGCAGGTTGCAAGCCTGTCAGAGAAACCTGGTTTCTGTAGGGCTGCCTTGGAGGAACATGGCGGGAGAGGTGAGTCTGAAGCAACACCCCACCCCTCACGTGCCCCCAGGCCTAGTGGACTGTCCGGGGATGGACAAGCTGGTGCCAGTGAGCAGACAGCACTTTAAGCCAGTATGGCTCCCAGAAGGCCACTTCCATGTTCCCTGTTTAGAGGCCAGGCCAGCCCAGCCACTGTGCAGCAGAACCCAGTGAGGGTCCCAGACCCCTTTTCCAGCCAATATCAGGTCTCAAAGGCCCCAGAGGCCATCTGAGACGGGAGGGGGTGGAGAGGAACCACAGAGCCTGAGTCGCCCAGGAGACAGAAGAAACGGAGGCCCCACCTGAGGTACACTGGCAAATGTAAGATGTACACCCCCCCCACCTGAAAAAGAGGGGAAGAGATCGTGCCCGTCATAGGAAATGAGGTCCGTTTTCTGTGTCTCTGAAGCAGTAAAGTGAACAATTGATGACACCCTCCCCCACGTCACCCCGAGACACATGCATCTCTTCAGTGTAGTCAAGTCCACCCTCGGTTAATTCTCAAGGGCAAATAGCACCACCACAATTATTTTAAAAGTTGTTTCTTGGCCAGGCGCAATGGCTCACACCTGGAATCCCAGCACTTTGGGAGGCTGGGGCGGGAGGATCACAAGGTCAGGAGTTCAAGACCAGCCTGACCAACATGGTGAAACCCCGTCTCTACTAAAAATACAAAAATTAGCCAGGCGTGCTGGTGCGTGCCTGTAATCCCAGTTACTCAGGAAGTTGCGGCAGGAAAATCACTTGAACCCAGGAGGCAGAAGTTTCAGTGAGCTGAGATTAAGCCACTACACTCTAGCCTGGGTGACAGAGCGAGACTCCATATCAAAAAAAAAAAGCTGTTTCTTAATTGCTGGTCTCTTTTCAGTTCTCCTTACATATTTGCGTTTAACCATTCACAAGTCATCTCTGACACCTTTGGTGGGTGTAGGAGGCAGTGTTCAGTGGTGAGAGAGAGGAAGGGAACCTGGGCCCTGGCAGAGCTGTCAGTCTCCCTTGGAGCCCACTCCCCAGCACACAGACAGGAATGCACACACCAAAGGCATCCACTCATCTGCGCGTTCCTTCACAGACTCAGCGCAATTCCTGAATATCTACTACAAGGCTCTGCATTCGTGCTAAAAAGAGGTATCACCCCTGCTTCTTGGAGCTCTTTTTTTTTTTTTAAAGAAATGGAATCTCGCTCTGTTACCCAGGCTGGAGTGCAGTGGTACAATCATGGCTTACTGTAGCCTCGACCTCTCAGGCTCAAGCAATCCTCCTACCTCAGCCTCCCAAGTCGCTGGGACTACAGGTGCGCACTGCCATACCTAGCAAATTTTAGAAACTTGTTGTAGAGATAAGGTCTGGTTATGTTGCCCAGGCTGGTCTTGAACTCCTGGCCCCAGGTAATCCTCCAACATTGGCCTCCCAAAGTGCTGAGATTACAGGCATGAGCCACTGCACCTGGCCTTGGAGCTCATTTTTAAGATCTGTAGAGGGTTCTGTCTGCCAGGGCACTTTGCACGTTTTGCCTCATTTAATCATTACAACAAGCCGTTGAGGAAGTTACCCTGTCCCCATTTTACCCTTGAGGAAACTGAAGTGAAACAATGTGTCCAACTCTCTGATCTAGGGGCAGCCCTCAAAACCTGACCCCTTAGGCTGCAAACTCTTCCTCCCTAGTCTCCTGAAGACCACTGATTCCCCCCAACTCCATCTATACCCCAGGATCCAGATGGCAGCTCCTTTGGAACAATAGTAACCCACAGTTTAACTGCTCGTGCTTAGAGAAGGCACCTCATGCCTTTGTTAACCAATACTGTGAACCAGCTCATCAGGCAGCAAGCCAAGAGCCAGGTCCTGGGAAAAGGAGACAGGAGCTGGGAGTTTTGTTTTTGTTTTTTGCTTGTTTTTGAGACGGAGTTTTGTTCTTGTTGCCCAGGCTGGAGTGCAATGGCGCAATCTCAGCTCACCGCAACCTCTACCTCCCAGGTTCAAGCGATTCTCCTGCCTCAGCCTCCTGAGTAGCTGGGATGCACCACCACACCCAGCTAATTTTGTATTTTTAGTAGAGACAAGGTTTCTCCATGTTGTTCAGGCTGGTCTCAAACTCCTGACCTCAGCTGATCCGCCCACTTCGGCCTCCCAAAGTGCTGGGATTACAGGCATGAGCCACTGCACCCCGCCAGAGCTGGGAGTTTTGAATAACCAAAGGTACAAATAGGAAGTGGGTTGGCACCTAAGGCAAATTTTGCCTGCCTGACAACTGCGCGTGGGGTAACTGCAATCAGAGTGCCAGCCAGTTTCAGTAACTAGACAATCCAATTGTACACCACTGCATCTTTGACTATTGCCAAGAAGTTCCTGCAAAGGCTAGGGGCTCCCAAAGCGGTCACAGGTGGAGGAAGGTTGTGGCTGTGGGCGGGGGGAAAGAGAGGAGGAATGATTCCTCAGGGGTCTGAGATGTGAAGGGAAGCTGCTGTTGCCAACTCTGTTTCTTACCGGGGGTTCAATTGCAAACACCCTGACCTCACCAGGAGATCTCTCCTCAGCTCAAGACAGGGGAAAGAGAGGGTTAGCAGGGGCTGCTCTGGGAGCTTTCAGCTTACAAGAAATGGGTGCAGACAGGAAGGAGCCCAAGGCTAACGTCGGACAGAACAGATTCAGGTCTGACCCCCAGCCCTGTCATAAACCCCACCATTATCTTTCTTGCCTGCTGGGAACCCACTGAGAGGGGCATGATGAAAACTGAGAGGATGGCCGGGCGCGGTGGCTCAAGCCTGTAATCCCAGCAGCACTTTGGTAGGAGGAGACCAAACGGGCAGATCCTGAGGTCAGGAAGCCAGACCATCACAAGCAATCCGGGTGAGAGCCCGTCTCTACTAAAAATACAAAACTGGCAGGCTGAGGTGTGAGCCTGTGATTACCCAGCTACTCCGGAGAGACAGAGGCAGGAGAATAGGCGTGAACCCAGGGCTGAGGGCTTGCAGTGAGCTGAGATCCGACCACTGCACTCCAGCCTGGTGACAGAGTGAGACTATCTCAAAAAGAAAACTGAGAGGTATGATTTCAAGCCTGATCTCTCTCTTCCTTGGAGATCCCTTACTCAGCACAAACCAGAGCCTGCAGAGTGTCCTGAGAGTATAAAAATGTAAACAACAGCCAAAGCAAAAAGCCCTGTGCACTCCAAAATGAGTACACATTTACATGAAACCCTAGTCTGGGGCAGTAAGGGATATGAGAAACATCAGGTGGTTTCCCCCAAGAACTTGTGGCTAGAATCCCGCCTTTTCTAGATTTGCCTACAGAATGTAAAACAGGCTGGGCACTTGGGAGTCTGCCCGCCCTAGGCCAGAAAATGCTGCAACTGTTGGCTCGTGAGAATTCATGCTCTTCCCACACGCCACCATGCCGTTTTGAACATGCTTTCAATGAAAGATACCTTCTTTTTAAAAAGTTGCTGGACATTATTCTTAAGGCGAGGTATCTATGGACTCAGATATTCAGCTGAATGATCCAAGCTGATGTCCCTCTCTTTGTCACAGAAACACACACACAGCCCTACCTTAAAGGTATGGAGACTGCACTCGGAAACCAGTCTTTGGGCTGCTAGTCCATGAGAGCTACTATTTGAGGCACATGTGGCACCCTGAGGGCATCCTGGGCACCAGCCCTGCAGAGGGCCCCTGTGAAGGGAGTGGGGCCTCACACCTCCTGTCTGCAGCTGACAAGTCCAGGGCTTGTCAACTGCAGCCAGAGCCCGCCTGTGCTCTGCCAGGCTCTGGCTGCAGGACAAGAGCCTATGGATCAGGGTCTCCTACCCTGTGGCCCTTTCCTAGGCCAGGGGGAGAGCAGAAGGAATGGTAATGTCTCGGGGGAACACGAGGCATTGAAGAGAGCACTGAATCCAGAGCTGGCTCTTCTTGCTCTGTGACCTCAGGCGAGTTACTTACTCTCTCTGAACCTCTAAAGAAGAGAAATTCCTTTTTGAGAAAAATGTATTGACCAGGCACGGTGGCTCACACCTATAATCCCAGCACTTTGGAGGCTGAGGTGGGTGGGTCACTTGAGGTCAGGAGTTCGAGACCAACCTGGCCAACATGGTGAAACCCTGTCTCTACTAAAAAAATACAAAAATTTGACCAGGTGCAGTGGCTCACACCTGTAATCCCAGCACTTTGGGAGGCCGAGGCAGGCAGATCACGAGGTCAGGTGTTCGAGACCAGCCTGGCCAACATGGTGAAACCCAGTATCTACTAAAATTACAAAAAAATTAGCCAAGCATGGTAGCACACGACTGTAGTCCTAGCTACTCGGGAAGCTGAGGCAGGAGAATTGCTTGAACCCAGGAGGTAAGAGGTTGCAGTGAGCGAAGATCTTGTCACTTCACACCAGCCTGGGCAACAGAGCGAGACGACAGAGCGAGACTCTGTCTCAAAACAAACAAACAAAAAACTACAAAAATTAGCCGGGTGTGGTGGCAGGCACCTGTAATCCCAGCTACTCAGGAGACTGACGCAGGAGAATCGATTGAACCTAGGAAGTAGAGGTTGCAGAGAGCCGAGATTGGACCACTGCACTCCAGCCTGGCAAAACAGCAAGACTCCGTCTGAAGAAAAAAATAAAATAAAATAAAGTGTATTTATTTATTTCAAGCGTTTGTAAAATAGCCACCTTGAATCCTCACCTGTTAGAGATGAAAAGGCCTTTTAAGGTTTAGTCCAACCTCCTAATTGTGTAAATAGGGCTCAAGCCAGGTGACTTACCTGAGGTCACACAGCTGGATGGCTGAAAAGGGAGAGCTGTACAGTCCAATCTGTAGCCACTTGCCACACCTGGCTATTCACATTTAAATTAAAATTAATTTTAAAACTAAAATGTAGAAGCCAGTTCCTTGGTTGCACTGGCCACATTTGAAGTGCTCGATGACCACACGTGGCAAGTGGCTTTGGGGGGACAGGGCAGGGGTGGGCCTTGCCCTCACTGTGGGGAGTTGTGTTGGGCAGCCCTGGCCTAGCAGTCCCATGCCTCTGACCTCCCTTGGTTTCCTTTATGGGGTGCAGCAAGAGGTCCAGCAAAACTGGGAGCAACCATAGGTCTGTTTACCAGGTCCTTGTCTTCCACTCTTCCCACATCATCACTTGTAGTTCTCGTTATGTTGACCCACCTCTTAAACAAAATGATGAATGATGCCAGTAGTCCTGCTTAGAAGAGCCCATTTCTGTAAAAAGCACTGGGCCAGTGGCCCACTCTGTCAGCCTCCAGAGAGCGGCAGCCAGGCCTTCTGGGTTCAGCCAAGCATGACCAATAGCCTTGGGCTAAACATTCTGAAACACTGGGGAAAGAAGCCCACAGAAACTTCTACCTATTGTGTCATGGTTAGGAAGCACAGGTGGGGGTCAGGGTCTGATTCAAGTCAGTGTTGACCATTGTCAAGCCTGTCAGGTCCCTTCCTGTGTAACTGAGAGGGTCAGAACAAGGACTGATGGTCTGCTCTAACATTCTCTGTGCTAACAGGGGACACATGGCCTAGTGCCTCCTGAAAGGCAGAGGAAAAGTAAATCCCTGGCCATAAAGCATAGTATTATCTGTAATTTCTCATTCTACGTCAGTGGGTTGTCATATTCTGGGGATGACAGGCCTTTTAAGTATCTATTGAAAGCTATAAATCTTTCCCCCAGAGAAACACATATATGTACATAGACATGCCACATTGTGTGTATCATTTCAGGGCATCGCTGGCTTTGAAGATAGAAGGGGCCATAAGCTGATGAATGCAGTCTCTAGAAGCTGGAAAAAATAAAAAGATTCTCCTCTAGAATTTCCAGAAGGACGTTTCCAGGGGACAGAGTCACAGCCAGGAACAGGCACACTGAAGAACATTCCCACCAACAGGAGCCATACTTCTCATCCGCTCAAGGAGGGAAGAACAGGTGTCCCATTCGGTCTTTAAGCCCCTCCCCATCACTGAAAGGCCAGACAGTGCATGAAGCAGTATTGCCTTCAAAAACGGAAAATGGCAATGTCTGCAATACTACAAAACCTCAGTGAAAGGGAATATTCAGAAACCGTGTTTCTGAGGTTAATTGAATTTTGAGGTCAACAGATAACAATGAGACACCACTTTGGGTTTCAATCACCCATTGCCTGTGAAGGGTCAGCACCCGCTTGGACCTTTCATGACTAAGGATATGGCAGACCCAGGGAACGTGTGTCCTGCTGAAAATCCCATTGGAGGACAAAACAGATGTCACTACAGAAGGGGCAGAGGATAGGGTGGAACCTCACACCCCACTCTCCCCAGAACTTGCCTTTAAAAGGAACAAATTAAGTCCCGTTATCAGGTGGCGGTTGTACCATTTGTCTCTTTTCCCTAACTACTGGGATCCAGGGGCAGAGGGAGGGGATATGTGTGTGTGTAGACACACTGTGTGTGTGTGTGTCCATATATGACACACACAGAGCATAGGTACATGTGCTCTGGAACTCAGGGGTTTTGGAGGTAGCCAGTGTGTGAAAACATTTATGCTCTGACACATTCTTCGTAGTAAGTCTGAGTAAGGGTTTCGATGTGCAACCCACACAGACTGAGCATGAGAAAATTATTCTGATTGCAATCATGGGAGGTGAGGGGCAGAGGTGGGCGATCAATGGGTGTACCCAGGACACATTACGGTCATGTGCTAACAGACGATGTGGCTTAAGTTTGACTCCAAGCAGCCACAGAGTCTCCCATAAAAACAAAACCCTCCACCACTATCCTGTTATAACAATTTCTAAAACATGCCTGGTCCCCAAAGAGATTCTCTGGAGACCAGGCATGTTTCTTGTTGCCCCGAAATAGTCTTTTTACCCTACAGCCACTCTGCTCTTTTGATTTGGAATCACAGAACTCATACAACCTTAGGGCTGGGAAGGTCTTTGATTTAAGCATTCAAAGCCTTCTTTCTATGGAAGCCCAGACAGAGAGGTTCCTTGCTCAGATCATATAGAGGCCAGGCCCTTCTCACAACCCCTTCTAGACTTTCTAGGACCCTCGGAGCCTACTGGATTCTTAAAAATCCTTTTAGCTTCCCAGAGATCTTAAATTGAGCAGGATTTCATAGGTTTACCTATCTGGTGCCTATACATGACATGGGTGAGAATGCAACAGAGACCCCCTGGGCCAGCCCCTAAGTCCCAGGAGAAAGAGAGGGCTCCATCGCCTGCTGATGTCATCAATGCCAAGGAGACTTAGCTGGTTAAAAGTTGAAAAAAAAAAAAAACCCTCAGTACACACCTCAAAAAGGGCAGGGACAGCCCCTGAGGCTGGACCATCTGGGTTGAACCATTGCAAACCTAGGTCCTGCAACACCAAACCCAAAGTGAGCCCAAATCCCCAGGAGAAACTCTTGGAGGCTCTGTTGACACATTCGTCACTGTGGAGAATTGCTTTTATGGATTCCCACCTACGATGGAAGTAACTCAGCTTCTGAAAAGGGAAGCACATATATTTACAGCTGTGAGTAAACCATTTCCTATGGCTCTGCCCTTTGCACGGCTGTAACAAAGCCAAGTGGTAGAATAATCCACTTGTTTGAGCAATGCCCCACTTCGCCCAGCAGGGTATTGGGGCAGGCTGCAGAGATTCCGTCACAGAGGAGCATAGCCAAGACAGGCAGATAACAATTCGGGCATGAGGCTGGCATTTCCGAAACCCACAAAGATGCCAACACACAAATGTTCACACAGCCGCATCTGTAGCTGAGGGGGCCACAAACAAATCTCTCAAACTTAACTGGGGAACTGCAACACCACCTCCCCAGCAACCCCAGCAGAGGGCTTCCAGCACACTTCAAAGCACACCAGCCCCTCTGATGTTCATAACCTTGAGAAAGTAGAAGAGATATTTGTGGGCCTTTTTCACAGAAGAGGAAATGAGTTCTGCAGCTTTCCCAGAGTCTCGCAGCCGGTTAGGAACAAACTCCCAACAAGAAGCCACATCTGCCAACACTTGACCCAGGGCGCCTCCCTCATTACCACACCTTCCCCAAAAGAAGGCTCTTCCTCTGGGTTATGATAATAACAGCTACACTTGTTGAACACTTACTCTGTGTCAGGCACTATCCTAGGCATTTTGTGCACAAAAACCCTCTACGGAGATTTTATCCCAACTATACAGATGGAGAAAATGAGACTCAGAGGGGTTAAGTGACTTGCTTAATGCCACACAGCTACTAAGAGACGGCACAGGGATTCAAAGCCTGATCCATTGGCCCCAGAGCTCTTTGGACCAAACCACAGCGAAGAGGGACAGTTCTCAGGGCTCCTGCGAACAGGGGCCTCCCCAGCCCCAGCTACAGGATGAAGGGAAGCTACCTCATTGCCACATTGCTGCCATCGATCACTATGGGTCGCAGAGAACTGGCCAGGGCTCCAAAGTCCTCTTCCAGGGCTGTCCCCGGGCCACGCTGGGCAGAGTCCAGGGCCCCACAGGAGCCCCGAGGCACTAGCCTGGGTGCAGCCGGGTACTCCAGGGCCCCCGGGCGGCTGCCCGTGCGGATAAGCTCCTGCAGCACGTCGTTGACCAGGGCGCCCTCGCCCAGCTTGCCCAGCACCCGGAGCACGTCCTCCCGGTCGTAGCCCAGCTTCTGGAAGAACTCCATCTTGCTGGAGTGCTCCATGCTGTGTCCAGCGGCCACCGGCACAGGTCCTGCCCCAGGCTTCCTCCTCTCAGAGCCCTGCAGGCGTGAGCTAAAGAGAAAAAAAACGCATCCATCAGGTGTTTCCTGGGCAGACTGGGGCAAGGGCAAGGTATGCCTGCGCTGGCTCCCTCCCGGCCTAGCTGTCAGGAAATCAGGTGGAGCCCAGTCCCCTTGGGGACTTTCAGTTGCTCAGTGTGGCTGCGGAGCTGCAGAAGCAATCACGCTGCTTTCACAGTGCGCTCTCTGAGGCCTCTACCCCACACTGCCTGGCAGGGAACCCCGACCACACACCAGGGCTGCAGGGGCTGAGCGTGCACCCAGCACTCAGGACAGGCCAGACACAGATTTCTTGTTTCTCAGGCTCTGTAGGGGGCTGAATAGTGACCTCCCAAAATTCCCATGGTGAATTCCTCACCCTAGTGCCTCAGAGTGTGACTATATTTAGAGCTAGGACCTCTAAAAGGAGATCCCAAATCCAATATGACTGGTGTCCTTATAAGAAGCGGAAATTTGAACACAGAACACACAGAGGGACCACCATATGAAGACTCATGGAGAAGGGAGAAAGCAATCCTGCAGGCACCTTGACCTTGAACTTCCAGGCTCCAGAACTTTGAGACAATGAATTTCCCTTAAGCCCCTAGTCTATGGTGCTTTGCTCTGGGGCCAAGCAGACTAACAGAGGCCCCTGGCTTACCCAAGGCCAAGTGCCCCCTGGTGAATTCTACTCCCAGAAAGGCAGTGCTCCCACCCAAATTCTGCTTGGTGCCCTGCACAGCTTTCCCTAATGATTAACTCAGACCACACTGAACCTCTGCAATAGAAGGGCCTGCCCCGGCCGGGCGCAGTGGCTCACGCCTGTCATTCCAGCACTTTGGGAGGCTGAGGCAGGCAGATCAAGAGGTCAGGAGATAGAGACCAGCCTGGCCAACATGGTGAAAACCCGTCTGTACTAAAAATACAAAAAGTAGCCCGGCATGGTGGCGCATGCCTGTAATCCCAGCTACTCGGGAGGCTGAGGCAGGAGAATCGCTTGAACCTGGGAGGCAGAGGTTGCAGTGAGCCGAGATCACACCATTGCACTCCAGCCTGCGCAACAAGAGTGAAACTTCATCTCAAAAAGAAAAAAAAAAAGGGCCTACCCCAAATTTGATCCGTCCCAGCCAGGCATTACGTCCTGGCCTACACCAGGGGGTGGGGGGTGACCTGGCAAGGGGGTTGCAGCCTGATAGATGGTTTCTAATGGAAGACGACTAAACCAATAGGAACACTCTAGACAGCCTGGGTCCCTCTCTCTTTTCTACCCGCAAAGACTGACATATTCAAAAAAATAAATTTTTTAATACAGAAATAATCATGAAAACATATTTACTACAAGCGAAAACTCCAAGCAACGATGAATAAAATACATGATGCCTCTCCTACGCACCCCAACCCACTCGCTTCCCCTACTGTTTTTCTGCATCCCTCTAGTGCTTTCTCTATAAGTTTACTTGCATGTCTAATAGATAAACACAAATATTGTTTTAGAGTTGTTTTGTTTTAGTTTCACACAAATGGTCTCATATTACACTTATTGCTAAGCAACTTACTTTTATTGTTAAAAATGCATTTTGGGGGCTGGGCGCAGTGGCTCACACCTGTAATTCCAGCACTTTGGAAGGCCAAGGCAGGTGGGTCCCAAGGTCGGGAGTTCAAGACCAGCCTGGCCAGCACGGTGAAACCCCGTCTCTACTAAAAATATAAAAATTGGCCAGGCGTGTGGCACATGCCTGTAATCTCAGCTACTTGGGAGGCTGAGGCAGGAGAATCGCTGGAACCTGGGAGGCGAAGGCTGCAGTGAGCCGAGATTGTGCTACTGCACTCCAACCTGGGTGACAGAGTGAGACTCCATCTCTCCAAACAACAACAACAAAAATGCATTTTTGACTGGGCACAGTGGTTCATGTCTGTAATCCCAATACTCTGGGGGGCGAGGCAGGTGGATCGCTTTAGCCTAGGAATTTGAGACCAGTCACAGCAACATGACAAAACCGTGACTCTACAAAAAAATAAAAAATTAACTGAGCATGGTGGCATTGGCCTGTAGTCCCAGCTACTCAGGAGGCTGAGACGGTAAAATCTCTTGAGCCCAGGAGTTTGAGGCTGCAGTGAGCCGAGATCATACCACTGCATTTCAGCCCAGGTGATAGAGCGAGACCCTGTCTAAAAAATAAAAACAGAATGGAATGGAATGGAATAGAATGGAATAGAATAGAATAGAATAGAATAGAATAGAATAGAATAGAATAGAATTGTAGTTTGGAAATCTTTCCATGCCAGTTTACCTGTTCTGCTGCTTACTGTATCCCCAGCACTTAGGACAGTGACTCACACGGTTGAATTCAATGTACACGTGTTGATTGGTGAATGAATGAATGAATGAATGAATGAGTGAATATGTTCTTCAGTGTTTAACCATGTGTCATAGGATGAAGGTCTGTTTTCCATTTTTCGCTGTTACAAATCAGGCTCAGTGAACATTCTGGCATATCCACCTTTCTACACCATCCTCATCTCAGTATCACAGGCTCCTGACCTCCAATCCCTCTTCTCCTGTTTGACTTCTTTGCGTCAATCACATCTCTCAGCCAGGTTCCCACTTTGGCCTGGCATTCTCCGCAGGCCTGTCCCAGGAGTTCAGGAGCCAGAGCAGATCTAACAATGGCAGGGTCTGGCAAGTGAAGGGCATTTCGCAGCCAGTCCCCTGGACAGAGAGGCCTTTGCCACAGCGGCCACCTGCTCACCTCCCACTCCACCTCAGCCCACTGATGGCAGGCACCACGTGAAATAATGAAACCGACCCCAGGGGCACCAGCCCCTTCTAACTGCCAACTCCAGCAACATCTTCACAGTCCTTGCCTTATGCCACCTCTCTGCCGTTTTTGAAACTGGGAACCACTCCTTGACCTGTTATTTTAAATTAAAAATTGTGGACTGCCCTTTCTTGAAACTATCTGTTCCCTTAGGCTGTATAACTTGGCCTCATTCTATCCCTAAATCGGTCCAGCTCTGTCCCCTGTCCTTCAGTGTTGGGGTGCCACCCAGACCCTCCACCAGCCCCTATATTCTGATGGGCCCCACAGCTGCATGATTTGCTCACACCTCCCACGGAACACTGGGCACAGTTATAAGTCTGTGAGACAAACGCTGTGCATGCTATTTAAATATTATGGGAACTCAGAATGCTGTCACACAACAGATATTTGCTAAGTGACTACTTCAGTGGTTCCCAAGGTGTGGTCTAGGGAAGCTTGGGGGACTCCAAGATTTTTTCAGGGCATCTTCAAAGTAAAAACTATTTTTAGGCCAGGCACAGGGCTCACGCCTATAATCCCAACACTTTGGGAGGCCAAGGCGGGCGGATCAGAGGTCAGGAGTTCAAGACTAGCCTGGCCAATATAGTGAAACCCCCCTCTCTACTAAAAATGCAAAAATTAGCTGGGCATGGTGGTGTACACCTGTAGTCTCAGCTACTCGGGAAGCTGAGGCAGGAGAATTGCTTGAACCCGGGGGGCGGAGGTTGTAGTAAGCCGAGATCGCACCACTGCACTCCAGCCTGGACAACAGGAGTGAGACTCCATCTCAAACAAACAAACAAACAAACAAAAACTATTTTTATAATAATGCTAAGATGTAATTTCTGTACTTTACTCTTATCCTCTCCTATGTGTACAACAGAATATTCTAGAGACTACATGTTGTGTGACACAGCAACAGCTTGAATGCAGAAGCAAGTATGAGAATCCAGCTGTCTTCTGTTAACCCAGACATTAAAGAGATTTGCAGAAATGTGAATCAGTGCCAGGCTTCTTACTAATTTTTTTTTGTTTTGGAAAATAAAGTTATTTTTCATGAAGATATGTCATTTATGTCAGTGTAATTGGTTTATTATTTATGTAGAAATAAATGAATTTTTTTAAGTTCTTCGTTTTCATTTCTAATAAAGTACATATTCAGCGATAGATAGAACCCACATAAACAGACTCTTAATAATTTTTAAGAGTATAAAGGGGTTCTGAAATTAAAAAGTTTATTCTTAAATCTAGAGCTGTTCCAACAGGTATTTCCACATAGCTAACTCCAGTAGGTGACCTATAGACATGCCCTCCTTCACCCAGGGCCCCAGTACAGAACATCCAGAGTCTTTACTCCCTCAATCTGGCCCTCTCAAATCTATCTCCTACTGTCCTCTGCCCCACCCACACCTCAGTCCTGCCGTCTTCACCCCACACCCGACAACTGTAACAGCCTCCATCTGACCTGTAGCCAGTCTGATCATGTTCGCCACCTGCTCCGAAATCTCCTCATTGGCTACAATAAATACACCAAATTCCTAGGCAGGCTGATGAGCTTGTCACAAAGCAGCCCTGATACCGTCCACCTCATTGCCCACCCCTGGCACACCTGACCCCTTCTCTAGAGCCATGCTGAACATTTCCCTGCTCCCTAGGCATTCCAGAATGTTCTCACACCAAGCATAGTGGCTCGTGCCTGTAATCCCAGCACTTTGGGAAGCCGAGGTGGGAAGATTGCCTGAGGCCAGGAGTTCAAGAATAGCCTGGACAACATAGTAAGACCCCATCTCTAAAAAAAAAAAAAAATGTTAAAAATTATCTGGGCATGGTGGTGTGTGCCTGAAATCCCAGCCACTCAGGAGGCTGAGACAGGAGGATTACTTGACCCCAGGAGGTCGAGGCTGCAGTGAGCTGTGATCACGTCACTGCACCCCAGCCTGGGTGACAGAGCAAGATCCTATCTCTTAAAAAGTAAAACTAAACTTAAAAAACAAACAAAAAACAGGATGTTCTCAGCACTGTGTTTCTACATATGTTTTCCTCTCTACCTGGAAGGCTTTTTTTGTCTTGGAAGACATCAAGATTCAGCTCAGATGTTATTCAGTGCTGTCATCCCTGTGCCTACAGACAGAATGAGCAGCTTGGCCATCTCATCTACCATAGCACTTTGCTCACACCTGTCTTATAACACAGTGAATTGTCATTCTTCTGTTTCTCAAGACGCTGAATTACTCAGGTATCCTGACCTATTGCCTCAGAATCACCAGCACCAGCATGATACCTAGTATATCTGAGGAGTTTAATGGATTTTTTTTTTAAATTTTTAGAGATAGGGTCTTACTATGTTGCCCAAGCTGGACTTGAACTCCTGGGCTCAAATGATCCTCCCACCTTAGCCTACTAAGTATCCAGGACCACAGGTGTGTGCCACAATGCCCTAATAGATTTTTAAAACTAAATGTCCAAAGCTAAAGTTATCTTGTCTCCTCAAATATTTTTTTCCTTGGGCTCCCAATCTTATTGAATGGCATCTCCCAGAGGCCCAAAGAAGAAATCTCGAAGTCCCCTTTCACTCCTCTCTTTTCCTCACCTCTACATCCCATTGGCCAATAATTCTACTTCCTGGACATTTTCCATCACCACCCTCCCCTTCACACTCACACCACCACCACCCTAGCTCATTCACTCCTTTGTGTATCCTTTGTGTAACAAACATTTGCTACTCACCAACTCAACACCAGCACTGTGCTGCACCCCAGCTCTATGAAAACAAAATAAGACAATCCAATGTCAACTCATTCACAATCAGTTCAATAAAACAGACAAAAAACGTTAACAATGAACCATAAACCATGAAGATAAGCATGTACATTCAATTAGAAAAATGTGCTTTCAGATGTGGTACATATACATCACGGAACACCATGCAGACATAAAAAACAAAATCATGTCCTTTGCAACAATATGGATGGAGCTGGAGGCCATTATCCTAGATGAATTAATGCAGAAACAAAAAACCAAATAGCACATGTTCTCACTTATAAGTGGGAGTGAAACACGGAGTCCACATGGACACAAAGAAGAGAACAATAGATACCAGCACTGACCGGGCCCAGTGGCTCATTCCTGTAATCCCAGAACTTTGGGAAGCCAAAGCAGACCAGCCTGACCAACATGGAGAAACCCTGTCTCTACAAAAAAAAAAAAAAAATGAGCCGGGTGTGGTGGCACATGCCTATAATCCCAGCTACTCGGGAGGCTGAGGCAGGAGAATTGCTTGAACCAGGAAGGCGGGGCTTGCAGTGAGCTGAGATCATACCATTGTGCTCCAGCCTGGGCAATAAGCTTGAAACTCTGTCTCAAAAAAAAAAAAAAAAAAAAAGATACCAGAACCTACTTAAGGTCGGAGGGTTGGAGGAGGGCAAGGATTGTAAAACCACCTATCAGGTACTAAACTCATTACCTGAGTAACAAAATAATCTATACACCCAACTCCCACCACATGTAATTTACCCATGTAACAAACCTGCACACGTATCCTTGAACCTAAAATAAAAGTTGGAGCCCGGGCACAGTGGCTTATGACTGTAATCCCAGCCCTTTGGGAGGCCAAGGTGAGCGAATCACTTGAGCCCAGGAGTTCAAGACCAGCCTGGGCAACATGGCAAAACCTGACTCCACAAAAAATACAAAAAAAATTAGCTGGGCGTGTTGGCTCACACCTGTAGTCTCAGCTACTCAGGAGGCTGAAGTGGGAGGATTGATTGAGCCTGGAGTTTAAGGTTTCAGTGAGCCATGATTGTGCCACTGCACTCCAGCCTGGGCAGCAGACTGAGACCCTGTCTCAAAAAAATAAAACAAAGTAAGAAAGAAAAAGAAAAATGTGCTATCAAAATACAGGTGAGGATGAGGTTGGGAGTTCGAGACCAGCCTGACCAACATGGAGAAACCCTGTCTCTACTAAAAATACAAAATTAGCCGGGCATGGTGGCGCATGCCTGTAATCCCAGCTACTCGGGAGGCTGAGGCAGGAGAATCACTTGAACCCAGGAGGTGGAGATTGTGGTGAGTCAAGGTTGCGCCACTGCACTCCAGCCTGGGCAACAAGAGTGAAATTAATTTTGTCTCAAAAAAAATAATAATAATACAGGTGAGGAAGGTCTTATCTTCCTTTGAGGGGCAGGGAAGGCCACGGAAGTGCTGGAGAGAGACTGGCTCTTCCAAGCAGGAAGAAGGGCCGTGTCACACTCCACACCATCATCACAGCCGGGCCCAACACACCCTCCAGGCTCTTGGTCACCTGTCTCCAGCCCAGCCTTACCTCCTCCCTGACTGGTGACCAGTCCTTCTCTCTCAGGACAGTTGTCCCCTCAGCTGAGGTCCACCTGCGGCCCAGACTCCATAAAGGAAGAGGACATTCACCCAGCCTGGCAGGCCAGCCTCACACCAGGGCCACTCACTGAGCCCAGAAGGCCTCCAGTCAGGCTCTTCCCTCGCCCAGAACATCTACCTCACAGGCAAACCCCACTGCCACCCCTCTCAGAAGCCTTCCCACCACTGACAGCCCGGCCACCTCCATCCCTCCCCACACAGGCACTGTGACATTTGTTTTAATTGGGAAGAAAAAGAAAGAAGGGAAGAGGGAGGATATGTGGAAGAAAGAAAAGAGGGTGAGAACTAAGAGAGAGAAAGGAACAGAAGAAAGGAACAGGCGACAGGAACAGAAAAGTTCACTTCCTGTGGCTCAGCTTTTTTTTTTTTTTTTTTTTTGAGAGAGAGTCTTGCTCTGCTGCCAAGGCTGGAGTGTAATGGTGCGACCTTGGCTCACTGCTCACTGCAACCTCTGCCTCCTGATTATCAAGCGATTTTCCTGCCTCAGCCTCCCGAGTAGCTGAAACTACAGGCACATGCCATCATGCCCAGCTAATTTTTTGTATTTTAGTAGACATGGGGTTTCACTATGTAGGTCAAGCTGGTCTCGAACTCCTGACCTCAAGTGATCCACTCGCCTCCCAAAATGCTGGGATTACAGATGTGAGCCACGCTCCCGGCCGTGGCTCAGCCTTTGTATCCAAGGCCTTCCCGTTACCCCTGGTGGGAAGATGGGGTAGATACAAGTGTTCCCTTCCTGCTGGTGAGGAAACTGAGGCTTGGAAAGTAAAGGCTGCATGGCTAGTAAAATGGCGGAGACGATCGGCAGTGACAAAAATAATTTGTCGTTTTGAGTTGTGGTCAGGACACAGGCAGCATCTTGTTAGCTGGGTCAGGTGACTTCTCTTCGGTTACCAAGGAACGGCTCTGAGGAAAGTCTTTGCACTCCATGTGATAGAAACATGAACATTTCCAAAACGAAAACACTGGGGGCTTTCGCCTGGGGGGCGCAGGGAGAGCCGCCCAGCCAAAGTTGGGGGCAGCTCCCCTAGGGGCCCTCGGACCACAGCCCACAGCCCGTTTTCTGAGGAGACTGAGGGGCAAAGCGTGGCCAGGAGAGCTGTCTTCACACTAAACTAACTGAAGGACTGCATCTACTTCAGAGCCTTTTTCTCCCTTGAGACTTTAAAATCAACTCGGTTCCTTTTTAAAACTTCTAAATACGGAAGAAGCAGGGTGAGGGTGAGGTGCTGCTCCTAGGACCCCCCCAGGCCCTGGGGCCGCAGCCTTCCCCCAGGACATGATGGTCTCTGAGCTGCAGCTCTGCCAGCCGCGACTCGTTTCTTCCTTCCTATTTTGAAGACCTGAAAGTCTGAACGACTTCATTTCAGTTTCCTTCCTCCATCCTGACTGGAAGTCACACACTGTCCAGATGATTAGCGACAACACTTAGAAATCCTCCAAGTGGCCCTGCAAGGCCCTGGGAGGTCACAGGAGCAGCTTCCTGTGGTCAGAGCGGGCCCCTGGCGGTGGGTTCGGGCGGCCTGGAAGAGCAGGGGCCCCACGGCTGGAACAGATCAGATCTGTCCATTCTAGAATCAGTCAATCCAAGGGAGGGGTCCCAGGTTCTAGTCTGCAGCCTCTGACTAGAAGGGCCTGAGGAAAAGAAAATCAAAGAGGAGAGAAGGAGGGTGGGGGAGAAGTGGCAGCTCCCATGGGCGCTTCCTTGTATATTATCACATCTGTGGGAACCTCAGTGTCCTGGGAACTACCTTATTATTCCCAGTGCAGGGGAGGAAACTGAGGCAAGGAGCGGCTTTGGTGACATACCCAGGCCCCTACTGTAAATAGGGGAGACCAGACTCCCAAAGGTGGCGATTCACCGAGGCCAGAAGGCACTTCCCAGGGCTGCTCAGGTGCCACCCAAAGGCCACCGGCCACCATGAGGCACCATGGAGCAGGCCACAGCCACCCCAGTCCCAAGACCAGCACACTCAACACCTCGCCCTTGCCCCCCAAGTCTGTTCCCGGGTCACCTCTGCCAGCTCCACAGAAATCCACGACATTATGGCCTCCAGAACTCAGCCACCAGGGTGAAGAGAAAGTTTCCTGCCCTGAGCTTCTCCACAGAGGCCAAGCAGAAAGTTTCTGGTTCAGCTCAGAGCTGGAGGCCCTCAGTGGAGCTGTCAGTCAGTTAGATTTTGAGGAAGTCACAGAGAGGCAAAGACTGTGGTTCATGGGACTAGTGTTTCTCGCCTGGCCTTCTTTTTTTTTTTTTTTTTTTTTTTTTTTAAGGGAACTTGTACTTTTTAAAATTTTTCTTTAAATTGTGGTAAATTATATGTAACATAAAATGTACCATTGTAACTATCTTAAGGGCACAGATCAGTAGCATGGAGCACATTCAGACTGCTGTGCAACCATCACCACGGTCCAGCTCCAGATCTCTTTTCAGCCTGCAAAACTGAAACTCTCCACTCATTAAACAGTAACTTCCCATTTCCCGTCCCCAGCCCCCGGCGCCCACCTTTGTACGTTCTGTCTCAATAAATATGATGATTCTAGGCAGCTCTTAGGAGTGGAAGCATTCAGTATTTGTCCTTTTGTCACCGGCTTATTTTGCTCAGCATTGTATCTTCAATACAAACTCCCGGGCTCAAGCAATCCTCCCACCTCAGCCTCCTGAGTAGCTGGAACTACAAGCACACATCCCCATGCCTGGCGGGTTTTTTTTAAATTTTTTGAGAGACAGGGGTCTAACTAAGTTGCCCAGGCTGGTCTCAAACCCCTGGCCTCAAGGGATCCTCCCTCCCTGGCCCCACAAAGTGCTGGAATTACAGGTGTGAGCCACCACTCCCAGCCAATTTCTCTCATTTCTAAGGCTGAATAACATTCCTTTGTATGTATACACCACATCATGTTTATCTATTCACCCTTCGATGGATACTTGGGTTGTCTCTGCCTCTGGGCCTCTGCGAGTGATGTTGCTGTGTACAAGAGTGCTGGCCTGGCCTTTTACTTTCTCAAACTTGTCCCCTGCTCTTCTGCACTGTGATGGTCTCTCTAAGGTGGACACACAAGCATTTAAGCCCTGATCCACATCCCGGAGCAACTCTACCGTAGTCCACACCCCAGCCTGCTCATGTGTCAGCGATGGGCACCCCGTGATTGGCATCGCCTGGCCTTAGAGAAAAGCTCATCATCTTGGGGGCCACAGCTGAGGTTTCTTATGGAAGCAGGGAATTTGTCTTCACTGCAGTCAGATTAAGATTTAGTTCAGTTTCCTCATTAGCCTTCATGAAGCCCACAGAGGCATCCTCTGTAAGAGACACTACCAAAAGTTCCTGACTGCATTCAGCCTGGAAACTAGGCTTCCCGTAGACGATAACTAGTCTGGAAGATGCTCTCATGAGCATGGTGACAGGGCTCAAACGCGCCTGAGAGCTCTACTCTTTCTGATTTCCTAACATGTAAATATCTTCAAAGGCCACAGCGGATCTGAAGGAGGTTTTACTGAAACTGAAGAGCTTCCTCTGTTTAATCTTTCCCCCAAAAAACTCATCCGGAAATTAAGCACAATTTTGCTAAAATGAGCAAGGATTTCACCTAAATGAAATTAAAGACGGTTATCTTATTTTTTTATTTAGCACTTAAAATAATTTAGAGTGTGAGAAATCAGATTGTTCAGGGTCACACTCCCCCGAGGACTGTTCTCTAACAGCCCTCCTCCCGCCCCTGCCCCAGGGTTCCAGCCTCTCTCGTCCACCCCTGGACTCAAGTCTGCGTGGTGTTGGCCACACTGACTGACAGCCAGGGGACATGCACTCACCAGCGGGGTGTGTCCCTCCGGTCTTCACAGTGGATGCTGGCCCAGTCACCAGCAGCCTTCACACCCGTGTTCTCCCACCAGTGAGGCCAAGCCTCCAGGTACCAGTGGAGTCAGAGGAGGGCAGCTGGCGTGCGCCACACAGCCACTGGGAGCCACTTCATGCCAATGCTCCACTTCCTGCACGCCACAGTCACGTTCAGCTGCAAAAGTAGTTATGCTTTGGGTTTTGTTTTTTTTTTTTTTTAAGAAAAAAAAAAGGAAAGGAAGAAAGCAATTAAATGGGGGGGGGGTGACTTAAAGTTTACGCCTCAGCATGAGTCACAGAATCAAAGTTCAGCAACCACATGCAAAACGAACCCTCCGTGAGGGCAGCAAGTCTCCGTGAGGGCGGCTGGGGTTGGCTGCACAGCAAAGCCAGGAGAGGCACCATGAGAAGAACAGCATTCAGAGTCCGAGGGGGAGAACCCACTTGGAACAGAAGTTCTCCTGCCTCCAGCTGAGAAGATGATCAGATTCTAGCTGCTCCTGGGGAAAGTCGGTACTCACAGCTGGACACAAACATAGCTTGCAGGAGGAAGAGTGTCAGGGCAAGAGAGAGAGCAGAGATGGCTACGGGGATACGGGTACACATGGGGACGTGGTGCAGGCAGGACTCTGTCCCTGCCTTCATGAAGGGGAATTCCAAGCAAGTCACGAAGTCCTCCTGACTAGGGACTAACGCACTAGCCTGTGTCAGAGATAACATGGCCCTTTGGCTCCCTACTGCTGCCCTGCAGGGCGTGGGTGGTAGCTTCTCTCCCACTGTGGCAGGGGAGGTCTGACCCAGAAGTCTGGCCCCACCTGACCGCAGCATTCTGCAGGCTGCCTGGCCGCCAGCCACACCAGGTACAGGCAACAGACCCAGAACTCTGAAATGATTTCCTCAATTTGCCGATGCTCATCAGGTGTCAGAAGAAGAAGAACACAATCAACCCACACAGTAGCGCACCTCCCAAAAGGCCTCCATGTCTCAGGCAGCAACTTGCTCAAGGACACACAGTCGACCAGCTGGCCAAGGTGGGTTTAGAACCCAGGTGTTGGTGCTAGGGAGGTAAGAATGGCACAAGGTAACTGGAATGTGTAGCTCTATTTATTTATTCACCACCCGTCTCCCAAAGAAAATGGGAAGCAGTGTAGATTAAAACACATAGAGAATGGAATAATTAAAATAATAAATAAGGCCAGGTGCAGTGTCTCATGCCTGTAATCCCAGCACTCTGGGAGGCCAAGGCGGGAGGATTGCTTGAGCCCAGGAGTTCAAGACCAGCCTGGGCAATATGGCCAAACCCCAGCTCTACAAAAAGTACAAAAATTAGCCAGGCATGATGGCACACACCTGTGGTCCCAGTCACTCTGGAGGCTGAGATGGATTGCTTGAGCCCGGGAGGTTGAGGCTGTAGTGAGCTGTGATCGCACTACTGCACTCCAGCCTGGGTGACAGAGTGAGATCCTGCCTCAAAAACAAATAAATAATTTTTTTTAAAAGTTCAATCAGAAATCCTTACAAGAAAAAAAGACTATCATACTAGAAAGCTAGATTAGAGTAGTCACTGCATTAGAACACTAATTCTAGCTTTGGAATGTTCTGGTACAATCTCATTTGTTTCTTTTGTTGTTGTTGTTTGTTTGTTTGAGACGGAGTCTCGCTCTGCCGCCCAGTCTGGCGTGCAGTGGTGTGATCTCAGCTCACTGCAACCTCCGCCTCCTGGGTTCAAGTAATCCTCTTGTCTCAGCCTCCCATGTAGCTGGGATTACAGGTGCATGCCACCATACCCGGCTAATTTTTTGTATTTTGAGTAGAGACGGGGTTTGAACATGTTGGCCAGGCTGGTCTCAAACTCCTGACCTCATGATCTGCCCACTTCGGCTTCCCAAAGTGCTGGAATTACAGGCATGAGCCACCACACATGGTCGACAACTCCTATTTATTTAGCACCAATGATATACATGGCAGTTTACATCAAAGTATCCTAATCCCCACAACAGCTCAATGGCATTGGAACAATTATTCCCATTTCCAGATGAGGTCATTGGGGTTGAGAAACGGTAGCCAACCTGCACCCATTCACTCATTAAGTGGTTGAGTGAAGATGGAAACCCAGGGCCATCAGGCTCAAAAACATGCTTTACACAACCGCATGTTGCCTCCAAGCTTCCAAAACCATAAAAAAGGATGCAGAGTTTCCAAGAGAAATAAATACATTCCTGATGTTAAATTTTAGGAGAGATTGGTTGGGTGTGGTGGCTCACGCCTCTAATCCCAGCACTTTGAGAGGCCAAGGCAGGTGAATCACCTGAGGTCAGGAGTTCGAGACCAGCCTGGCCAATATGGTCAACATGGAGAAACCCCGTCTCTCCTAAAAGTACAAAAATTAGCTGGGCGTGGTGGTGGGTGCCTGTAATCCCAGCTACTCGGGAGGCTGAGGCAAGAGAATCATTTGAACCCGGGAGATGGAGGTTGCAGTGAGCCAAGATCAAACCATTGCACTCCAGCCTGGGCAACAAGAGTGAAACTCTGTCTGAAAAAAAAGAAGGAGAGATCTAAGTCCTTACATTAAGTAAGAAATCAGTTAATATCTTCAGCTCAAGTCCTGTAGAAGATGCCATGTTGGTCTTCAAATGCCCATTCTTCACCACAAGCCCCAGTAAAAGCTGAGGGTATAACCTCATACCTCAACTCAAAGGAAGGCGTTTCTACGGGGAAATGAGCTACCACTGTCCAAGAGCCTTGCTCTCTGATCGTCTAACCAAATAAAGCAACAGAACTCAGAGACACATAGTGCAATGGCTTCCCTGGATGATCTCTTTCAAACACTAGATGACTGAGCCACATTTTTTGCAGGTATGAGATAGCAACCTATCAAAGAGGAAACTCTGTGAGGATATTGCTAAGTGCAACCTGGCTGTGCATTTAAGAAAAGATGAACCTGGGCAATGAAATTTAGGAATCCCGATGTGTACTCAGCCCCAGGTGAGCAGGCATGCCTGCACAGGACAGGGGCCACAGTGGGCAGCACCTACTGCTTCTCAAAAGAGATTCTGGAATCGGCTCAACTAGCAGACAACAAGCATTTGGTGGAGGCCCCCAAAATTCTGCCTTAAATTTTGGAGACATTATTTAGGGCAGAAAAATGGTTATTCAATTTAAGAAAAGAGCCATGCTACAGTCTTTTTACAGTATCTGATTTAGAGAAACCTCATCTTGAATCCTCCACAGCTAGAATGATTTTGCTGCCATGACTCTGAGAAGCTGGAAGAATGAAATCATTGTTGAGGATATTTATTCCACACTTGAGCAAAAAGTAAGGCCTTCCAGGGGTAACAACAAGTTTAGCTACAACATCACTGAACCAAAACTAGGCTCTGCCTCTGAGAGATGTAAGAGATGTAAGAGAAGGCAATGGCGGCCGGGTGCGGTGGCTCACACCTGTAATCCCAGCACTTTGGGAGGCTGAGGCAAGTGGATCGTGAGGTCAGGAGTTCAAGACCAGCCTGGCCAACAGAGTGTAACCCCGCTTCTATTAAAAATGCAACAATTAGCCGGGCATGGTGATGCATGCCTGTAGTCCCAGCTACTCGGGAAGCTGAGGCAGGAGAATCACTTGAACCTGAGAGGCAGAGGTTGTAGTGAGCCAAGATCGTGCCACTGCACTCCAGCCTGGGCAATGGAGTGAGACTCCATCTCAAAAAAAAAAAAAAAAAAAAAAGGAGAGAGAGAAGGCCATGGCTTCCCTCTTGCTGTGGCAGTGGGGCCAATGTCCACACATCTCTGGACACTATTAGAGCACTGAGAAGAGAGTGGGGCAGTGAGCCTCACATACTTTCTTCTACCTTGTCTAAAATTGTCGTTGGATCTGTCCCAAGGCTATTTCTGCCCATTCTGGCCCTTGTGGTGAGACTGAGGTCTGTGCTTTCAGGAAGCAGTCCAGAGATGCTGAGATGGTGGATGGCAGACGTGTGGGTACAGACCGTCACCACAGAGGAAGACACAGATGCCCAGAGAGATAACATTTGTCCTGGAGACTGGGAAGCCCATCCATGGGTCCAGGAGGGGATCCCATGGCTTGCCTGTCCCCTTCTATCTACAGCATCAGTGAACATCATGAATATCATTGTTGTGTAACCTGTTTTTCCAGTGAGCTAAAAGAGAGTATATAGAGCTATTTGCAGTGGTGACATGGACACTCGTGGGTTAGGCCCCACTAGAAACTACTCAGCTGCTCTCCAATGACTGGTTCACCAGCAGCATGGTGGGGGGGTCCCAATTCCTCCATATCCTGCCAACATCTGGGATTGAGACAATCTCAGTGCTTTCTGCTAATCTGATGTGTGAGAAATGGTATATCATGATTATTTTAACTTTCATTTCCTTGGTTCATAGTGAACTTAAGGATCTTTTTATATGTTTCTTGGCATTGCAATTTTCCTTTTTCACCCTTCCATTGCCCATTTTCCTATTCTGTAGACTTTTTTCTTTTTATTCGTATTAATGTTTATATATTTATTTTGTTCATTTGTCTTGAGATAGGGTCTTTGTTGCTCAGGCTGGAGTGCACTGTCATAATCACAGTTCACTGCAGCCTTGAACTCCTGGGCTCAAGCCATCCTCCCAGCCAAGTAGCTGGGACTGTACTAGCAGGGGTGCACCACCACACCCAGCTAATGTTTTCAATTTTTGCAGAAGCATCATCTTGCCCAGGCTGGTCTCAAACTCCTGGGCTCAAGTGATCCCCCCAAAGTGCTGGGATTACAGGCATGAGCCACAATGCCCACCCCACGTTTTATTTTTTACATTCAGGTCTTTAATCATGACCTAGAATTTATTTTGATAAATAGTATGAGAAATAATCTAAGCTCTTTTTTATTGTTTCTTTTTTTCTTTTTTTGCATATCTTGGTAGGGAAAGAATCCAAGCTTATAATGGCAGGCAGTTTGGTGTCATGAACTTGAAGCCAGAGTGCTCTGCTACTTACTAACTGTGTAACTTCGAGCAAATTATCTAACCTCTGTACTTCGGTTTCCTAATATGTAAAATGGGAATAAATAATCTTACCCACCTCATAAGGATACTGTAAGAATTACAGAATTAGTGTCTGTAAAGTACTTAGAAGAGTGCCTGGTGTATAGAGACCCATTTTTCTGGAAGCTATAGTTCTCTTACAAAAAGCCCCTAGGGAACTCTAAGATGGCCTGTACTAACACGCTACCCATTGCTAGGAAGAGAGACTGAATGAAAAGACATGAGCACTATGGGAAACAGGTAGAGGAACCTTGGGTTGAAGGCAAAGAATGAGTGATGATCGCATGTTAACATGAAACACCAACTCCTGGGCTAATGATGTGGGCTTACAAGTGGTCACATTTGAATGCCTGCAACATTCTATGTTTAGAAAGTTGGCCTCTAAGGCTCAACTCAGTATCTGCTCAACATCTTTGCTAACCTCTAGCCAAAGTGCTGGGTAGTTTTTCTTGAGCTCTGCAAGCACCTTACACCCTGTAGTGGGTTAAATGGTTAAATTGTGCCCCCAAAAAGATATGTTCAAGTCCTAACCTCCAATATCTGTGAATGTGACTTTATTCGGAAATAGAGTCTTTGCAGATAAAATCAAGTTAAGAAGTGTTCATGC